>NW_003852485.1:3691836-3718337 GCF_000181295.1 Otolemur garnettii | reverse complement strand
GTAGAGTCATGTGGCATCACAGCTCACAGCAACCTCCAACTCCTGGGCTTAAGCGAGTCTCCTGCCTCTGCCTCCCAAGTACCTGGGACCACAGGTGCCCGCCACAACACCCGGCTATTTTTTGGTTGCAGTTATTATTGTTGTTTGGTGGGCCAGGGCTGGATTTGAACCTGCCAGCTCAGGTGTAAGTGGCTGGCGCCTTAGCTGCTTGAGCCACAGGCGCTGAGCCATAACTCATCTTTTATTTGAACAACTGCTTCAAGTACTTTGGCAAGAGAGCCAGTAGAATATAGTATTTTGCAGTCACTGGCATCCTCATGACAAGAATTTAAAGGTTACAGTGATGAAAATAATAAATTTTAAAATGTACTTAATGGGACAGGGAAATTGAAATATAAAACAAACAAATAACAACAAAAAATCCCAAGAGTGAAAAGGAACTCAAGGGTTACGGAGTAATTCTCAAAGAGCCTTCACTCTCCGAATCTGCCCTCCGAATACCACATACACTTGATACGATCTAGGCCTTCCTAATATTCACAGAAACTGAGGTTGTCATTGTTGATATCTATATTAATGAATGGGTAAAGCTTAATTTATTTTCTATTTTTTAGACAGTAAATAATCACAAATAGTAAGCTTGATATTTTCATCTTGAGCTATAGCAAGTTATTTTATTTTGGACACCACTCTGTTAAATTGCCATTGGGTATTTCCCATCTTTTTTTTTTTTAACTATTTATTCTAGTTATCTTCTTCCAACAGAACAGCTACTATGACACTGATTCCTTTTCTTATTTCTGCCAAACAAAATGTTCTTTAATGATAACAACAAAAACTTAACAGAGATTATAAGCACCTTTGAAGTCATCTGTACTTTATGCAGATCATTTTCATGGTTTCTTGTATCAACTGAAATTAATAATAAAAGTTAGTCAAAAATTATTTCTGCAGTTAAAAATTAATTTTACAAAACCTCTGTTATTCATAATAAACAACCTAGATTAAAAGAAACTATTTAGAAAGCTATAAAATTATATAATCTCATTAAGACTAAGCAAGTGATCAATAAAGTTACACTTTTTTTTTTTTTGCAGTTTTTGGCCAGGGCCGGGTTTGAACCCACCGCCTCCGGTAGATGGGGCTGGCACCCTACTCCTTTGAGCCATAGGCACCACCCTTCACTCTTTTTTCCTAATGAAAGTATCACATACTGAAGCAATGGACATGTGTTGTATGCTTATCAACCGAAAATATCCAAAGATAGAATATCTTTAGCATTATACAAAGTTGGAAAAGCTAATATTCTTTGTGTTAAATTGGAATTTTTTTAAAGTAAAATGACATTTACATATTAAAAATTGAAAACCAAAGGGCAAAGAGGGATTAGTATTTCCAAGACAAAACATTTGAAAAATAAGAGTACCATAATAATTGAGATAAACTCATACAGTTTATTGACTTTATTTTTGATTCAAAGTCAACTATAACTCCAATTACTAGTTATTCAATTTACATTTGAGGCAAGTCTGAAACTTGGCTTAGAAGTATGTTTCTAAAGGACTTTTAGTAATAATTTACTAGAAATCCATCGTCCATGAGTATTGCCTAGGCTGTGCCAACCTACTTTTATTCAAAAAGGATGCGGGGAAAGTCTGGTAAAATAAACCAAGTTTCAAGTAGCATTTTACAAATGTTTAAAACCTTTGTAGAAAAGCTTTTAAAAGTAAATGGTTGCCAAAAATTCTATTCAGCTCATTAAATTTGCCTTGGCCTAATCCATATTTACTGACTTAGTTCCTCCTAGCTATTTTCATCATCTTCTATCATTAAACTAAGACAGTAGTTCTATGTCTTGAACTAGCAGAAATAACCTCTTGAGGGAAGTAATAACTACCTACCACTCCGACCACGCCTTCTCTGTCTACTTTGAGGCTGCTTCTTCCTCCTCTGCCTTCTGAATGTTCCTGCCTGAAGTTTGCTCAAGTCTTTACTTTTCATACTCTTGCCTCTGATAATCTCATTTACTCTCTGATTTCAATTCTTGTCTCCCTGCAGAAGAATCCTTAATAGGAGACTCTAGCAGGACTTTGCAAATGACAGGCTGACATTTAAACCTCCTTCTGTGCATCTATATTCAGATATCCTGCAAGCAATGCAAAATCAAAACTTGATCTTCCTACAGCCTCAATGTAAGCTCTCCACTTATTTCAATGCACTACTCCCCAGTCTCCAAGCTTAGGGCTTCTTTGAATTCTCTTTCTTCTTCCTTGCTATCCCATGCTCACTGTATCACATGCCCTATTTTCAATAACTTCTTAACCAATCTCTTTACCTCCAATTAAGAAACATTGGCAACAAATCATCATTCTGAAGCATGGCTTTGATCATGCTTTTAAAGAACCTTTGCTTCTGATGATGTATAGAAGAATATTCAAATTATTCTAGCTGGCATTCAAGAATTTAAAGATCTGTCAAACGTTTCTAAGTTCCTCACCCATCATCCCATAACTTACAGCTTATACTTTGTACACTAAAACTGAACTTTATTCCTTAGTAGTTCCCCAACACAGAATGCAATATCTTACCCCTTTGTATTTTGCTGCTATTGTACATCCTGCTTCTAGAGCAGTGGTTCTCAACCTTCCTAATGCCATGACCCTTTAATACCCTTTTGTTCCTCATGTTGTGGTGACCCCCAACCATAAGATTATTTTCATTGCTACTTCATCACTATAATTTTGCTACTGTTATGAGTCATAATGTAAATATCTGATATGCAGGATGGTCTTAGGAAACCCCTGTGAAAGTTCTCACAGATTGAGAACTGCTGCTATAGAGTGAATTACTACACAAATTATATTTTTTCAAAAACATTTACTCCATCACTCTAAGTAGCTATGATCTCTATTCTAATGGGCACTATGATATAATGGATAGGGCATGGGCTTTTGAATACTATATAGCTGAGTCATTCTATTAGTTATGTGATAATAGGAAAGTTAATTACTGTAAATCGTGGTTTTCTCATCTATAAAATGGGCATAGTACAATTTACCAAAAAGTTCAAAAGAAACTCTGTTTGGTATTATTGAGATCCCAAGGAAAGAACCTGAGAAAGTAGAATTTTCACTCATTAAAATACAACAAATGTCTACTATAGATCAGACAATTTAAAATGGAGAGTAATGAGCAAGATAAGCACAGGTCCTGCTTTTCTGAAGCTAACAGCCCCCTAAATTCACCTCGGCCCAGCATCTAGTGCTGTACTTTGAAAACTCAGAAACTTAACCTAGAATTAATTGAGTTAATGGGTATGACTCCTACACACAAAATTCTTGACACTAATATTTGTAACCATAATAATATTTTTAAAATTTATACTGAAAATGTAACTGTCAAATGAATTAATTTGTCACCATTGGTTTAACCAGGTAGCTATATGAAATCAGAATGAAAAGGGGAAAAGATTTAAATATTTGGTGGACTTGTGCTATGACAGCCAGATTGGTCAATTTCCAATCAGGAAGATAGATTTTCCTTCTTAATTTATGCCTGCAGAAATATGACATCTGGAATATTAAGCTCAAGAAAGGGTATAGAATGATTTCGCTCTTGTATTTTCCTTCATTTCCTGAAGAATTTGCCAAAGGGGCTCCAAATATTCCTGTGACTCTTAAAGCTAGGGATGGTATGAGACATTCTTGTTACAGATCTCTGCACAAGGTGTTACCTTGTGGTGAGGCTGAGAGTACTGCTGAGAGGAAGTGGTAGAACCCTGGACTAGGTTTTGAGCAGGACTTGTGATCAACATGTAGCAAAAAGGAATCACTGGATAGGAGAGGACGGATTCCACCAAGTAGCAGCTCAGCATAAAATGCTAGATTTCAGTGTCCAGCCAAAAGAAGCACCATTATTTCCATATGTATTTTAAGTTGTGGATTGTACTCCTGTAAAGTTATGTATTTGTTAACATATATTCTAAATTTCTTTTAGGCTGACACAAGTCTTTCTATTAGAACACCATGGCCTATAGAAAATATATGTGGGGGTTGGAAAAGGACTTGTGAAATGAAGGCCTTAGATGGCATGAGACTTAGATAATGCTAGGTTGGCACCCAAAGGGAGGTAGAAATTTTATCTGTATCTTCCTTCTATCCCTTTGATATTTAATCATCCAATAAAAGTAAAATCTCCAAGATATATTGGCTGGGCATGAGTGGAAGGGAAAATATAGAGTCAAAATAGTCTTACAAAAATAGTTTTTCTTAACTTTGTCCACATTCACTCTGCAGGCCATTTATTCCCTCAAAAATGGTGTAGTATATACTAATCATTATAAGCTGTTAACTGTTCTTGTTATATGTTCACCCATCCATCACTACATTCATTCCTAAAAGGATTTGAGGTAGCCTGCACAAATATGGCAAGATAACAATAAAAATAACAGAAACAACAAAAATGTACAGAAGGCAGTCAAGGTCAAAGCTAAGAATAAGGAAAGGAAAATAAACTAAGCCAAGGGTATTATTCATCCACAGAATGCGGGATTTAGGGATCTGTGCATTTGCTGTAAATGGGGAACAATAGTGACACTGAGCTTTCTTATATAAGCATTTGATCTTTACAGGTATATTCTGATTTCCTTGGAAAAATTCAAGTTCCTTAGAACATGAAGCCAAAAGAGAATCTGTAGAGAAGGAGGAATATATTAACATTTTTATGTATACTGTCCTATTTCCTTAGGTCTAACACTATGGTACATTGCTAGTTTAAAAATTGTTACCTGGGATTTTTCAATTTCAGTAGAACGTTGCTTAAGGGAATTTTCATTTTATCTCACCACTATTCCAATATCCTCAACCTTTTTGCTTTTGCTTCATTTTATCTTTTAAAAATTTAATCCTAGTGCATCTTTAAGACAGTCATTCAAAGGCTGGTCCTTGGATTTACTGGTACTGCTATTTAAAATAATAGCTACCTAATTTGTTCATACTTAAAAAAATAGTTAATGAGAATAAAATGATACCCAGCCACTGAATACAAAAACAGTTGAGATATGAAATATCTATACTTTATACTTTCATATTAAAAGTTGGTGTCCAGATCACTGTGAGCCTTCTGGAGCAGAAATCTAAAAGCACACATAGTTTGATCTAATAAAGGCAAACAGGCACAGGTGTGTTGAGAGGCACTCACTCAAAGTTGTGTTCCCAGAGATGGAGAATAAAGCACACCCCCTGCAGTACTGTTGTGGTTTACTTTTCTGATTTATAATAAATGGTACTCTACTGAATATACTCAAAAAAGTGTCAGACTGACAGTTTTAAAGCCCTAAACTTCTTTATCAAACAAAGCAACAATTGCACAGGCAGGAACATTACAAACTTGTTGAAAAACTGGTATTAGCAAGAAGTAAGGGAATTAATTGGGATGATATGGGAATTCATAAGGATGCTGACATTTTTACATGAATCAAGTAGAGCACTTGAAGGTTGTGTTAGGAGATGAATAAATTCATAAGAGTGCAGCTTTGCCTATCAACAAAAATATGTCTCCTAAAAGATTCATTTTTAATTAGGCCCAGAGATTATTTGAAATGGTCATTCACAGGACAGGGCCACTTAACAGAAAATAATGGGATCACCAACAAATTATGCTCCTATAAAGTAGGGCCTTTGTCAGCTGGCCACAACTCTATCTTCCTATTTTAGAGGAACTAAAATTGTTACCATTGTTCTTCTATGTTTTGTATTGCTGAAGTGTGAACTTTATCCTCTGAAAGCCACTGAAAAAAATGTGTGATCCTTAAATAAGTCAGAATATGCTTAAGCTTTTTCCACAATTAAAAATTGCCTTGCTAGAATAGCTAGCTATAAGCTAAGGTGCAAAAGAAGTCCTATTCTAAAGGAATAATATATAGAATGGGCTAAGAAATGATGAAAATGCTACCTGCAGAGCATTCTTTAATTTTAGGGGCTAGCTAAAGGCTGAGCAACCATTGTTAAACCCTTGCAGAAGCTGTGAGGGTAGGAGAAAGGAGTCTTGGTTAACACCTCTTGATTTGGGTTAGGGTACAAGAAAGATATACTGTAGGAGTAATGGTGACTAGGAAGTAGGTGAGTCTTTAGAGGACCTAGAACTCATCTTTGAGTTATTCCCAGATGAAGTAACTCTAGACTACTAGTGTTTCTTGGAAGCAGACAAAAGGAAATATAATTCTTCCTTACAGGAAGCTAGCATCATCATGGTGCTCCAATTATTTCTAAAAATTAGGCCAGGCATGGTGGCTCATGCTTGTAATCCCAGCACTCTGGAAGCCAAGGCAGGTGGATCACCTGAGCTTAGGAGTTCAAGACCAACTTGAGCTAGCATAAGACCCCATCTCTAAAAAAAAAAAAAGCCGAGCATTGTGGTGGGCACCTGTAGTCCCAGCTACTTGGGAGACTGAGGCAAGAGGATCACTTGAGCCCAAGAGTCTGAGGTTGCTGTGAGCTATGATGTCACACACTCTACAGAGGACAATAAAATGAGACTCTGTTTAAAAAAAATTATTTTGAAAATCATTGTCAGGCAGGCAATAGAAATGAGTAACCAGGTGTCCCCAAAGACAATATAACATGAGTAAAATTTAGCAGAAATGTCAGGCAATGGAAAAAGACCTATAGGACTTCAAATATTAGAATTATAAGATACATATCCTACTATTTTCAAGGAGATAAGTGAAAATATTGAGAATTTCAGTGGATATTCAGAAACTAAAAATAGAATAATCAATAATTGTGTGCCAATGTGTGGATTTATTAACATCTTGGACTCACCTGAAGAAAGACATGTTAGGAAAAACTGCCTAGAATATAGCATGGAAAACAGAAAAGTTATTAATACATGAGAAAGAATAAAGGACCAAAAAAAGTACAGTGATAAGGTCTAAAATATGTATAATTGGAATACCAGGAAGGAGAAGCAGCATGATTTTAAGAGATAATGGGTAAATACATTTATAAACCGAAAAAAAAAATACCTTACAGATTCCAGAGCAGTTATAAACCTCAACAAGAATAAATAAAGAGAAATCCTTACCTAGGTATATGACAGTAAAGCTGATGAAAACCAAGAAAAGGGAAACTGCACAAGTAAGGAGGAGGGAAAATCACTTTCAAAAAAAATTAGGCTGACATTTGCTCTCTCAATACAAACAATAAAGCCACTGCTATGAAAAGAATACATTCAAAGTGTTGAAAAAATTGCCAACAAACACTTCTTTTAAATATGAAAGTGAACAAAATTTTTTTGGACAAAATCCAATACTTTTTCATAATAAAAGCACTCAAGAAACTAGGAATAGAAGTGAACTTGTTCAACTTGACAAAAGGCATTTTTGCCAAATCAAACAGAAAACATAGTACTCATGCTAAAAGATTGAATATATTCCCAATAAGATCAGAAAAAAGACAATAGTATCATTTGACCGTTCCATTCTACACGACATTCAACGTTGTACGGAAGATTTTAGGCACAGAAATTAGGAAAAGAAAGAAGACAAAAAGAAAGCATCAAGAGTTAAATGAAGAACTAATATTGTCTCTACTTGTGGATCACATAATTTTATGTAGAGAAAATCCCAAGGAATCCACTATAAAGCAATAGCAACCCAAATAAACCATTAAAACTAATAAATGTGTTAGGCAAGGTTTCAGATGCAAGATCACTATATAAAAATCAATTTTATTTCTATAAAAATGGTAATGAACAATCTGAAAATGAAATCAAGAAAACAGTTTCATTTACAGCAACAGTAAAAAGAATAAAATACACAAGAATACATTTCTTAAAAGTACAGCATATGTAATCTGAAAATTATAAAATGTTGTTGAAGGAAACTAAAGAAGTTGTAAATAAATGGAAAGATATTCCATGTTCATGGATTGGAAGGTTATACTCCCTAAACTGAGCCACAGATTCGATGTAATCCCTACCAAAATCCCAGCTGGCTCTTTGCATGAACTGGTAAACTAATCTGAAAATTCATGACAAAATTCAAGAGATCCAGAATAGTTTAAATAAATAATCTTAAAATAGAAAAACCAAGTTTGAGGGCTCACCATTCCTGATTTAAAAGCTTTAAAACTTACAACAAAGATACAGTAATAAAAATACTGTTGTGTTATGATGTGAGAATAGATAGATTGATGCACTAGAATTAAGAGGCAGAAATAAGCCCTCGTAGTTATGGTCCATTGATTTTTGACAAGAGATTGAAAAAAAAATAGTGTTTTCAATAAGTGATGCTGGGGCAACTGGATATCCACATGAAAAGAAGAAAGTTGGACTTCTTCTTCACATTATACACAAATATTAACTCAAAATTTATTATAGTGTGAATGTAAATGTAAGGGGTGAAACTATAAAACTCTTAGAAGAAAGTATAGGAGTAAATCTTTGTGACAATGGCTTAGAAAAAGCCTTCCTAGATATGACAACAAAATTCTTAGTGTTAAAGAAATAAAGAAATGGTACTTCACCAAAATTAAAAGTTTTCATGATTAGAAGATATCAAGAATGTGAAAAGACAACTCCCTAAATGAAAGAAAATATTTGAAAACTATAAACCTGACAAGGTCTTATATTAGAATATGTTAAGAACAATTAATAAATAATAAAAAGACAAATGACTCAATTAAGAAATGGGCCAAGGATAGGATAGACATTTTCCCAAAGAAGACATAAAAATGTCCAATAGGCCCATGAAAAGATGTTGAACATCAGTAGCCATCTGGGAAATACAAATAAAAACCACAGTGAGACACCATTTGGCACCCACTTGAAAGGCTACAATCAGAAAGACAGATAATAATAATTGTCAGTCAGGATTTGGAGAATTTGGAACCCTCATACAATGCTAATACAATATTAAAGTGGCCCACGGACTTTGAAAAATATTCTGGTTGTTCCTACACTTACGAAATGTAGAACTATCACATGAAATTCCAGAATTATCCCAGAAATTCCAAAGAGAAATGAAAACATATATCCACACAAAAACTTGTAGATAAATGTTCATTGTGGCACTATTCACAACAACAAAAAAGTGGAAACGATCCAAATATCCATCAACTGAAGAATGGATCAGCAAAATGTATGTGTGTGTAATAGAACATTATTCTCCACTAAAAATATAATAAAGCCCTGAAACCTGCTATAACATGCATGGGTTTTAAAAACACTTGTGAAGTTAAAGAAGACAGAACACTTTTTACATTCTTTTTATATTAAATGTTTAGTCCAAGCAAATCTATAGAGACAGGCTATAGATTATTGGTTACCTAGGATAGTTAGGGGTAAAATGTAATGTGTATGGGTTTCTTTTGGTTTGATGAAAATGTTCTAAAATCGATTGTGAGACTGGGTATGCAGCATTGAATTGCACATGTTAAATGGTGAATTGTGTGGCATATGAACTATATTTCCATAGTTGTTAAATATAGAGAAAAAATGAAGATGAAATATAAACATTTTCAGACAAAGACAATTAATCACTGGCAGACTTTTACCAGTAGGAGAAAGATAATTGTAGATAAAGGTTTAACAACTTCAGAAAGAATGATGACCAATACAAGGGCAAATACGTGAGTAAAACCAAATGAGTATTGACTGTGTGAAACAATATTAATAATATCTTATGGGTGTATAACACACATGCATACAGGTGGAGATTAATAAAGACAACATGGAAATTGAGAGAAGAGTAAATAAAGTGTCTGGAAAGACAGTAAAATTATTAATAAACAAGTTTTGACAAGTCACAGATATAGGTTGTAATCTCTGGTATAAACTAAAATAATAATAAAAATGTACACTACTTTCGAGTTAATAAAGTAGGAATAGATGGCACATTCAAGCTGAGTAATCTGAGGAGAGTTTAATAAAGGAATTCTTTATAAAGATCTGAGTAAGTTTAAACAAAACTAAATAATATCACAAAATGGAGTATATTAATAATGATGAAGGATCTGAGACTTTCCTCAACTTGTAAGCCAACTATTATCCTGCTAGTTTCCCAACAATTCTGCTAGTTTCTTGTGGCAGAAGACACAAGACTCCTGGGTCAGAGATAAAGGACAGTTTATTGCTTGCAGCAATAGCAGTAGCCAGAATAGCAGAATTGCTGCATTTCTTCAGATCTCGGTTCCCATGGAGGTTACATGAAGAGAGTCAGGTAACACATCCACATGAAGTGGATTGCTTTGTATGAAGGGAGCTATGCAGGGGTGAGAAAAAGCAAATAAATATCCCAACTTCCTATTTTTCCCTCTGTTCAATCTTTTTCTGTAGCCTTCCATTGGACAAACCTGAACAGAAGTCAGAAAGTAAGGGAGCAGATGTCAATCAATGGTGAAGTACATCTTCCTAGGACCCAGGGCAGGGTTGAGAAGCACTGAAAGTGGATCCAATGGGACAAGTGGATCAGAGGGGGAAAAATGGGGTAACAAAATAATCCACAAGATGATAAGAAAGAAGGGCTAAAAATACACTGAACTTGTTAGGCAAAGAGATAACATTTAATGAGATAGCAGATTTTACCTAAAATGTTTAAGAACGTTAATTAAAAGCAATGTCTGATTGGGTAAAAAATTAAATTATCAAAAACTCTAATCATTTGTCATTCATAAAAGACAGTTCTAAATCATAGAGTTACAAAAATATTGACAGTAAAAAGTATGGAAAAAATATGTGCCATGAAACATCAGCCAGATTGTGTTAATATCAGGTAAAGATAATGACAAGAAAGTTATTAGAAAGGACAATTTCAAATTTTAAATTCTTCAATTTACCAAGGAGACCTGATCTAATAATTCAAAATTTATATAATAATATACTATAATTTAGCCCTAGAAATATAGCTTCAAAATATATAAAGTGAAAATAGAACATATAGGCCAGGTGTGATGGTTTGTGCTTACACTCTTATCAATTTGGGAGGCAGAAGTGGGAGGATTGCTTGAGCTCAGGAGTTCAAGACTAGCCTGGGCAACATATGACCTCTTGTTTCTATAAAAAAGTTTACAAAATTGGGCATGGTGATGTGCACCTATAGGTGGCCAAGACCTGAAGAGTGTTTGAACCCAGGAATTCAAGGCTGGAATAAGCTACAATCACACCACTGCACCCCAGCCTGGGCAACAGAGTGAAATGCTGTCTACCAAACAAAAAAAGTAATCATAATCAATACTTTCAATATAGCATCTCTCAGTAAATAGAATAAAAAATCAGTAAGAATACACAGAATTTAAGTAATATAGTGAACACATTTGACCTCATTGACCTACATGTGCAACAACAAATTAAACAACTGCAAATACCTTTTGTTTCCAGTATACACAGAATATTATAAAAATTGACCATATTGTGCGCTATAAGGCAGATTTCAACAAGTTTCAGAGGACTGAAATTATACAGTGTATGTTCTGTGACGAAAAGGTAATTAAAATATATATTAAAAAAGAACAGAACAAAAAACGACAGCTAGAACATTCTCTATCACAATGGAAAATATAAAATACTTTGAACTGAACAACAATGAAAATACATCTAGTAAAAAGTGAAGACTACAGTTAATGTCATATCTGAAAGGAAATGTGATGTCTTTAAATAAAGATAGTAGAAAATAAGAAAACATCAATGAGTGAAATCATGTGTCAAAAATTTAGAACCCCCCAAAATAGCAAAAAAATTGTAGAAACAGGGATATAGGAAATGAGGAAACATAGAAGAGTAATTAACAAAACAGATTACAAATTAAAAATAAGGTCATGTTTGAAAAGCTAAAATATTGATAAATTCTGATGAATACAATCGAGAAAGAAAGAAAAAAGGCATAAATATCCAATGTCAGGTATAAGGAATGAGGCAGCATAGTAAGTCCTTCCGATATTAAAAGTTAAGAAGAAAACATTTAAAATTTAAGTGAGAGAAAACAATTCCTAGAAATTACATGTCAAAATTGACAGTAGAAAAAATAAAAATTTGGAATAGTCCTGTAACCACTAAAGATCTTGAGTCATTTATTAAAAGCATTTCCACAAAGACAGCTACAGGCTTGATGATTCCACAGGTACATTTTATCAACAGTTAAGAATAAAACAATTATCAATGTTACATAAACTCTTCAAGGAAAGAAAAAGAAGGAAAACTCTCCATTTCTAATAAGGCCATCATTACCCTCTATCAATATCTCATAAGAATATTATCAGAAAGGAAAGTTAAAGGCCAATCATGTTCATGAATGTAGGTACAAAAATTTGTAAGCAAAATATTAACAACCTTATAAAAATATTAAAAAAATTGGTAGAGTTTTTTCTATGAATGTAAGTTTAGTTTACTATTCTTTTTTTTTTTTTTTTTTGTAGAGACAGAGTCTCACTCTATCGCCCTTGGTAGAGTGCTGTGGTGTCACACAACTCACAGCAACCTCCAACTCCTGGACTTAGGCGATTCTCTTGCCTCAGCCTCCTGAGTAGCTGGGACCTCAGGAACCTGCCACAACACCCGGCAATTTTTTTGTTGCAGTTTGGCTGGGGCTGGGCTTGCACTCGCCACCCTCAGTACTGGGGCCAGGGCCCCACCCAATGAGCCACAGGCACTGCCCCCAGTTTAGTTTATTATTTTAAAAAAATAAAAATAATTTGTAATAGAATGACAGAGCAAAACCATACAATCAACTCAGTAGTGGCAGAAAAGTGTTTTAAATAATATTCAATATTCATTTGTGATAAAATTCTTATTAAACCAGTGACAAAGATATGAGAATATTGTATTTAATGTCTATTTCCTTGAGAGTAAAAGAAAGAATAGGATCCGTGCTACTGGTAATCTTGAAGAACCACGAACTTGAAGAAAAATAGAATGAAAAACTTTGCTTCATCAAATATTTTTTTTATTTTTTTATGCTTCATCAAATATTAAGACTTGTTATAAATCATAGTAATTAAAACAATGTGATATTGGAAAAAATACTGGCACATAAACCAATGGAATAAAAGAGAGGCCCAGAACAGACTTCCTGATAGATGGAGCACTGAATAAAGACAAAAGAGATGCTAAAAATTTGGGAGGAGAGAATAATCCTAAGTATAAATAATTCTGGGACATTACCTATTTTTTCCAAAAAACAAAAAAAAGTTCCCTACTCTTCACATCATAAGTAGAAAAAAATCAGTCTTAGATGGAGCACATATTTAAATGTGAAAGGCAAAACACAATATATTTCTGCAATATATAGTGAAAATTTCTAAGCAGGATATTGAAAATATAGGGAGGCCATAAATTTCATGTGCAATTTAAAAGTTACTACCCATGAACTTTAAGCCACCCTGTATAATCCTAAAAAATAAAAAGTGTAAGCAGGGGCACTTAGAGAGGAGATGGTGGGGGGAGTAGAGACTGGGAGAGGAGAAGTTTAGGTCATGTTTGTTGAAAGGGAACAGCCACAAGCATCTGCACCCAGATAGGGGTAGTGGGAGGGAGGGTGGGCGGCAGTTAGAGACCCCTTTTATATGGGAGATTAGGGAGTGGGCAAATTCCATAGCTCAGTGAGGGCTTTGGTGAGTTAGGATCCTTTGGTGCTAACTTCTTCGGAGGATGGGGCTAACTAGGTCTTCCGTGTCCTTTAGGCCTCCAACAAAAAAGATGGGTATTTTTCACTATATTATACTTAAGAACTTCTGTTTATCATAAAATAGTAGTAAGAGATCTAATACTAAGACCCAGAATGGGAAAAGATACTTAGAAAACTTAAAACCAACAAAAAGCTAGTAACCAGAGTACAAAAACTCCTACAAAACAAGAAAAACAAATACAAAAACAAAAAAATGAGGCAACCTATCATACGAACAGGGAGAGATTTAAATTAGCACTTATCAAAACAGGCTGTCCAAATGGTAAATAATCACCAGAAAAAGGTGCCCAACGTCATTAGTCAAAGAAGAGTCCAATTCTACAGTGAGGTACTGCTCTGCACTCACCAGAATGTCTACTGTGAAAATGCCAGCAACAAACTGTCAAGGATGTGAAGGACTGGGGAAGTTTATGCACTGGTGGTTGTGGTGAAAACTGGCACAATCCATTTGGGAAACTGGTAGTCTCTACTGAAGCAGAACATACACGTCCCTTGACCTCATAATGCTATTCCTACATATATACATTCTGGAAATGCATGCACATGTGCACCACGGAACATATATAAAATGTATATTATACCATAACGAATAATCAAAAATGGAAACAGCCTGGATATCTATCCGTAGTAGAATGATAAATTGTGGTGTTTATATGTGACAGAAGAATGCAAGGACTACAGCTACCTGCAAAAGCATGCAGATATCACAAATGCATAGAATGTGAAGTGAACCAAGTCAGGCACAGAAGGGTCAGACTGAATGATTCCATTACTATAAAGATCAAAACCAGAAAGCCTAATCTATTTTATTTAGGGATGGTTACTTAGTTGGTTAAACTAAAAATAAAGAGTAGGATTTGATTACTACGAAAATGTGGTTTAGAGGGAAGGACAAGAGAAGACCTTCTAGAGGGCCATTTCATGACCAGTATTTTCCCTGGGATGAGTCATCATACATTTTGCTTGTGAACTTCTTTTCAGTATGTGTGTTACCTTTCCCAATATGAAGAGTTGAAAAATTTGATTTGATGCGCAGAGGGAGAAAGGAATGCACGGAGATCACATTTTCCTTGAGGGGTAAGGCTGGGATTCCTGAGACAGGAAAAGGAAGTGAGTGCAAAAGAGCAGAAAAGGCCCCGGGTAGGGAAAGTACTGGGATATTAGCTGCTTCCTCTGCAATTTTACAGGCTAGAGCCCAAAGGAAGGACAGCCACCCAGGAGGGGACTGGTATGGCTCTCTGGTACCAACGTATCTGCTTTATTGTTTCAGAAATCTTCGTCATTTATGGGGAGAAAAAGTCTCCCTTTGAAATTTCCCTTCTTATAGAAAAATGCTTCTATTTTCTTAGGCTGGTAGTAGACCTAACACTATTCTGTAACTTTTATACTGTCTTTATTTAGAATCATTTCTTGTAAATGTCTTAGATACAAAAACTAGTTCTATTATTGGCTTTTTAAAAAAATGTGAACGAGCTAGCTCTACTAATTCTTGGTACAGATCTTTCAGGTTTACTGAGAGTAATTCAATATTTAATGGCTATGTACAAAACTGTTGAGGTTCTCTTCTCAGATACCTGCCCTTTTTCTTTTTGCTCCTAGTCACCGCAGGGACTATAATTCCTACTCATGGGGGTTAGAGCCAGCAGATGGATCCTTCCTGGATTTGCAATAAATATGAGGATACTTAGATAGTTGGGACACAGCTGAGGTCTCTTCAAATAAGGAATACTCTTTCTTAAGGATAGTAAACTATGGCAGTTATGTTGGGAAGTGGAGCAGGATACACTATTCAGAGATAATATTTCCTTTGATTCCAAAGACATACACAGTTTCCACCTATTCCTTTCTCCAATTAAAAAAAATAATAATAGAGAGCCTGCTATGTGTGTGTATGACAGAAAAAACTGTTGGGAGTGGGGAGGGTACAAACTTCAGCTACTAGTTCATTCTGCTATTAGAATGCTCAAACTTCATCATTCTTAGAAAAGAGAGATGGCAGCCTGCGAAAGAGTTTTGGACAAAACTGAGATGATGATGATGATCAGGAAGACGATTAGAGTGTATGTTTCTTTACTTCAAGTGATCTGCAAATACACACCTCATTTTTATTTTGCTGCAATGACCTCAATCTATCTGTATGCTTTTACATTAAATTCTTCAAAACTCTATGCATAAAGTCCACACCATAACAAGGAACTGCATGTGAGGCCTTTGCCTGGCACACAGCATCAATACATGTTAGCCATCACTATGATTAGTATTATTAATTTCATTCCTGATTTGGCCTGGGTACTATATAAAATAGTGTCTGAGAGACTACACTCACCCGTGACCCAGGTCACTCCAGCCCTTTTCTGGGCCTTAATTTTGACATTGGGAAGATGAAGAACTTGGATTCCCTAAACTTTTTGACTCAGAATTATTTCATGTCTTCACAGAGTATCCCAGGATTTCTCACAGGATGGGAATTAGTGACCTGGGTGTCTCCACTGCCCGGGTCGGGAGGGCACACCGAGGTGGGAGAGGGGGTTGCTGCTTTCTTTCCGAGGCACTGTTTACCTTTCCCTGGGCAGAGGTTGTGGAGATGAAGAAAACCTGGTGAAGCAGATGCCAGGGACAGATGTTACCTAATTTGGTCAAAGAACATTTGGAAATTCTCAACTGTGGACGGGGATAGGGACACTTACTAGAAGAGCAGAAAAAGTATCACCCAGAATTTCAGAGGGGGGAAAATAATGTAATTACTATTTCCGACAATCTGAATCTGTGAGAAGGAAGCTTCTGGCTTGGCATCTTGACTGCACCAGTTCCTGCTGTTATGTTGTGCAAGGTACTCGATGGCTTTAGGACCCAATTTCCTTACGTGCAAAATGAGGTAAACGTCTAGTTTATGGAGCTGTTGTGAGGATTGGAGAAGAAAAGGCAGAGTGGGGATTCACTAAATGAAAGCTGTTCTCATTAAAATAAAATTAATAGTCTTTCTAATTCCAGACACCTTCAGGGTTGTTCATGCTTTACTGAAGATTCTCAGAAGCTCAGTAGTTTTCTCCAACCGCTGTAACGATTGCTCCCTCACCGCACCCCCGACCCCCAATCTTTAGCTGAGGAGTGGATGGAAGAGGCGGCACGTGGGGAAGGACTGGGGCAAACCTAGCCCCACGGTCCCCTGGCTTCCTGGAACGGTGGGGACTGTCATGGCGGCCCGGCGACAGCTTAGGTGATCTCAGATTGCACAGCAGGAAGAATGGAAGGGCTGAGGGTCAGCGCTGCCCAGACCCCTGTCCCGCCGGCAGTCCGCCAGGCAAGCCCAGCGGGCGCACCCGCTCAGCCGGGTCCCCGCCTCCAGCGGCCCGGGGCCCGCCCTGGCTTAGCCTAGCTCCCCGGCGTCCACCTGGGAGGCAGCGGTGGGGGTGTTGAGAGGCGGCCGCCGAGGCCCCGGCGCGGCCGGCCCGGGACAGACGTCAGCGCCCCGGAGCGCCCCAGGCCAGGCGCGCACCCTCCCCGCCCCCTCCCCGCCTCGCCCCGCCGCCCGCGGCCCCCACCCACCCGCCGCTCCTCCCCTCTCCCCACCCTCCTCCTCCGCCCCCTCCCCTCCCCCGCCGCCTAGCACACAGCTCGGCCGAGCGTCTGAGCCGCCGGGGCCCCGAGCGCAGGCAGCGAGGCCACCGCACCTGCAGAGCGCTCGGGCTGCTGAACCCGCACCTTGCCTTCCGCCACCCGATACCCCTTCTCCCCACGCGCCGGGGCTCCCATGACGCCCGAGCCCCCTAGCCGGCGACAATGACCACTTCCCTGCAAGATGGGCAAAGCGCCGCGGGCAAGGCGGCTGCCCGGGGCTCGCCGCTGGCCGCCCAGGTGTGTGGCGCTGCCCAGGGGAGGGGCGACGCCCGCGACCTGACGCCAAGTCACTGGCCGCACGCGCGAGCGCTCCTGCCCCCTCCGGACGGGACCCGCGGCAGTGCCGCAGACAGGTAGGCAGCCCTGGGAGGGCGCGGGGGAGTGTCCTGGGTTGGCAGCCGTCGAGGGGGTAAAGAGGCGGTCCTAGGAGGTGAGCCATGTGCTCAGAGCTGGGCCAAGTTTGTGAAAGTCTCTGAAGACAATTCCCTTAGAGCTGACTCCTACCGGACCGGCAGGACATTGCGATCTCACAGCGCCTTATAAATAGCATCACCGTTTCATTGAGAGCTCCGGCTCTCTCACCTCTGCCCAGAGGCGTGAACTGTGGGGCGACCTCCAGATTGACCACCTCCTGCTCCTTCTTCGTGGCCCTGCACTTAGAAAAAAGTAAACAATCCATTTTACTTTATATATTTAAAAAATCGTAGCATAAATGAGTTCATCTCCCACATAGAGTCTTACAACAACCCTAGAGAAGCCAAGCTTGGATCAACATTTGAGCAATCTTGCTGTTCAGCAGGGAAGAACAGAGGCTTTAAAAGGTTTCCCAGTCTTCATAACACTCAGCACTACGTGCCTTTAGAGTTGCACATGCTTTAGGAATGAAAAAAGACTACAACAGTATGAAAATCTATCGTCCTTTATATTCAGACAGTTAAATGATACTTTTTTTTCTCTGATTTTCAAAGTGCTTCAACTTCAGTGAAGTTGAAATTACTCTCCAGTGGACTAAAGTACATTTATACCAGCAAGTTCTATTACCTTACCTCCTCAAAGACACTGCCTCGCTGTTTAGTGCCTATAAGCACTTGAAAAATCAACAGACCGTATGCGGGCAACATTGTGAATGAAATTTGAAGTGAGATGAACCACAGCTATCATCAATAAATCATAACTTCCAAAAGTGATTAGTAAAATATCACAGGGATGAATTCCCTAAATATAACTTAGTCTGTGATGTGAATAAATGGGTAGCAATGTCTAACTCCTCAGGACGATTTTTTGCATTAGTAATTATATATAGTCCATATTTCTGCTTCAGGAAAATTATCAAAAGTCTTAGAATTTCCATGCCTGTAGTTTTTTTTAAAGGCCAAAAAAAAAAAAAGTAGACATACTATAGGAGATTTATTTGTATCAATTAATATTTTATTTTGACTCACAGAATGTACATTACACACCTTACCTGTACATTTTATGTAACATGAGTGTTGTCACAGAGTGGTACGTGTTGGCCTTAGAGCACTTTTTAATCCTGACAGCAATTATATTTTATATTCTGTTTTATGTAAATTACATCCTATGTTCCCTTGGTGTAGGAGAAAAAAGAAAGATCTTGATGTTCTGGAAATGCCATCTATTCCAAACCCTTTTCCTGAGCTATGCTGTTCTCCATTTACATCTGTGTTGTCAGCAGGCCTGTTTCCCAAAGCAAATTCAAGGAAAAAACAGGTATGCATTTTAAAATATTTTCATTCAAATATCTCAGCAGCTATAAACGCATACAGTCTTTAAGATTTTCAGTAACTTACAGTATTGACAAAGAATTAGTGTGGCCTGTGTTAAACAACTCCATTGACTGACATAGTCCTTTGGCATGATTTTCATTTTAGGGCCTTTTTTTTTGCAACTGTATAGTGGGAACGTTAACATTTACCTCTTGGGGCTTTGGGATGGGTTAAAAAAGATAATGTATATTTAGTACGGTGCCTGAAAGCTGTTATCATTCACCAGGTAGGTGGGGAAAAGTTATATGTGTAATAGAGTATCAATTTCAAGTGAGGAGTTATAAGGGGGGGTAGTGGTAAATGGGATGAGAAAGGAAATGAGTCATTCCTTCAATACCTTTTTAATCTGTCACATTTCAACTCAAGCCAACCTTATTTATTAGCAAAGGTGCAGAGGGACTGTGTGGCAAAAGCTAGTTGGAGTTTAAGACTCGTCGTGTCTTTTTGATTTCAGTGAATACCTCAGTTTGGAGGGTCTGGTTGCAAATGACTTGTAAATGACGATTGAAAGATGGACTTTATTTTTATGATTTTATTTTTTTTTCAAGGTTCTAGTTTGGGCCTGAATAAAGCAAATAAAATTTTAAGGACCAAACAACTAAGATGAGGTATATCAGAATTATACATTTTAAGAACAAAATAATAGTGTATCTTAGAATAATTTATCTGTTGTCATATACTCCCTTCAAGTTTTGAATATGCAAAACCAAGAAAAGCATCACTAGAGAAAACGCACCTAGTTCTATAAGGATAGAAACAATAAATGTAAATAGCCAGGTAGTTACATTACAGTGAGGAGAGAGGAACAGATCAGAGAAGGCAGTTGGTTATTTTCCCCATCTATCATTCCTTTTATTTTCTTGCACCTTTTATTACCTCTGATGAGTTGATTATACTTTTAGGAATAGAAGAACTAACCTAGGAAGTAGATGAGTTTGTGATAGTGGACAGCAGTAATAGCAACACGAGGAAATATATTTTGATGGAAGTCTGGTCTATATGCTTTTTTGGTGGGGGAGGGGTTTGAAGTCTAATTGGTACATGAGTTTTTGGACAAGGATTGGAGAAAATGGGAGTAAGTATTATAGGAGCAGAGCTGTGTCCTGAATTGGCATCTTTGACATGGGAGGCAAGCCCTAAAGTGGATCTCCCAAAGGGGAGATTCTCTTGAGAGCTTTATTAGATACCAAGGAATAAAGTCAGCTACCAAGGAATAGATAGAGCCCCACTGAAATACCCAGGCTCTTTGATTATTTGTCCTTTGGGTTAGGATAGAAGTTGGGAATAAACTATGTGCCATAGTGGTGGAATAAATTGATTCTGGATTGTCTCTGGGAGCTGGAGTGGGAAAAGGAAAGGTAGAATGATGGCATAGTCATCTGGGAGTATTTACTTGGTAATTCCCTAATTATAAAGGGCTTGCTGTTTCTCATACCATCCTAGGTACTAAGGCAAAAATGCTGTCCAAGGGGTGTTTATCAAATAGGAGATTTGAAGGGGTGGAGGTTGAACAGGGGAAAGGAAGTGGAGGGAGCAAGGTCTGGGTTGATTTTCCCATTGACCAGCAATATGCCTATGTTTAAGAGGTTTTTTGATAGGACAGGGTCTGTTTTGAATGGAAATCCAAACAGGTGTTGGTATGCTTATGTTAATACAAGGGGGGAAAAGAGAAAAGGAGTGGATAAGATGTCAGGGTCAAGGCAGGAGGGACCCTAGTGTGGATAGCCATTAGACATCTTAGGGAATGACATTTCTTTAGCGTTAGCAAATTGGAAAATGGAAAAAGATGACATATTTTTATTGACTCCAATGGTTTTCCTGCTCTGTCTTTATCCACACCGAGCTTCTCTAAGAGCTCTGTACTCACACAAACAGCTGTGCTATTTGACTAGCAGAGTCCTGACCTGACTGCTGCAGACTAGTCCCAGAGGAATGTTTCCGCCTTAGAAGGGCCCTTCTTGCTGAACTCTTCTTTGACCCAAGAACTGAGGTTTCTATAAAGATGGGGGTATTCCAAAGTTGGGGAAAAGGCAGACTCCTTTTTACTTTCTTTTATCTTTCCATTTCTCCTCACCTAGACTTTCATTTTAGAACGGATCCTTTTGTTTTTATTCCTTTGTACATGGAATGAGGGCAGTTTTGAGAGTAGAGGACTCTGTCAATAATTTCCCCAAGCTCAGTATCTCTGTGACACCCATTACCTTTTACAAGATGGTATTTTTGGCCCAATTTATCTCTGACTTTCAGGTGAGAGGAAGTAAATGACTGTATTTTCTCTCTATTGCATATTATTTATAGTTGCAACATTACCGGAGAAGACGTCTCTTTTTTTAATATCCTTTCTCCTTTGCTTTGTTTAACCATGCCAAAGTCATGTTAGCAATTCTTTCCTACCCAGAGACAAAGTGAAGAATTGTGTTTGTTATTTACAAATAAATGACCAGAAAGCTTGAGAGAATCCAGACTAGAAATATTAAAATTTCACCTGGCCTTCAAAACCATGATCTAAAATCATTTTAGAAGTCATAAATATTCTTTTACAGTTTGAGATGCCTACACAAAGTGTGCTGAAGCCACAAATAGGATATACTTTATTTCTTTTTGCAAATAAAGTGTCTCAAAGTGTACAATACGATGGGCTTTTCAATATTATTGTTTCAAAATGAGAGCTAGAGCAAGAGACGATCCATATTCTTTCTTCCTGTTCCTTCTTTGTATAATGCTGGCCAGATATACTTCCATGCACATTTCTTCCTGTTTACCAGTTAAACACATTTAAAGTGTACCTTTCTTTATATATGCGGTCCAGAAACATTATTTATATTAAAAGTGACTCACCTTATGCATTTACTCTCTTTTGTTCTAACTTCTGATTGAAATTTACCAGAACATCATTAGCAAAGAACCCTAAATACCTGTTTCTTGAAAAAAAGGAAAAAGTAAGACATTTTCAGCCCTTGCAGCAGAATCCGTTTTTTCTCAAGGGTGTCGCCCCCTAGCTAATTTTTGTGCTTGGGTACAGCTTGCCTTGCTCTGGTTAATTACTTCCCAGGACTGTGTAATACAGGGGGGCCGTAAAGTTTGCGTGCAAATTTAAATAGTGTGCAATTTAAATTACACGTGAACTTCGTGGACACCCTGAATAGCTAATGAAGAATAAAACCTCTGAAGATTTTATAGATTAAAAAAAAAAGAGAAAGAAGAAACCAAAAGCAATAGGTACAAAACTGTGTCTTGGAAAGTTTGAGTTGGGCAGGATTTTTGAGATCATGTAGCCTAATGCTGTTCGTTTACAGACACGTAAATTGAATTTAAGAAATTCTGTGTCATCTGGACCTGAAAGCTGGAATTTTTGAGGCTTGGGCAACCCCTTTTTTAGGAAGCACAATTTCTAAAGAACAAGGACCATAAGAATAGTGCAAATGTTTATCAGTGTTGTTAGTTACAACTGCCCATAATACTAAAGAACAGGGGTGACACATTTAATTTCTTAATATCCGTCTGACCCTGGAATTCCCCTTCTTTCCCATCCTGAAATTTCACTGTTTGTTTTTTCACCTAGCATTTTTCTCCATATTTTCTACCAGTTTATGAAAAATCAAGCAAATATTTGGTTTTATCAGCAAATAAGATTTATTAGTATTATTAATAACCAGTTTTTGTGTCTAGTTTGCAGTCTGTGGGATATTATCTCCTGAGAACATGAGGAATTGAGTCTGTCACTGCATTTCAAGTTCTAAAACAAAAACTGGAAGTGATTTTACTTCCCTTCCCCAGTTTAAGGAGATTCAAAAGAATATAATGTCTCACTGTGTTTTGTTCCTGGTTACACTGTTTCTAGTTTATTCTATATTAAATTAGGCTTTTTCTGCATATTTTAGAAAAATAAAAATTTCTCTCAAATAATTAAGATATTAGTTTTCCGTGTGCTCTGCCCTTGATTTCTTTTTTCTCCAGTGTGTCAGGGACTTTCAAAAATATGTAGATCTCTGTTCCCAAGTTAAAGGGCCTCTCATGTCACTCCTTTCTGTTGTCAGGAATTATCCCAGGTTGGGCGTACTGAACCTGTATGAGTGCTCCTATAGGAATCTGGTGTGGCTGCTACATTAACTCTAATAGACAGAAAAAGCAGAAGAAAAGAAACTCTACCTCCACATTGTCGTTTTTCCAGATACACCAGTTACCGATATTTTGCTTCATGTATGTCATCTATCTGTACCTGTGGTCTCCAACCCCCGGGTTGTGGACTAGTCCTAGGAACAGGGCGGCCCAGTAGGAGGTGAGGTGCTGGAGAGCAGGGACGGTTCATCTGTATTTACAGCCACTTCCCATCAGTTCCCATCACCACTTGAGCTCCACCTTCTGTCACATCAGTGTGGCATTAGATTTTCATAGGAGCATGAACCCCACTTAAACTGCATGTGCAAGAGATAAAGGTTGCTCCTTATGAGACTCTAATGCCCCCCCACCCCAACCGGTCAGCAGGAAAACGGTCTTTTACAATAAAACCTTATACATGGTGCCAAAGGTTGGGAATTACCAATCAATTCCTTTTTTTTTTTTAATAAATTATTTTCTTTGCTGAACTATTTTGAAATAAATTCTAGATATCCCATCATTGCATCCCTGCCTTGGTTTATGTGCATTTTCTAAAAAATGCATTTTTTTTATAACCCAAATGCCATTATTCCCTAACAAAAATGACAATAATTTCTTGGTATCATCTAAAACCACTCATGATCAGTTTTTCTCAGCTGGAACAGGACATGAAATCCTCAAATTATAAAACCAATGTAGGTTTCAAAAGTCTGTAAATGAAGTCTCTGGAAGTTTAAATTTATTTTTAGATGGAAAAAAACATTATGAATTGTATTTACACCCTCAAAGCGATTTTATAAAATCCCATTTAGTGTGAAACAAAACAAATATATATTCAGAAGGAATAATAGAAATAGTATTTGCTCTTATTAGGGTTTTAGACAAATCTATCTTGACAATGGTTTGCTACCTTTAAGAGAAGAATTTGAAGCCATACAGATTTTTGCAGCACTGGTGAAGCAAGCTTTAGAGCCCGTGCTTCTCCAAGTGTGGTGACTAAACTACCTGTCTCTGAATCAGCAGGGATGCTTGTTAAAAACAGATACTTGGACCTCTTGCAAAAGCCACTGAATAATAATATCCTGGGGAAGGAGATAGGAATTTGACTTTGAATATTTTTTTTTCTCTGTGATGTATGTACAAAATCAGTGCTACTCTTCTCTGTCACTTTTAGACTGGAACGATTGAACCTTTCACACTTGTGGACAGGTTTGTTTAGTTTGGAAAAGGTGGGAATATTACAAATGAACTTAGGTGATATTTTAGCCAGGTATTGATTGTTTGGCAACACAGAGCCTCAAATGAACCATCCTAAAAGGTTATGTTATAGTAGCTAAAAGCCAACAGGGCACTGGCTTCGCAAGAGATTGGGGTTGATAACTGGGAAGTCAGCAAAAATCCAGACAAACATTTTCTCTGTTCTTTCTCCTTCGTTCTCCTACAAGCGTAACACGCGGTCTCTGCTTCTCCTTGCAGATCTACTTCATTTTCTGACACTTCTCTGCAGTCTTGCTTGCCCTGATTTCATGTCAGCATCTATGACCTTGAATGGACACCCCCAAGTTTTCCTCCTATGAGTGGTTGATTACTTAGTAACTGACTGACGTCTGTGTCTAGAAATAGATATTAGCCCAGTATGTCCAGCTCTTATTCATTCTGCTGTGGCAACAGGGACCAAGGGTCTTAGACCAGTGCTCTGAGCCGTGTTCTAAGGGGTATGGAACATGGGTGTGGGAACAGATTCTCTGAGAAGAAGGTGCAGGTTTGGTAGTCATGACATGTGGTGGTGGAGAGGAAACAATGGCCAGCTAGTGTCTTGGGGAAAAAGAGATCTCAAACAAGGTACAAAAACTAATTCTTATCATATGTGATGATCCACCAATTGGTTCACCTGACTTAACTGGACAGTCCATAGTGTCCAGTTCCTTTGCCTCAACTTACTTAATTTACATGGACCATACTTATTGGACAATCGCTTCAGTTGATGGCACTCGTTAGGGGTGGTCAGTTTCCTGGGCCATGAACTTGAGCTTACATTTGAGCGAGGTACTAGCCTCTGATGACAGGAGGTACTAACTCAGGATCCTCCTCACTTCATGGTCCTTATCTTCATTTGCAGCAGAAGACAGCTGTCTCTCCTTATTTTAAAACTTAAATCCTTTAGTAGATCTTTCATCTTTCAGAGTTTTATTTCCGGTTCGAAGGTTGCCTTTAAGTTTTCGTTAATTCACAGGGTATATTTGCAATCCAGTCTTTATCTTCAATATGGGTTTTATTTTTTGATTTGAAGGCTCAACTTCTGGTTTGTTTTTCCCTAGGAGTATAAAGTATGTGCTATTAGGAGAAGGGAAATTGGGAGACGTCTGTGATTTAATATAAATGTAGATCTTAATTAATATAAAAAAGATTTCTTTGGTCTTATGGATGTTGCTTTGAAAAATGTCAGCTTATATGGAATAGTAATGAATTCTCTTGCATGTATGTATAAGTATATACTTAGATATGTATTTGGGTAGGGACAAGCAAACGTGAGAATTGTCCTTGTGGTATCCAGATAAAGAGCAGATCAAGGGAGACCCAACAACATTGGCCACAAGCCTGGAAGGATTCAGAATTAATTTAGAAGAGAAATGGGAGCACTGTCGTAGGGAGAGCAGCCTTTACATCTCGTCCTGCCTTTTGGCCTGCTCATTAATATTTTTCAAAGCCACAGAGCAAATAAACACAAATAGGATGTACCATATTCTTAATTAGTTTATAAATACTGGTATTCCGAAATATCAATAAATTGGCTGGGTATTCACATATATTTTTCCATAGCTATAGTATTGCATGTGGTGATTAGGTTATTAGGCCAGGTTTTAAACCCATTACAGCTGTGAAGTATAATACATTTACAACATTCTGTGCACCATATTATACTGCTTCTCTGGAAAGATATGCATGAATATGATGTAATTTAAAATATATTGCACCGGGAATGAGCAAACCTAGATTTTAATATGGGCCTGCTGCTGAAGATATCAGCCCCTTGCCCATACTGTCTAGGCCTTAGAGTGCTACAGTTTTATTCTTTTCCTAGAGCAAGTGATTCTGATGGCTCTTGAAGCAGTAATGACTCATGTTGGCAGTAGATACAGGAGTCATGAGGGCTTCTTTGGTTCTACTGGCCCTAGGAGTTCTTCTTACATTATTGCACCCCTTGTTTTTTTGTTTGTTTGTTTTTAGCCAGGGTCGGGTTTGAACCCACCATCTCCAGTATATGGGGCCAGCGCCCTTCTCCTTTGAGCCACAGGTGCCGCCTGCACTTCTTTTTTTTT
>NW_003852485.1:3650087-3691816 GCF_000181295.1 Otolemur garnettii | reverse complement strand
TCACAGCAACCTCCAACTCCTGGGCTCAAGCGAGTCTCCTGCCTCAGCCTCCCAAGTAGCTGGGACCACAGGCACCTGCCACAACGCCTGGCTATATTTTGGTTGCAGCCATCATCATTTGGTGGGCCGGGCTGGATTCAAACCTGCCACCTTAGGTGTATGTGGCTGGCTCCTTAGCCACTTGAGCCACAGGCACCAAGCCACTTTTTTTGCATTTCAAAGTAAGTTACAGACATTGATAAACTTCACCTGCAGACACTTCAGCATAAATATCATGAACTACTGTTTAATATTAGTTTATGGTTCTTTTTTTTTTTTTTTTTTTTTTTTAGAGTCTTGCTCTTTTGCCCCCAGAAAAGTGCAGTAGCATCATCCTAGCTCATTGCAACCACGGATGCCTGGGCTCAAGTGATCCTTCTGCCTCAGCCTCCCAAGTAGCTGGGACTAGGGGCATACATCACCATGCTCAGCTAAATTTTTAGTAGAGACAGGGGTCTCACTCTTACTCAGGGTGGTTTTGAACTCCTGACCTCAAACTATCTCCTGCCTCAACCTTCTGGAGTGCTAGGATTGCAGATGTGAGCCACTACACCCAGCCCACTATACCTCTTTTGGTAGAGAGCATGTTTAGGGTACTATAGAGTAAGGAGCAAAGAAATTGTCTCCATGGAGATAATGGGGAGAGGAGTGTCTGGTTAAACTAGAAATTCTGCATCTAAGTCAAATTCAAATATTAGGAAGAGAATCAGAAAAAGTATCACATCTCGGAGGGGCCAGATTGAGTAGTAAAGTTGAAATACAGAACCAAGTGTTTAAACTTAGAAATAAGGACATGAGATTAGATGTGAACATGTGAGGTTAGCAAAGGTCCAATATGCCTTTGTTCCCCTTGGCTTAAGTGTGTGAGATGGTCATAGCTTCTAAGTCCCTTTCTAAATTCCTCTTACCGCACCCCGAAAACATCTGTTTGGTTGCTCAAGGCAAAAAATAAGCATCTTGTGAAGCACTGATGCATCTTTTGTCAAAATAGACCTGAGTCTATATAGTCTCTCTATCTCTCCAAGGCTCCATAAATCACCTTCCTTGCTTCTGTGTTAGGCTGTCTTGGTCCATTCTCCATACACTTGTTACAAGGAACTCTTAGAATTGTCGATCACATCATGTCATTTCCGGATTGAAAAAACTTTGATAGTTCAGCCTTAGAATAAAATCTAAATTTCTTACTTTGGCCTACAGGACTCTACATGGTTTGATCCCTGTCTACCTCTTAAACTTCATTCTACCCTTTGTTCATTGAATTTCAGCCACAGGCCTATCTGTGAACATGGCAAGCGCTTTCTCTGTCTCAGAGCCTTTGCCTTGACTGTTTCGTGAGCTTGGAATCTCTTTCCCTGGTTCTTGACATAGCTGCCTCCTCTTTATTTTTCAGGTCTCAGTCTACGGCCTTTTTTGACTAACCTGTACTTTTATTTTTATACTTATATTTATATTTTTCCTCCCTCGCATTTCTCAGCTTATTTTCTTGGCTGTACTTGTCATAATCTTCATTGTCTCATTTATCTGTTTGGTCTAATTATTTATTGTTTTTCCTTCCAAATGAATAATCTTGTGTTCATTGTTGTCCTTGGGTTCTTTCACTGAAAGAATGAATGAGTAAATGGATTATTGAAGATAAGTCGTTAAAACCAAGTTTATCAAATTGTATCTTGTCATATTGATTTTAATTATGGTCATTCATCTTCTTCTTTGTTGCATTTTTAAGAATATTTTCAACTCTATTAACAGCTTTTTATTTATAAAAAGAAAATTGTATGCTAGGCTCCTGAACTAATTGCATTTTAGTAGTATGTATCTTTTTTTGAGCTTGGAATCTCTTTCCCTGGTTTCATTTAACACACAGGAAACTTTGATCATGTGTATTGAAATAAATGGAGACATTTTTGGTTTTATCCATTATACCTATTTTGTGCAATTATAAGTAAAGATTGCTCAAGGGACTGCTAATTATCTATTCACAAGCTCCATACATTCAGAAAAAAAGTAAGTGGAAAAATAACTTATATTGGGTTTATAATATGAATCTCAGAGGAAGAGTTAAGTGTTTATGAATATTTTAATTATTAGGTAATAACGTCAATGGTGAATTATTTAGGTCAGTGTTCATCACGTCAAAATGGGGAGGCTCATATCCCTTAAATATACATGAAGACTTTCCAGGGAATATACAAACTTCTGGATTTAAGAGAATCAGTTTTTAGATCCTCATTTTCTGTATCTACTTTTTCCTAAAACTTCCCTTCCCCGAGAGCCTACCAGTGATTATAGGAAACTTTTGTGCTTTACTCTGGGGCATGTAAGCCTCTAGGGCTTCACACACAGGAAAGCTTCTGTTAATGATTGATTAAAGCACTGCAAATCAGAGGGGGTCTTTTTATGCTTTAAACCTATTACTGTTAAAGATGAATCATAATTAGAAAGGATGATTTTTGGCCAGTGTTGAAATGTTCTGAATTCAGATATGGTACGATGGGAATGATGACAGTTTTCACTTTTCATTTTTCAATTTTCAGTTTTTGACTTTAGTTCCTCCATGTCCTGACCATTGTCAGAGAACATATGACCCTTGAGGGAGAGCTTCCTGAGAACAAAGCAAAGGGTGCTTCAGTGAGAAACAGTGAATGCTAAAATGGCCTTTTGTCATGTATTTAAATGTATTTCCCAGTATTCTCAATCTATATTTATAGGATGCATCTGTAGCTGAAAGATAATGCATCCCCGAACACCTGATATGGTATAGATTGGTACTGCAGGTGAAACTCCCTAGGAAGCCCACTTGAAGCTTAGGTTTGCCTGCAGGAAGCCTCCTGGGGAGAGCTCTTGGAAACAATACCTATAGAAGTTGGATTGTGGTGCAGCCACAGCAAAGGCCTCATCCAATCTCCAAGGAGCTCTAGAGGTGGGATGGCCCTGCAGAGTTGTTCAAAATTAGGCCAGAGGGACTGGGCTGCCTAAGAAATCCCTGCCCGACTTGGACCATGCAACTGTCTTTAGTAAGGCAATGACCATCAGAAGGGCCTTAGTCACAGTCTTAGTGGCTGATACTCTTTAACAGCTGGAGTAATGAGTGGTTCAGCCTTGAAGGAGGTAGGTTTGGGTGGTTTGCCATAGCATCTGCCATAGTTAATGA
Organism: Otolemur garnettii; assembly: GCF_000181295.1. Lineage (NCBI taxonomy): Eukaryota > Metazoa > Chordata > Mammalia > Primates > Galagidae > Otolemur > Otolemur garnettii. Next base: position 3,688,629 of record NW_003852485.1, on the reverse strand, counting down.
CTGATTCTTATAAATGTTAACAGAAATATTTTCTGGGACTACCAAAACTTTCAAGATAAATTGGGCAGAACTCATGGAAAAAAACTTGTACGTGATTTCTTTCAAATTTTACGTTATTCAATATTGTGGTTAAATCTATTTTAGCAAATCATATTATGACTAGTTATTCCAATTACAGTCAATTCCCATTCTATTTAATCATAAAATATTTTAATATTTTTCACTTCCTCAAAATTGATACACTACCTGCTGGACTAATTTGTTTAAATGTGTGTACCATTTGCATTCATTAGAAATATAAGGAATTTTTATCATGATGAATTCTATATTTAATGATGCTGTTTCTAATTTTGTACTTGGTTTTATTTAATTACAACAGCTGAAACCCAGTGGTGAAAATGTACACTCACACAATTGCCGAAGGAATTCTATGTATTTGATAACACTTCATTGTACTTCTCAAAACACTTAGTTCTGTATTGCTTTAATTTTGACTGCTTTCAGCTATTTCACTTCTAGATATAATTCATAATTTATTTTGCTGGCGTTTTAAAAAGTATTTTTCTTTTTGGCATGCGTAATCATATCTGTATTGGAATTGAAAATTAGAGTTGGACTTCATCTGATAAAATATCAGTCTGATTTGGCTGATTGACTTGAGAGGGAGGCCTACCCTTTCCAATTACATGGTTGAAATTGTCCTTAAATTGAAAAAAATGAACCTGAAGCCCTAAACTTTAGATTAGAATACATTTAAATGACTGTAAGACAAAAGCATTTTGTGAAGAAACCTTGAAAGAAATCACACAAATGCCTTATGAGTGTGTTGGAGTGGCCAAGTTTTCTGAGTGCATTAGTTGGCACAAAGTGCATTTAAGTGAAGGAATAACTGATGGCGAAGGTTTATTGATAAACTATCCAGAAATGGAGAAAATGAGTGATTGGAAACCAGATGGTTTCCAAGTCATTGTTTTTTGTCCTATTATAGGAGGTCCTGATTGATTTACCTGTGGGTGGATGATTTTAGCTCAGATGGAATTGAAAGGCTGCCATCACCTCCCACCTCTGGCCTTCCTAGTCTCCCTTACTTGAAGTCCCCCACCCCCACCCCCAGCACTTATCACCTGACATGTTACACGTTCACACACGCAAGGGTTTGTTATCTGTCTTTTCCCACTAGAACATAAGCTCTGTGAAGACAGGAGCTTTGTTCTACGGAATTAGGTTTTGTTTACTCAATCTCCAGCAGGAAGAACAATGCCTGGTGCTTCACACATTTTTGCTGAATTCAGCACATTTTTGCTGAATGAAAGAATAAATGAATAAATAAATGAACAAAGAAAAACCAGAGAAGTGGTTGTAAGGGAAGGAGTGATAGACTGTTTGGGAACATACGGATATTTTAATATAAATGATAATGACTTGGTAAAGAGCCTTAGAAAAGTGAAGTTCAGTTTATTTTCTGGGAAGGGTCTGATACTGTTAGAGGTTAAGAGAGAGCCTGGGCAGGATAAACGTTTGGGTATTGATTTACCGCTATAAGCACATTCTAAATTTGGATTACTCTTGCTCAGAATGAGTTCTGTTCTTTGTCTCGTTAGTCCCCTTGTAAGCATTTTCAGTCTCCCCAGCATACGTATGCCAGTTGAAAGGTCCGCATACTTTATGGGGCTGCGTCCAGTAAACGCTTTTCAATCAACCCACATTCACAGTGGAAGATTACTTTCATTCTCAGGAAGGGTGACATATGCGTGTGAAGCCCAGTATTCAGATGAAAGGGCTACTTTGATATTATTTAACCGAGTATTGGCAAGACTCTGGCCAGTATCTAGTTTCTCTTTAGAGCTATTTTGCATTATATTACAGTACTCTTACTGTGCTGTGCCAAGGAAATTAAGATCAGCTGGAACACTCTGTAGGTCATTGGCTTGGAATCTTAGGGCACTGGGAACTTGATGTTTTGTTTTAATGACCTCATTTAGGCTGAACCTGCCTTTGTCCCAAAAACATAAGGGCCCCTTCACAAAACCGTGTCTGCACCTTGGAAAAGATATGGGAAAGGTTCAGAGAAAAATGGCTTAACTATTTGAAGATACTGGGTCACCCTCCATGTGAGAGTACTTAATAAATTATGACTCTTTAGTCAAGAGAGATAAAGAGGGGAAGGCAGAATTAAACTCTCTTTAACAGCCCTTTACCCACCAAGCTCCATGATAGGTGAGACATACTTTGAAATTTGAAGGATGTAGTTTTAAGAAAAATTTGAAAGGAAGAAATGTTTTCAGGTCACATAGCAGTTTGTGGGTCATGTGCTCTCTGGCAAATGCTTTCCAGAGAGTTCTCCAGGGGCGGTGACTGTTGTGGAATGAAGAACCTCCTCCGTGTTTCTGAAAGTGGGAGTCTATGCTGTGGATATGCATATGGGTGCGTGAAGATGGTGGGAGGGCCATATGGGAAGTTGCATGATAAACATGGAACACCTTTTTGGAGAATTAATTTTAATTGAAAATATGGAGACAACACTTTATATTAAAATAAACACTCCTGTATTTATTATGAGTAGGATGCATAATTTACATGAATTTTCAAGAACAAATTAAATACCTTATTGTCTACCCTGAGATGGCAAGGGCTGTGCAATTACCTTATTTTGCATTTTCGCTATTTCTGGTGGAAACATTTGAGAAGTACCAGTGTCATTTTCAGTTCTTTGGGAAGTGGTTCTTCGTAACTCTCAGGAGGATTGGTTATCATCTCTCTCTTTCTTTCCTAGCCAAAATTCTTTCTTTCTAGAACTTTTCTGGTTTTGTTGGTACCTGTATCTCTGATAGTGAAGATAGTGGGTTTGAAATGTTTGACTCTCCCCATACACTCAGACTGTAGGATTTGAGTGTTGGCATTTCTTAGGGTTTTGTCGTAGAACTCCTGTTTTCATTTTATTGAAGGGTTGATCTCAACTACTTCAGTGGCCTCCATTGCAGAATAAAGTCCATGTAATTCTAGGCTAGATCTTTATCCTGGGCTACCTGATAGATATGTTCCCTTATAGAGCCCATAGGCATCTCAAACTTAGCACATTCCAAATACTTTCTCTTTTAAACTTGCCCCTTCTCCTCTCTTTCCTGTCACTGGAGATGGAGTGCCCTGTACTCGTACTAGAGAACAGGAAATATTAGTTCATCTTTGGCTCCCCTCTATTTCTCTCTCCTCATCGAATTGGTTACCAAGTCCTTTTGGAGAAACAGCTCCTAGATTTATCCACTTTTCATAACCTCCCTGCTGTTAGGTCAGGCCTCTGTCATAATTACTTTGAGACTCTCTGCACGGATTATTTTAAGTCATCTTCTACTTCTAAAAGTATAATGTACTTTAATGTTTTTTTATAAAGGAGATAAAATAGATAAAATATGAAATTAGTAATTTTTCCAGTGTATGATTCACTGCATTTAGTATATTCCCAGTGTTGTGCCACCATCACCTTTGTCTAGTTTCAAAACATTTTCATTATCCCAGAAGGAAATTCTGTACCCACTAAATAGTCACTCCCTGCCTCCCCTCCTTTCCAGCCCCTGTATTCTGTCTCTATGGGTTCGCCTGTTCTGGATATTTCATAAAAATGGAAGCATACACTATATGGCATTTTGTGTCTGATTTCATTCACTTCATCTCTTTTTGAAGTTCATCTGCCTTATAGCATGTAATACTGTGCTTCCCACTAGGAAGTAAATTCAATCATATTGAGAAGTAACTATTTTTCCTTTTTAAGAAATAAGAGATTGTTGGGTAGCACCTGTGTCTCAGTGAGTAGGGCGCCGGCCACATATACTGAGGGTGGTGGGTTCAAGCCTGGCCTTGGCCAAACTGCAACAAAAAAATAGCCAGGCGTTGTGGCAAGCTCCTGTAGTCCCAGCTACTTGGGAGGCTGAGGCAAGAGAATCGCCTAAGCCCAACAGCTGAAGATTGCTGTGAGCTGTGATGCCATGGCACTCTACTGAGGGCAACAGAATGAGACTGTCTTGAAAAAAAAGAAAAAAAAGAGAAATAAGATTTTTTATAGGTGGGTTTTACTGTTGTAGGGTTGAAGAGTATCCTTTGCTCCCATGTTTTTATGCCTTTATAACAATAGCATGTACTGATGATTTATGTAAAAATATATTGGAGTTGTATCTCTATCTCTGTCATTCCACATTTTTGATTAATCCATATTAATAAATGTAGGTCTAGTTTAATTTTATTTCAGTGTATGCATGCATCTTAATTTGTTTCTCCATCGAAGAAAATTAAGAATCTTCTCAATTTCCATTATGACATGGCACACTGTGGTGTACGTTCTGGTGCCTGTGTGTAGAGTTTCCCTGCCGTGTGCGTTCAGAAATGGACTCGCTTGGTCTAGAGCAGGTGCGTGTTCCATTTTACTAGATATTGCCAAATTGCTATCCAAAGCGGTTGTGCCCACCAGCACTATATGCGTCTCTATTTCCACACTTTCTCATCAACAGCTGGTATGTTCAGAATTTAGAGTTTTTGCCAATGTGATGAGTGTAAAGGAATTGAATGATTGTGTTCATTTGCATTACCTTGGTTATGTGTGAGGTTGAACATCTTTTCATTTGATTTGTGTCATTCATATTTTTATTTGTAAATTGTCTATATTTTTCTACTGTATCATTTGTATTAAAATGATTTATAAGAACCCTTTGTGTGGTATTGATAGCAACCTTTTGTAATTGTAAACCTTGCACTTACATTTTTTCAGTAATTGTGACTTGCCTCTATCTTTGCAGTGTCACTTATGAGTCAGAATATTTTTATTTTTATTTAGTTAAATCTAGTTTTGTACTTTTGTGTGTCTTATTTAAGAATTGTTTTCCCGCTTGTTCATGAATATATTTTCATCTAGTCATTTAAAAATTTTCCTTCTCATACCTGTGTCATTGACACAGCACAGTTTATTTTCATATATGATAGGAATCTTTTGTTAAATGTATATCTACTCATACTAGCACATTTATTAAAGTGATCACCTCTTCCTTTCCTAAAGTTTTAAAACATTTTTTATCACATATTAAATTCCTTTTTATAGGTAGAAATGATAGTTTTATATGACAAAATCTGATTATGTCCTTTTTTAAAAACCATTCCATGGATCCCCCATCACTCTTCACAAAAACAGATTTTAATAGGGCCCTTGATGTAATACATAGCTAGACCACCCTCCTCTCTAATCCTGTCTCTCATGCCTTGCTCCTTATACTCTGTGCTTTGAGCGCACTGAACTTCTTTTAGTTTTCTACTATGTCCTTCTTTATCTCACCTGACTCGTGGGGATCAGGTCTTCACATGAGACAGATGTTTGATGTTCCTGTGTCATTCTTCTTAATCTTTAAATAGCTAGCTTCAAATACATCTCTTTGAAGATTTAGCTGAGACAGTCTTCTCTTCCCCTACCCAATCTGCATGAGATGCCCTGCTTGGGGTTATCTACCAGCTCAATTGCATTGCATTATCAGTTTGGTTACTTACCAGTGTTGTGGCATTCAGTAATCTCTCTTGGTAAAGCGGGAACCATGTCTGCCTTGAACATCCGTGTGTTTGCCAACGCTAGCATTAGCATGTGCACGGCGCATAGTAAGTCCTTTGTAAATACTTGCTAAATGAACAGAAGGTTTAGATAAACTGTTGCCCCACAGGAGGATTTGTTTATAAACTTTCTTTTTTTTTTTTTGCTGTTTTTAGCCAGGACTGTGTTTGAACCCACCACCTCCAGCATATGGGGCCGGCGCCCTACTCCTTTGAGCCACAGGTGCTGTCTATAAACTTTGTGACAGATGACCATCCACATAGTCTTCTCTTGAGTATGTTCACTAATCACAAGCTCATTTAGCTTATAACCAAGAAACCTTTGTATAAAGTCTTTCTTATGAGCTATGTGTAAGCCACGTTTGTGTATAATCAGTATAAAACAATTTAATTGAAAATTTTTCTGTAGGATTCTTACCTCCATCCCTATTTACATCTTTGTTTTGATCCATTATTCCAGCATGTCAAGGTACTGTTGAATTTGTTTTTTCTTTACAGTAATTATAAGTATCATATTCATCATATGTACATAGGTACGTGTGATATACTAGTGTCTTCATGCAGGAGTGAAAAGAAAATTTATATTATTTGATACAGTTATCTGGAAGGAAGTGGCAGAGGTAGGCTATGGATTCATAGTGCTCGGTACTGGGTTGTTTTGCAGGTTCCTAATGGGCCGTCCTTCTTTTTTAATTTTAAAAAACATTTTGAAAGCAAACAAGAATTTTTAAAAATAAATAGACCAGGCCCATCCTTTGGATAATATTGCAGAGTAGGATTCTAGAATTAGGCATTGCTGAGACACCCCTTTTACATGGTATTCAATGTGCCTGATTAAACAAAGCCAGTTTTAGATTTATTCAAAGTTTCATTTTACTCAGTTTTAGCTTGGACGTCATTAGTTTATTTCTAGATATATAAAATTATTGTAATGATATGAAATTTCAAGATAAACAATGATTTTTACTACTTTGAGAAACACAGTTCTTCAAAACTATTAAGACTATCTCCTGAACGGTGAAGGTCTGTGCACTTGGAAGGCAGTGGGACGTCTTTTCTCTTTCATTTGTTAACAAGGGTGGCTATATTATGCCTTCATGTTATAGTAGGGATGACTTGGTCTTCAAGATACATTCAAGTATGTTGTCATTTTTATCCTTCTAACACCGGAATGTAATAAGTTGAATACTTGATTTATCCTGGTTTTACAGATGGAAAGAAATAAGGTCAAAGATCAGGGATTAAATTTTGCAGATAATGCCGGACAGACCTAAGGCTGAATTCAGATTTTCATATTTCAATCCCAGGATAGAAGAACTAATACAAAATAGATAGAATTCTATTTAAAAACAGCATACAAATACCTTCCTTCTGTTTTCAATATTTTAGATATTTGTATAATGAAACGTGGTTTGTGATAATAATGAAAAGAGTCATCTTTTAAACCACAGATGAAATCCGGCCTTAATGTGGTCTGATGTCCCTCTGTGTCCATAGTGTTTTTTTCTATGGTATACTGCCTTCAAGAAATATCAACAATCCTTTTCTTATTATTGTTTCAAGAAATGTCAGAAATCTCCATTATTATTTTTTAATTTGTAGGATTTTGAATGACTTTTGGAAACTACTAGGGAAATTGGATCATCCTAGGATCCACATATATTTTGACTGAAAGAACTTAGCTGTACTCTGGGGTGTTAAATTAATTTTCATTGACAGATCCTTGTCTGGGATTTAATTGAGATTTAAGTCAGTAAAAATCCTGCCCTGTGGCCTAGAGAACAATTGGACAAAGTAAATGAAGCGGAGAGGAATGTATTTTCTCAACCTTTTTTTCCATTGGACGGAACCCAGGACACTTGCAGAGACAGTAGAGATTTGGCAGTGGAGTGGTCCTGCCACTATGTGGTCACCATTAGCAAGTCAAATACTCGTCAGGCTATAAATATCAGTGCAGAGAATACTGGTTTTTAAAGCATGGAATCAAAATATGATTTAAGTGTTTAGAGATAGAATCAAAATCTATTTTTATAAAGAAATGTGCAATCCTTTATTTTTCATGATAATTATCCTTCAATCTTAGAAAAGTTACTTTATATGTAATGCTTTCGGGTGACATTTCCAAGACTCAGCGGGCATATTCCATACCTGCAGTATTTAAGTGTGAATTCCTGGGCCTTATCCCTGGATAGTCTATTTCCATAGGGGGAGGAATTTGAACTTTTAATAAGCACCAGGAGATTCATATAATTCTGATGCAGCTTGTTTGTAACTCACTTTCGGAGAAACCTTAGTATACTCTGATTGCATCAGAGTTTGGAAGAAAAACATTTCTCCTACAGAAATGAAGAAAGAATTAACATCATTATAGTGGGAAGTGTTACTTGTGTATCTACATACTCTGTGTATGTGAAGTTCTATGATATATTTTTTCTAAAAGATAACACTCAACTTTTTTACCTCATCTAAAAGGTTTTTAGCTTTTGTTTGAATTTTAAATTGCATTGCCTTTAAAATGAGAGTGTATTTATTGTTAAACAACTTCAATGGCAGTGGAAATTGTCATTTCTCCTTGGCTGCTAAAATGCTTGCTGAAGTAGATCTCACAGGGGGGCGCTGTTTAAATACGTTTGCCTGTGGATTGTTCCAAATATATACAGCGGAAGGTGCAAGCCTTAAAATGACCCAGGAAACCTATGACCTGATTGTTTTAGCATGGATTATGCTAGATTACATTTTTAATTCATTTTGTTTAGACTATCAAAGAAATTTTGTTTGTTGAAACAAATGACCTGTTTATGAAAGAACTGTGAGAAGTTCTTTTAAGTTAGTATGTCTTAACCCATTAAGAAAATGCCATGAAGGCTATGTTAACCAGTTTGATGAAAATATTTCAAATTGTATATAAAACCAGCACATTGTACCCCATGACTGCATTAATGTACACAGCTATGATTTAATAAAAAAGTATTGATTAATAAATCATTATGTTTTTTCATAATTAATTAATAATTGTAACATTATCTTAATTATTAACATTATAATTAATTTTTCACATTATTAACACTGGGTCTAGCTAGCAGTTTTGTTTGTTCTAGATTGGTTTTGTTTTTTTTTTTTAGCGATTAAGAACTGAGATTCTAGGGTGGTGCCTGTGGCTCAAGGAGTAGGGCACTGGCCCCATATGCCATGGGTGGTGAGTTCAAACCTGGCCCTGACCAAAATAAAAAAATTAAAAAAAAGAACTAAGATTCTGATATGGTAAAAAGCTTGGTTATAAAATTACAATTGAGAAATATCTCCTAGAGACAATTTGTTGAATAAAATTTTATGGTGCTTTTGGCTTAAAAATTGAAAATACAGGTTCAGTGTCTGTGGCTCAAGCAGCTAAGGCGCCAGCCACATACACGTGAGCTGGAGGGTTTGAATCCAGCCTGGGCCTGCCAAACAACAATGATGGCTGAAAAATAGCCAGGCGTTGTGGTGGGCACCTGTAGTCCCAGCTACATGGGAGGCGGAGGCAGGAGAATTGCTTGAGCCCAGAAGTTGGAGGTTGCTATGAGCAGTGATGCCACGACACTCTACCCAGGGTGACAGCTTGAAGCTCTGTCTCAAAAAAGAATAAAAATAAAAAAATTGAAAATACATATCTTCCAGACTATAATATGCCATTTTCCCTCTTCCAGACTTAAGGCATATACAAATAATTTGTTTATAACTTCTTGTTTTTTAATAGTATTTTAAAATATATACTTTTATCAGTTCATTCTATATCAGTTACAATAGAATGAATTAACTTGAGCTAGTTAAGCATAAAAGAAGTGTGTCCTTTTTGTCAAACTGTCAAATTTTTGAAGGCAGGGACCATACCTTATTCTTTTTATCTCTTCAGATTCTAGTGTGAAGCACTGGACAGTGTAACGAGTCTCACAATTGGTTTTAAGTCCTGGGTATGGTGGATTAAAGATGGCTGTAAACACTTTGCTTCTCCTCCTACTGAGGGGTGAAACCTATGTCTCAACCTCTTGGACTGTGGGGCTACGATTATTTGACCAGTATAATAAATACAGTAGCAGTTATAGTGTGACTGCCTCTGGTCCAAAGCCTTGCGAGACTGTCACCTTCTAGTTTCTATATCTTCAAACAGTCTGGGAACCCTGAGCTGCCTTATCCGATCCCTGTGTGACTATATTGAGGCTGCCACGCTAGAGAAGCCATTTAGGCTCACTGATTGATATCCTCAGGTGAGCCCAGCTTTTCAACTTCCCCTGCCAAGGTTTAGACATGAGAGTGAAGTAATCTTGGGTCATCCAGACTAGCCCATCCTCCAGCTACATTCCTGGTGTCCTTCATTGATGTGATGTAGAACAGAAGAATCACCTAGATAAGCTCTGTCCTCCTATTTTACAAGATCACAAGGTATAATACCAGAATGGTTGTTTTGAATCAGTGTGTATTGGTGCAGTTTGTTATGCAGCAATAGGAGAACGGTAACACAGGCTGAGTTCTTGAGGGAAAATTGTATGGTAGCAACTAGAAGGAAGCTTAGAGCACATCTTCTTTAGCCACTTCCTTTTGTATGGAAAACTGTCTTCCAGAGAGGTGAAGTGACATGTTGAAGGTCATTCAAATAGTCAGGGTTACAGTCAGGACTCCTATCTGACTTTGTTGCCCTTGCCTCTAGTACACTCTGTAACATCATTGAATTTTGAACTTTATATCTAGTAAGTGAAGACATAATAGAAATACCTACAGAACTACTCCCATGACAGAAAGGACTTCTGCAACTCAAAAAGGATCCCTAAACAGAATATATTCCAGGAATATCTACCTACGGCAAACATTTCGTAGTGTGTAACTACTGTTGTAGAAAGTTACATTCCAGTTTAATTGTATGATCCCATTCACATGTATTATAGTAAGTGATACTAGAAAAATAATCGTGCACACAAATGTATACTTACATTGTCTATAAGCCATCAGAACTTTTATGCAATTTGTATTCCAAAAATTTCTTGGTACATTTGGACTCGCAATGCATTTTCCTGAGAGAATGATATTCAAAATTCAATTTAACACATACCTAAAGTATACTACTTGAAAAAAATCATGATATTTATCCACTTTCAATGAGGAAATGCTTTCTGAATTCCAGCTTGGTGTCTGTGAACCCAGTGAGCCGACCTCTCCTTTCATTTGGCTTTGGCAGAGGAACTTCCTACCTATCAAGCAATGGGAGGGCACTTCCTCTGAGCACCAGCTGGTGGTCTCTGTTTTCCTAGGCCTGAGGATGAAAGGAGAGAGGGTTCTGGGGGCTCTGCACAGTGGGAGAGGTGCTGTACTTGGTGATGCGGGAAAGCAAGGGAGGAGGCCTGGCTCAGGACCTCTCATTGATTAAATTTCCTAGTCCAGGTGAGGTCCTGGTGCTCTCCCTCGCCTCCATATTCTGAGTATCCTAGAAACTGATTGACTTGCTTTTCTTTCTGTCCTCTCCAATAGCTTCCTCTTTCCAGATTATCAGTTTTAAAACTCACTAGAGAATGGAAGGAAGTCTTTCTATTTTTCTGTTGGTTCCCATTTCTAGAAATGAGACAGTGTTTTTCTTTTCTTTTTCTTTCTGTTTCTTTTCTGTTTCTTTCCTTCATTTTTCTCTTCTCTTCTTTTGTCTCCCCCCTCTCTCATTCTTCCTCCTTTCACTCCTTCTTTCTTCCTTTCCCCCCTTTCTCTCCCTGTCTCCCCTCCTACTATCCCTCCTTCCCTCATCCTGGCCATTTCTCCCTTCCTCTCTTCCTACCTTTTCATATTTTGCCTCCACTCATTGTCTCACTTCTGGTAAAAATCAACCCAATTTCTTTTATACCTTTGAACTTGTTAGCTAGTGTAGTTAATTAAATTCTCCAGTTTATTTTTCTGTTTAGGGAAGGCGACTGGTGTTGCCCTGTGTCTTTCCTGCTTATACAACAAGCAAGACAAATTGTAAGTATTTCTACTAGATTATAAACCTTTGAGAGGCAGAAGTACATCTAATTTTTTTAAATAACCCCATCACATAATTTTGAAATGCATCAAATATTTATTGTGTAAATAAAGAAAAATTAAAGAGCACAGCTAGAACTTCTCCCTATGGGCTTGGCGCCTGTGGCTCAAGTGGCTAAGATGCCAGCCACATACACCTAAGGTGGTGGGTTCAAATCCAGCCCGGGCCGGCCAAATAACAATGACAGTTGCAACCAAAAAATAGCCTGGTGTTGTGGTGGGTGCCTGTGGTCCCAGCTACTTGGAAGGTGAAGGCAGAAGACTCGTTTGAGCCCTAGAGTTAGAGGTTGGTGTGAGCTGTGATGCCACAGCACTCTACCTAGGGGGAGAGCTTGAGGCTCTGTCTCAAAAAAAAAAAAAAAGAACTTCTCTCTATGAATATATATCTTTCATCTATGGTGTGAAAATGGGTAAAGCACACTGAACATTACTTAAACATTCTGTAACCCCTTGCTTATTGACTGTGTTTCTAGCTTGTTTATTGTGTGTAGCAAGTGTATTTAAGGTTGCAAAGTCAAATTTTGCCTTTGGTTTTTCTCTTTTACCTTCATTTTTCACTTTCACTGTTTTGTAGCTTCTCCCTGATTCTCTCGTTTTAACCATCAAACAGCACAGTGTGCAATGCTAGGCCTGCTAGGCCGATGTGGTCAATTACTAGGGACAAAGAGAATTCTGATGTCTAATACTTCCATTCCTTAGAGTCAGATTAAATAAGTAAAGGATTTGTAGGTTACTTTAAGGATTAAAAACTAGAGCCGGAGATCATTCTTTTTTTAGCTGATTTTTTGATGACAAGTGAACTATAGTTTTTACTCCAAATAGTGTTCACTGTAACAGTTTCACCTTTCCCCAAGGATAAGACAAAAATTGTGCTGAAAAAGTTCAAGATAATGTTTGAGTTTTATGTTTCCTTGAGCTTGGTTTGAAGTGTAAAATAAGAATCCAAGAAGTTCCAAGTTGAAGAACATATTATTCCACAAAATGTTATCTTTGTGTGTTTATCAGTTTTTTTTTTTTTTGCTCTAGCCATTCTAAACTATTTGCTATTTTTATCTTGTTAGACCAAATGTACTTTAAATAATTCCTCAAGTCATCAAGAAGGAAAATACAGCTCTAAGAAAAACCTAGGTAGTAAATATGAGAAACATAAAATAATATGTAGGTAAACGTCTTTTTAAGGATTTTGGTTTTTAGGTCCTTTTTTTGAGGAACCTGATATTTTTAATGACTTGAGGGGTGTAAGTTACCTTTTCTCCTATGTTAACATTCAGGGTTGTTCTATTTTCACGGGGACACAAATTGTTTTAGGAACTTGCTATTTCCAAAGATGAGACAACTCTTTGCTTTCTTGAAACTTGACTCATTTCAGTTATGTATTTTCTGAAAATTAATTTACTCTGTTTCTTCTAATACTGTTTAATAGCTTATATTTGGGAACAACCGATTCGTAATCATATGCTGATTGGAAAACCTACAGTTTATGAGGTCTGACCGTTAAATTCACAAACTTGCCACCCCTATGCTTAATAGGCAGCACTGTACAACTTGGGAAGGCTTCCGACCCCTGGTGCACTACCAGGGTCTCAGAGTTGTGCTCGTATCGAAGTGTTGCTGAGTAGTATTCATCGTGGTTTGTTTTTCATGAGAATGTTGGAGCGTAGAGAATGTTGTTAGAGTAATGAACAAACATTTATAAATTTGTTGTTAAACTTGGCGAGAGTAGAAGTGAAATCAGGGACAAAGTAGTTCAAGTTTATGGGGAAAATGCCATGAAGAAAACAGCAGTATGCAAATGGATTACATGTTTTTCTGACGCTTTTCTGAAAAAGCGTCACTGATGAAGAGTGGCCAGTAACCCAGTAACGATCAGAATTGATGAGAACATTGCAAAAATTTGTCCAATTGTGAGTCAGAATCATTGGCTGACTGTGAGAAGCATAGCAGACCAAGTAAATATTGATAGGGAAACAGGACAATCTTAACTGATTGCTATAATAGTAGATAATGTTCATTATTATCTTTTTTTTTTTGAGACAGTCTCACTATGTCACCCTTGGTAGAGTGCTGTGGCGTCACAGGTCACTGCAACCTCAAACTCTTGGGTTTAAGTGATTCTCTTGCCTCAGCCTCCTGAGTAGTTGGGACTACAGGCACCTGCCACAACGCCTGGCTATTTTTTGTTGCAGTTGTCATTGTTGTTTAGCAGGTCTGGGCCAAGCTCGAACCTGCTGGCTTTGGTGTATGTGGCTGGTGCCCTACACACTGAGCTATGGATGCTGAGCCCCTTACAGTTTTAATATCTACTCCTTTCAGCCAAAGACTGATTGTCAAGAATAGGGGCTATGTTTTACTCAACCCTAGCACAGAGCCCTTTAAATCAGTAGGATTTACAGAGTTTACTGGATAAAAGAATGAGCTGGCTTACCAAACTGAAAATTCTTAATGTCCATTTGACTCCATAAACATTGATTTATTACAGAATCCTTTGTGTGCTGTGAAGTTACTGTATCATCTGGGCTTGCTCTGTTTCTTTCACTGATTTATCTAATAAATGCCTCTTTTGTTCCCTTTCTATACAGACATGAGCTGGGCTCTGGTGAATGAAAACAGACATGGACCTGTGAATGGGTCTGATAGTGTCTGAGTTGATGAGTAAAATCATTTTCATGAAGAACCTTTAGCTGAGGCCTGGCAGGAACTGAGTTTGATGTTTAGTGTAAAGTCAGACCTTGAAGAATAGTAGAGGTCCGTTCCTCCTCTCTCTTCTCTGTGTATCCTGTTTTAATTTCTGTAAATTTCCTTTTGTTAATAAAGTTTAATGGAAAATACTCAGTGAGGGAAAATGTGTACAACATACATATGGTAAAAAAACAGAACAAAACAAGTAGCTGTAGAATCATATGTGAAGATATTTAAAAAGAAATTGATTCCTTCTTTCTGCCCTTGAGTACAGTTACTTCAATTAACACCCTGGAGATTGTCAAATTATGAATGAATCCAAAGTTCTCCGTGCACCTGTGGTAGATAATGAGCATTATTTAAAAGCCCCCAAGTAAATAATTACACGCAGCCTCCATAGTTTACAAGAAAGAATGCAGGGGAAAATATCCTGGAGGAAGAGGCCAGAAAATTAGCTCTGCACATGTCTCTGATGCTCGTTAGCTGGATAGTTTTTGAGTAACTATTCACGTGTTTTTTCATGAGTAATGCACGGATAATATCCATTCCATTTAGCTCACATGGTATAATGAAGATTAAATAAAAAATGGTCATTTGGACATAGGACAATATTTTGTATCAAAATAATACATACTTAAGTTGTCCAGAAGTAGGTCTTAAAGAGTAAAAGAAAACCTCTTTTGTCTTCCTACCCCTGGGGCAAATCCTGCCAGAAGAGTTCGCCCTGTTTTCCTGTTATTTAACAGAGTGTTTTAATCAATATGCATCTACTGCTGTTTTGTGAGTCAGCGCAAGATAGATTTCTTTTTATTAGAGAAACTATAAACACATATTTTAGATATTTATCTGCTGACTGAAGTTGAAGAGTTTTAAGTCTTTGGAAGCCTCTCCTCTCAATTATGAAAACTCCCAACTTTGGGGGTTCCCTTAATGTGATTATGTAAATAGTCATTGCTGCATAATGTATTGTATTATGGGTATTGTGAAAACATTCTGTTTTTCCTGAGGCTAAAAATTGCCTTGTTATTTCATTTGTTTTGTTTCCTTTGCTTGATCCTATGAACAAATCTACTCTCCCTTCCCAAGAAAACTGGTAAAATAGTCTTCACAGAGCCTTCTAAGTGGCCAGCCATGCAGGTGGTCTGTTTCTTTCCCACTCTGAGGCATCCTTTCTGGAACTTTCCACCCTTCCGCTTCTATTGAGCTCCTGGACCTCCAGGACTGCCACAGTGCTGCTCTCACCTCAAGGACTTGCTTTGTCTTTATTTGGGGAATTCCTTTTGTCTCTCTCTTGTATTGGATTCCCTGTCTTGGGTCTCATTTTTTTTTCTTTTCCTCTTTTCATGGTGGTGTACCAAGCTAGGGAAAAAGAGTAATTATTTTGAGTCTTTACGAGTCTGAAAATGTCTTTGTATTAAACTTATAATTCAGCAGTAGTTTTGCTGAATATAGAATTGTAGTCACTTTTGAAGGCATTTTAAAATTGTCCTTTATTTATATATTGTCAAGAGTTCTAGTGCATTCAGAATTTCAGTTTGCCATCTTGAAACTTTAAATCCAGTGAAAACACATTTTGTTTTGTTTTGCTTTGTTTTGCTTTGTTTTTGAGATGGGGTCTTACTCTGTGCCTTGGAGTAGAGTGTAATGGCATCATAGCTTACAGCAACCTCAAACTTATGGGCTTAAGTGATCCTCTTGCCTCAGCCTCCCAAGTCACTGGGACTACAGGCACCTGCCACAACACCCAGCTAGTTTTTCTATTTTTTTAGTAGAGATGAGGGTCTTGTTCTTGCTTTGGCTGGTCTTGAACTCCTGAGCTCAAACAGTCACCTGCCTTGACCTCCCATAGTGCTAGGATCACAGGCGTGAGCCACCACTCCCAGCCTGGAAAACACATTCTTCATTTATTTGATTTTTAATTTTATTTTTTAATAGGTAAAATATACATATATACAGAGAGTTAGCAGTATTAAAACTATATTAAAATTTTTTATTCAAAAATCTTGCTCCTATTCCTATCAATGCATGACACCCCCTCAATCCTTACAGAGGTTTACTTTTGTTAATGTTTTTTATACATCTTCAGGTATTTATTTCTATGGATATTAATAGCTACATATATATTTATAATAGGCATACTCTATTTAGTTTTTGCCTTTTGGCTTAATAGTTTTTTGATATCCTTAAATGAAAGTACTTTAAAAAGTACAGACCACTGTATAACATACTGCAATTTGTATTGATTTATAATTTGGTCCTTGCACACCTGCAGTCATGTGTTTATTAAACAAAATGTTTATCATGGGGAAGTAAAAAAGATTAGAGAAGAGTACATCCAACATGCAAGGCCACGGAGGCCGTGCTGAGATGCTCTGAGGACCCACGTGGAAGGTAGTAAGAGGACTGGAAGTGGGAGTGTAGACCCGCTTTCATAACTGGGGAGTATTTCCACATAGGGAAAATGCTGCACAGTGTTTTACTGTGCATGATGCACAGACAAAGTGAGCAGAGGGATGAGTCTTTCTCCAGTGTCACGAGGTAAAGGTCCCCGTCTTCCTTTAGTTTTCCAGATCATGAGTAGATTGCATGCACACGAATGCGGACGAGGAAGAAAAAGGTTGTGGGAATTCTGTATGTCTAGTAGCTGACGCTTCAAGCCCGGCCTGATGCTGCCCAAGCAGTAGGGCCTCCAAGTCACAGCTGGCTTGCTCAGGGTTGGTTCCCAAAGGTCTGCAGCCTTTGAAGCAGGCTGTGGGCCAACATTACCAAGTGTGACTGCTCAGCCTCCCAGAACCATATGTATTACTTTGGAGAAAGCAATGATCTTAGAAATAGTTTCTGAGCATTGGTGAGGAAGGATAGGGACGTAAACTAACCTGAGGCCTTTGTAAACCAGTGGCCTCCAGACCAACAACCCTGGGGATTATAGAAGATCATGTCTTCTTTAATTTGTCCTCTGAGAATTGGTAAGATAACCAGATGGTGTTGCAGGATGCAGCTGGACCTGAGTAGAATAGAGACTTTACATGTGGTATTATTGGTTGGGGGGACAGGGTCAGAATAGTGATTTTTCTTTGGGGCCAAGAGGACTTATGTCACTCAGTAGACATTTTAATGTCATTTTTTCATTAAACCCCCTTATTTAATAAACTAAAGTGGAAGGTACTTCGGTGGTTTGACAGCAGTGGAAGCAAATTCTGGTGTATCTTTCTCCATGCTCTTTCTCCATTGCTACTTGTAGGAAGTCTTTATGTTCTACACAGAAGAGTGATGTGCAAGAGTATTTTTAATTGCCAATATCTTTGTTTAACTGCTAGGTTTGAGAGGAACTCAAATTTCAGACAGAAATTTCTATGTGTTATCTCCAATCAGCTTTATAGTATAACCCAAAGTAATTTCTTAGGACTGATGGGTACTCACTAGGCCAAATGTATGAACAAAATGCATAACTGATATGGGATTAGAGCCAAATATTGGCATGTTATTATGCATGTAACTGGACTTTTTCAAAATAAATCAAGTGGCAACTTTGAAAATACGGATGAACATTTGTGAGACTAGGACAGTTGTATATTTTGAGCATTTTAATATCAGAGTAATTGAGTTAATATTTTCTATTCATATAATGAAGAACATGATTTTGTCTTGTTTGTGAAATTTTAAAAAGGTAAATCGACTTCTACAAAGCACTGTCAAAATAGTTCCAGTCATAGCTTTACATGAAAGAATAATATGGAAGAGACGGACCTGTAGGATTTGTCCAACATCAAGGCACGATGTGCTATGCTTTATATAAAGCATAAATTGAATGTCAATTCGTGTGACATTATGATCTAAATAGTAACTTTGTTGCTTTTTCCTCCTTCAAAATATTGGACTTGCTTAAGAAGGCTTTAAGGTTATGCAATTTATGTATTTGTTTATATCAGAATTGATATATCCAAATAAATATGTCCTCATTCAAAGTAGTTAAGGGACATGACTTAGATTCTAATGACACTCTTACTGCTCAGTAATTTGGGGACAGCTAACTTGTTTTTAGAGAATAATAATCATTTTTTAAGTAATCCCATTGGTGGCAGATGGCTATAGTTTGGATATTTGATACCTCCAAATCTCATATTGAAATTTGCTTCCCAGTTTTGGAAGTTTGGTCTAATGGGAGGTGTTTGGGTCTTGGAGTTGGATCCCTCATGACTGGCTTGGTGCTGTGCTTGAGGGAGTGAATGAGTTCTTACTGTGTTAGCTCCTGATAGAGCTGGTTGTTAGCAAGAGCCTAGCACCTCCCTCCCCTCTCTCCTGCTTCCTCTCTTGCCATGTGACCTGCACACGATGGCTCCCCTTCTCCTTCTGTCCTGCGTGGAAGCTTTTCGAGGCTCTCTTTAGAAGCAGGTATTGGTGCCTTGCTTCTTAGACAGCCTGTGAGTCAAATAAACCTCTTCTCTTTATAATTCACCCAGACTCATGTGTTCCTTTATAGCAACATAAACAGACTAAGACACTGATCTTGATTCCTTGAGAATATCTGCTTTTGAAAAAGAATGAAAAGTTGTTGACAGTCAATTCTGGGGAATGAAGTGAGTGCTCAAAGTAGGAAATATATGAAGAAGGTTAGGATGCTTTGAGTTTCTTGCATGATTTGTATACTTCAGTATTCCCTAGGAAAAATATAAAAATTACTTGTGGATAGGAATGTTGTGGACTGATTGTTTTGGTTTCTCCTTAATTCATATGTTGAACTCTTTACTTAGTACTAGGAGGTGCAGTCTCTGGGAGGTAATTGGGTCATGAGGGTGGGGCCTTCATTGATGGGATTAGTGCTCAGATGCTCCCTTGACCACTTTCTGCCATGTGAGGACGTGATGAGAAGAAGGTAACAGTCTTCATCTTGGAGGAGGGCCCTCACCAGGATGCTGGTACCCAATTTTCGACTTCTAGCCTCCAGAAGTGTGAGTAATAAATTTTGTTTGTGAGTAAGCTACCCAGTGTATGGTATTTTGTTATATCAGTCCAAACTAATGAGGACAGGAACATTGTTGGAATAAAGATGTTATAGTTTGGATATTTACCAGTCTAAATCTATTGATCCTCCAATGTTGGAGGTTTGGTCTAATGCTTGGGTCATGCGAGGAGTCCGCCCTCAGGGTGAGATAATGCCTTCCCTGGGGGGCATGAGTTCTCCCTCTGTTAGTTCATGCTAACAGCTGGTTGTTAGAAAGAGGCTGGCACCTCCTCCCTGCAACTCTCCCTCTATTGCTATGTGGCCTTGCACACGCTGGCTCTCTTCACCTTCCTCTGTGAGGGAAGTAGCCTGATATTTTCACCAGATGCCCAGTCTTCTATCCAGTAGAATCTTGAGCCGAATAATTGTTTTTCCCTTATAAAATATCCAGTCTTGGGTATTCCTCTATACCAATGCAAATGGACTAAGTGGGCTGTTGCTACAAAGACACCTGAAACTGTGGGAGTGAATATGGAAGAAGCATTCAGAGGGCTTAGAGGAAGACAGGAGGATGAGGGAAAGTTTGGAACTTCTTAGAGTTGGGGTAAGTGGTTGTGATCAAAGTGCTTATAGAAATACAGATAGTAAAGGTCATGCTGAGGAGGTCTCAAATGGAACCAGGTCAGAGGTCACTCTTTTTACACCAAGGGGAGGAACTTACCAGCGTTATGCTCATGCCCTGTGGCTTTGTGGAAGGCTGAACTTAAGCATAATAAAGAGGTACCCGGGGAAAGACATTTCTAAGTAACAAAAGTGTTCAGGAAGTGGTGTAGGGTAACAGGCCAGGGGCCCCGCTGCCTCCCACCACCTGGGGACGCTGCTCTTCACATGC
The DNA here is from genome assembly GCF_000181295.1 of Otolemur garnettii. NCBI lineage: Eukaryota > Metazoa > Chordata > Mammalia > Primates > Galagidae > Otolemur > Otolemur garnettii. Next base: position 3,668,500 of record NW_003852485.1, on the reverse strand, counting down.
CCATCCTTCCAGCTCTAGCCAGGCCTCAAAGGGCCTCCACTATTGCTCCGGCCACTGCATTCAAGGGTGCAAGCAATAAGCCTTGGTGGCATCCAGGTGGTATTAATTCTGCAGGCACAAGGATGTAAGAGCCATGGAGGCCACATTTCTCCCTTTTGGAATGGGAGTGTTGACCCAATGTCTGTTCTGCCATTTGGTCTTAGAAGTAAATAACTTGGTTTTGGTTTCACAGGCTCACAGCTGTGAGGAACTTGCCTTGGTAGAGTGCTGTGGTGTCATAACTCACAGTAACCTCAAACTCTTGGGCTTAAGCGATTCGCTTGCTTCAGCCTCCTGAGTAGCTGGGACTACAGGTGCCCACCACAATGCCGGGCTATTTTTAGAGATGAGCTCTCAGTCTGGCTCAGGCTGGTCTCAAACTCATGAGCTCAGCCAGTCCACCCACCTCAGCCTCCCAGAGTGCTAGGATTACAGGCGTGAGCCACCATACCCAGCCAGTCTCAGGTATTCTTTCTGAGCAATACAAACAAACTAAGACAAAAGACATAGGATAATATGTCTTATCGTATTATCTAAACATTTTCTGTGGGTTTGCTGTTCCTGTTCCAGGTGTCTGTGCCGCTGCCTGGCCTTGCCCAGGCCTTCTGTAGCAGCCTCTTCTTGGTTGCTGGGAGCTGCTGTGCTGCAGTGGCTATGAGTTTTTGGGAATCAACTACCCAGGAAAAATGACTTTTATACATATAAGCCACCTCCTCCCCCTAGAAACAGGAGAAACTGTATATCTCCACTTTAAGTCTGCTGCTCCTTGCTGCAGGATTTATGACTAAAATCGTAGCCCCAGCTCCTGATGCCCCAGGGCTCATTACTGCGGTTAGGCGCATCAGACTCTCCATTGGAGATAGGACATAAGCAGGCCTGTTCACAGCCCATCACTTGGACCATGCAAGTCCAGACCACAACTTCCTTTTCCACAATTTGAAATTGTGTTAGGTAGAAGATGAGATTATGCCTGAAGTTGTAGAAAAGGAAGATGCTGGGGGATTGTGGGGACTGTGGGTGAAGCACTTGAGGAAGAACTAGATTCCATGGCACAACTTGAATACATGGAAGATATAATTTTCCAGAAGTTTAAAACTCAAATAGCTCTTGAACCAGTTGAGATTCTCAGATCTAGCAGAGGTCTTACCCCTATCTGGATTTCTGGTGAAAATATCTCTCAAGAAAAGGATATTCTAGACTGCCCCTATGGTACCAAGAGAATATTTGAATTCCAGGTTGTGCTCAGCTGATGAACCACTTGCAGGATGACAGACTGGGTGCCCGTGTGGGCTGGGGGTCCTGGCTGCCTTCGCCTGTGCTGAGACCTGTGGCTTGGTTACTGGCGATGCAGAGGAATTTGTGTGAAAGTCAGATATAATAGATACACTTTCAAGGCATCTTAAAGCCTTAAAAAATGTTAATGATCTCTTACATCTTTGCAGTGCCACTTCCAGGACTTTATCCTAAATAAATAACTGCACCAAAAATAGAGATACAGAGGTGTTGCTTGAGGCGTTGTTTACAGTGTCTAAATATTAATAAAACAAAAATGTCCAGTGATAGGGAATTCAATAAATTTTGGCATATCTGCAAAAACAAACAAAAACAGACTTTTCTGTGACATTTTCTGTGGAATTGCAAAGTGGAGCATTTAACTGGGATAGTAACTTTTCTAAGGATAAAATATTACGACGACTGTAATAGGATTATAATTGGAACTAAGTACATCCTAGTAGGACAGCTTTTTCTGAAAGCAAAAATATAATAACTGTGAGGCTCTATAAATAGCAATTGAGTATCAGTCTTATATTTTAACTCCTATGAACTGTCTGTAAATGTGCGCCGTGACTACAGGAGAGACCTCTAAGTACTGCGATGGGCTTATTCAACATATGAAAAGTGTAATTCTACCTCATCAATTTTGACTTACAACTAGTATGCTAGATTTATAGCCATAATTAAATAAATGTTATTCGAAAGAATTTTTTGGAATGATGTATCTGAATTGTGAATTTTAATAAAGGTGTCTTAGAGGTTTAAATAGATCCCATCTTTTTCTCAAAATAGCCTTCCCTGCAGCTAGCTGAGCATTGAAAACTATTGCGTTGATTTTAGAGCCATGTTACTTAAAATAGCTTGCAACTCCTCCCTACTTATGCCAGAAAATAATGGTCTCTCCTTTGCTAATAAACTGTCAAATGGATAAAGGCGGCTAAATATAGGCTTATTTTAAATAATTTAGATGAAGGTCCGCATGTTGAGATCTATCTAAATAACTTCTGAGACAATCACTTTTGAAGAGTTTTCACTCATTTGCTGTATCTGTACGTTCTGGTGTATTTGTTAAATTGGTATCGTTATTCCATAGTCACACATCATAAATATTTGAACTTGAGGTCAAAAAACGCATGTCCTCCTCCAATTACAGTTAAGAATACTTTTCTCTCTCCACCTACATACAACTCTATAATGATGTCCACATTTGTTTTCTCAAGTGTTTCTGCTGTGACCAGTGGCAGAAACAGCATAGCAGAACAGATGGTCTATTGACTTGAGGAGAGGAATTCTTTGGCCCTTATTTAATTCAGAAGTTCTGCTCAATCTGCTCAGGAGAGTCTAATGAGAGAACATAAGGATGCTGCTGTTAAGATGAGGTACATTGGCAATGTTTCTGCATTTCTCGCCCACCCCTTGCTGGGCATTGTGGTTAGTTTCTTATCTTTATAAAACCATTTAAATAATACAAATGGTTTTTCCATGTGGCTTAATATTTAAAAGAGGTGTCTCAAGGTTGAAAACCCTTTTGCCTATAGAGAGTTTTAGGAGATTGGAAATAGCTATATCTGTTAATAATTGGTGAAAAGTTGACCATCTCATTTGACTTAAGAAATAGTTTGGTGATCACCATTGGCTGTAATGTTCTATGCATGTTTGGGGGATAGACTGTTCCATAAACTATTTTTTTTAATGTTTTTAATGAAAAGACAACTTTCTCATGCAGAGAGGCTGACTTGTACAGAGTAGTCCACCCAAGATAATGAATGCCCGCACAGAGCCGGAGACGGAGTGTTCCTCACTGAGGGGCTCTGCATTGAACCATGTCTTCACTTGACCTTCACTTTTGTTTAGTAATTGGCTGGGTATAGAATTCTAGGTTCAAAATAGTTTTAGTTACAGAACTTTGAAGACAGTAATGCATTTTCGTCTGGCATCAAGGTTTGGAGATATAAAAGCTTGTTGTCAATCTGATTCCTGTTCCTCTGTTTGGTAAACTTTTTGTTTTGATTTGTTTGGTGGCCTTTAGTCTTTTATCTGGAAGCTTTGTAGTTTTTCTCTTATTGTTGAGAATAGGGTATTTCACTAAAATATGTTAAAAATTGCCTTTAAAATATAACTTTCCTGCTCTGCATTTGGTAGGCTCATTTAGTCTCATGCCTGCAGTCTTTTACTCAGCTATGAGAACATTATGTGTTTTGTTATTTTCTCTCTTCTGTTTTCTCCTTCTGGGTCCAAATTTTGCCAAGCGTTATGTCAGCCTGTGGTTTTCAGCAAGTTAACCTCTAACATCTTTGATCATCAATTGCATTATTATAAAGTGGAAATTACAATCCACAGGAGGCCAGTATTCAGTATGGTAATTATTCTTTCTCCTTCAGATGCCTCGTGTCTCTGAGGTTATCGTTTTGATCAAGGCACTTGAATCTAAATATAGACTTCTGGCTCTTGAAGTAATGTCGAGGCTGTTTTTAGCATGAGGGTTATTGGGCATAATTCGGTCTTCCTCAAGGTAGCACTGGCTCATCTGTGAAAGCTTCTTTTGATACTGTAGACTGTGTTTCATGGCAAATGCAGAGGTCAGTACATAGAGAGGGGTCAAAGCCCCTCCTATCAGGTGGTGATTCAAGTCTTGGGTCTGAGTAAGCTGGACACAAGAGAGCCAACAGAAAGGCTAGCCAAGCATATCAGCGAGCTGCCAAAGGGCAAACAGAATGAAGATTTTGAAACATGCTCATTTCAGCTTTAAGGAGATCATTGGTCAAAGGGTTGAGTTTACAGTAGAGGGCTTAGATTCAAGAGTTAGTTTATGAAAGAGAGATGTTTTAGCTGGGGGGGAATTTTAGTGTCTTTTGTCTTTATTATTTATTTATTGAGACAGAGTCTTACTTTGTTACCCTTGGAAGAGTGCCCTGGTGTCACAGCAACCTCAAACTCTTGGGCTCAAGCAATTCTCTTGCCTCAGCCTCCCAAGGAGCTGGGACTATGGGCATCTGCCATAACACCCGGCTATTTATTAGAGATGAGGTCTCCCTCTGGCTCAGGCTGGTCTTGAACCTGTGAGCTCAGGCAACCCACCTGCCTTGGCCTCCCAAGTGCTAGGACTACAGGTGGGAGCCACCATGCCCGGCCTTGTCTTTTGTTTATAAATTGAGCGGCTTATGTATGTTTAAAAGCCGGTGAGAGGAATCTGGCTGAGAAAAGGTGAAATATCTAGGGAAGAGAGGAGATCAGGAAATAGGGCTTTTAAGAAGCCAAAAAGGAAAGAGAGGATGTATTAGTTTCCTATTGCTGCTGTAACAAATTACTGCAAATTTAGGAGCATAGAACAACACATTTGTCTTGCAGACAATTGATACCAGTTCACTGGGCTGAAATCAAAGTGTCAGCAGGGCTTCATTCATTTTGGTAGCTTTGGATGGGGAGAAGGTACATTTTTTTTTTCTTTTCCAGCATCCTTGGCTCTTGCCTGCGCTGCTTGGCCCTGGGTCCCGAATTTCTTTTCCCTGCTTCAGTGTTTCCTCTTTCTCTTTCTGTATCCATTGGCACGTTGCCTTCTCTCACTCTTTTAACAACCTGGTGATTATATTAGGACTACCTGGATAAGGGCAGTCTTTCCTTATCAGAACCATTAACTTAATCACATCTGCAAAATCCCTTTTGTCATGTAAGATAAAATATCGAAGCTCCTGGGGGTTAGGATATGGATGTGCGGTGGAATGGGTGGTGTGGGGTGAGGGAGATTCAACCTGCTACAAAGATCAAATACAGTTGGAGGAATAGGGAAATATAGGTGGTTTGTATGTCTGGTAGTGGAAATGTAATGTATTTCCTATTCCTTCTTTAAAATAGAATTTGTTTCCCTTTTTGAGGGAAAGGCAGATAGGAGATTCATAGGAGAAAGTACAGCCCTAACAGCTAGAGCACGCCTTCATTTGGGTAATAGAAGAACCTGCTGTGTGCCAGCAGCCCTCATTAGTTCAGGGATATAAAGACATCCAATGCAGGGTGATTATTTCTGTCATTGGCCCTTTTCAAGGCATGGTAAGTGATCATTTGACTGGAACAGTTTATAAGGTATTCCTGGTAGGAAGTTACATGAGATGACATAGACAATTCTCATATTTTCTGATAAAGTAATGCAGACTTCCTAAATATAATAGGCTTTAAAGAGAATGAATAAAACCCTAATGCCAGAGATAATTGCTCATCAGTAAAGAGTGAATACGGTGAGAATTCCGAAGAAGTCATTGGCAGTATTTGAGCAGTCAGAGCTCATGGCACTCTTCCTTTGCCTTTAACTTGAGTAATATTAGAACTTTTTAAAGTTTCATTTCCCCACCAATAGTAAATGAATAATAAAACGATTAAAATGAAACATACCTTAAACATGACCACTTTCTTCCTTCTTTCCTTTTTAAATTGCCCTGCTTGCCTTTGTCTGTTTTTAGACTTTGTGAAACACTTGGTTATAGAATAGAATGAAATCTGCTGCCCGATTCCGCTGAAAGTTTGTTTCTTTCAGTAGGTGAATTTAGCTCTGCCACATTTCTGAGATAACAAAAATGTGGTGCTCCTACTATTGTTTTATGTTGCCTGATTACACATTTTGAAAGAAAATTCACAAGGTGTTATGCTTTCTTAGCGTTGTCTTTGCTTCTTTTTTTAATTAGAAAAGTTTATATCTGTGTTACCATTGTAACTTAGGAAAATCCTTAATTCTCTTCTCTCCTTAAAAAGTATCTACCTTATTCCTGCCTTATATGCAATAAGGAAAATGTTTTTCCTCTTCCTTTCCTTTTTCCTACCAGGTAATCTCAGAGTTATAAAATAAATGTCTTAAAATTCTCCTGGGATTTATCAGTTTTCCATAAGAATCTTTTGCTCTTCTATATGCCACATACCACATTCCTCTTCCTTCAACTTCTGTCTTTCTGAAAAAAGTTCTGTCGTTTCTATTTTGTTATGTTTAATGTTCTATTTTATTACAGCCACATACCCATAGACTTAATTGGAATTTGGTACCACAAGTCGTTTCAGTGTTTATTCCAGTACTTTCGTTCTGTTTTTTCCCAGTCATCTCTCAGTTGACTGCAGTTTATCTTCCATAAAACCATCACGATTTTGTATGTTTGTCTATGTTCAAAATTTTGAACATTGTTTCCTTTATAATTAAGCAGTTTGGCTGGATTTAAAAATCTCATTCCGATTTTCTTGCTTCAAGGATTTCATGCTGAGATCCTTATTCTGTCCTGTGGAGTAACAACTAAAAGGCAGTGGTCTCCACTGAGTCCTGTGGCCAAATGTTGCTGTGGGAAATTCAACAAGAGGCCCATCCCCGCTCCCTGCCCTCCATCAGCTGCGTACTAGAACATTTTTGCCTTGCTGTCCAAAAGGTTCCAGTAACTTTACTAGAGAGTGTCTCGTTGTTGACTGTTTCTCTCTAGGGAGTTATGGGACTTTTGACAAGTCTTTTATTTTTACAAAAAAAATTTCCTTACACTTTATCTTATTGACTTTTTTGTTGTTGTTTGGGTTTTCTTCTGCAAGGATTCCAGTTATGTGTCTACAGATGTCCATTACTTGGCTTTAGGTCTCTCCGTGTCTAATGCTTCTTACATGTAAAATAAGTTTTCTATGCAGTTTGGATGCTTTTTTAATTTCTGTTATCTATTGACTGTAACCATGACTTCACTATAGAATCCAGCGTCCAACAGACATTTAGCAATTCAGTCTCTCACGTTCTCCATGGTGATGTTTTGTCTTCTTTTGTGGTCTAGTATTTTATCCACATGGGATGATTTATTTTGTTCTTTTTCAAGGGGAGAGCAAAAAGAAGGTTTCCCTTGGAGGCTCTGGGTTACCTTGGCCTTTGCGTTCCTGTTACCTTGTCTTTATATGAGGCTCACTATGATTATTTTTAGAGTGTGGTTCAAGGATTTTTATCCCGGGGACAGGAGAGGTAGGAGAACTTGCCATCTTCACGTCTCTGCTTTCCTCTTTCCCAGGCAGTTTGCTGCAGTTTCTCTCGATCTGCCCTCATCATCATTTCTCTTATGTAAAACTTGTGGCTACCACTGCATGTGTTTGTATCAACCTGATCTCAGTGACTTCTTAGCTAGTAGAAATTCTTTTAATTTAGTGGTCTACTGAAAGTAATCTGTTATTCCAGCTCAGTTAAAAGAGAGAGAGAGAGAGAGAGAGAGAGATCTTTTTTTGCAAGGAAATCATTTCTCCTTCTCTCCCTTTGTCTTTTTCTTGTCACTATGAGTTTTTTGGAGCATGAAGAAAGGGAAGCCCTTGTTTTGTACATTTTTTTTATCTAATCTCTCTAAAATTTCAGACTTTTTTTTCCAAACAGCCATAAAATATTTGAAATTTGAAGATTACAGATATGACCTTTCTGTTTTCTAGTTGATACCTACATGGGTTAGAACTTACATTGCAAGCTCAGACACAGGAAAGACATTCAAGGACTTTTCTATGCATTTGGCTGCTTGATTTTGCTGTTTCTATCTCCTTGACATTTCTGAAATTTTGTCTTCTTCCTAAACTGGTAATTTTCATATCTATCTTAGACTCTCCCTCTCTCTCTCTCTTTTTTTTTATCTTAGACTCTTTTTGTGTTCCTAATGGTTCTTCTTGTTTCTACTCAGAATTCCTAGACACAGAATAGTTCATCTTCCACAGTGAAATGAAATTCGTATCTTATAATTCTTCAGCATGATGTAGAACAACCTCCCTCTGTGTTGTGTGATTGTTTGTTTGTTTGTTTTTAACCTGGAATTACTTTTATTCCTGATTTCTTTGTCTAGTAGGGCATTTGTCTGATATCTTATGATGAAGTTACACTCTTTCTCTTTCACAGCGACAGTGCTTGATTTGTAGTCATTTTCAGAACTTCATGCATTGTCGTATTTTTTTAAGAGCCCATCTGTCCTCCTCTTGGACAGTGGTCCCTTAGGAGGCAGAAATAATGCTGTGGAAAACAGCTTCAGGTATTGAGCAGATAGGCATGTCTTAAAGCACCTGAATGAATTGAAGATTGGTGATATTTGTTATCAGTAGGGCTCTAGTAATTTATTGAGAAGAAGAAATATTCTGTTAGAGTTTAAGTTAGTAAGAAGTCTTAGACATTCTTGGTGGAAGGAAGTGTCTGTTACAGTAAAAGAGGAAAGTAGGAGAGTGGTGAGTCTGAACAAGCTCATCAAGTGTGAAGACCCATGCAATGCCACATACTTGGGGAAGCGAGGGTTCTTAGTTAAAATAAGATGAACAGGTAAAACTAGCGGTCTGAGTTTATCTCTAGCTACTTGGACTACATATTAAGTTCTGTAGCAATCTATTTTGAGATTTTTCTGAAACTGCTTTTTGTAGGATTGCACTTAGATTTAGTGTTCACACTAGTGACCACTAGCAGGACTATGTCAGATAGTGAAAGAATATCTGAATGTTCCCGTAAAGAAGACTGTGTGCTTTTGTTCAGAATAAATCATAAGGCTAGCGATTGTTAAGATGAGAAAGAAGGCTTGTCCAGCATGTAACCGGAGTGACTAGTCTTTCCACATTGTGCGTAAACATGATGCCTACTGTGTACAGAGAGCACTCTGCTGAGTATTCAGGGAGAAGCAGAGGAAATAAGAGTCTGGCTTCCACCTTTAAGGATTGTATTTTTGCTAGACAGAAAAACTAGGAACTATGAAAGGATTTTTTAAGTTATCAAAGCAACGTATTAGTAAGTAGAGGACAAGACTTGAGAGAGGGAAAAGTTTAAGTCCTAAAAATATATAAAAGAAGAATATAATTTCAATGGAGCCATGGCTTCCTGATGAAATGAATTTTGCTCTATGTCTTTGAGGGAGATGATAAACCTTGATAGTCAGTGAGTTACTCCAAATGGGTAGGTAGCCTAGTAGCACACACAGGGGAAAATAAAAGGACGTAGTCAGTTGTGTCATGCAGGAGATTGGATAAAAAAAATACATGTAGGTCTTGGCGATCAGGAAACATTCATCTACCTATAAACTCCCCCCACTATTTTTTTTTGCAGTTTTTGGCCAGGGCTGGGTTTGAACCCGCCACCTCTGGCATATGGGGCCAGCGCACTACCCCTTTGAGCCACAGGTGCTGCCCAACTCCCCCACATTTTTATGCATAAAGCTAAACAGAAATCAGGAGCTGATAAACTTTGAATTCCCCATAGCAAATAGCATAGCACTTTATACGTAGCAGGGCCCTCAGTAATAATTATTTAGGTTAATAAGGTAAACAAATGCTTAAGTACATCAGAAACAAGGGCTATATGATGGTAACATTTTTTTGCTAATGTTATATCAAATTATGTAATACAATGTGGGATGGATCTTGTAGATTCTAATAGTCAAGTGCCTTGGAGAAGGCCAGATGCAGTTTTCTCCATGGCTTATTGGCGATGGACTTTGTGAACTTGGGAAGTTCTTTTGCAATATGTGCAAAAATCTGAGAAGCATTTCTTAGCTGTCTGCTCTTCTGGCCTTAATTGCCTCATCTATGGAATAACTAGTGCCTACCTCATAGAGTTGTGAGGGTTCACGGAAAAGTAGCCCAGGGCCTGGCACAGATTGGTTGCTCACCAAATATTATTAGTAATCATGCTAATACTGTAGTTATTATTCTTAAATGAAATGTTGATATGCATATATTTTGAGTGACAAAATTTACTCTTGTTCTACCAGATTATTGAGGAAAATTATAAATATTGTATAGTGCTATTCTATATGCATAGTATTTCATTGTTGAGTCTGTTTTATTTAAAAAAAAAAAACCTTCTTCTGTCTAAATTACAGTTTTGGAGATAAAAGTCCAATTCTCTGCAGTAGGAGTTGAAGGAGAGTTGTTCTTAGGACCTGCCTTGGGCTCCTCCTGGCCTTACACAAACTCGATTTCCTTCATTCTCACTGCAATTCTGAAAGTGTTGGCCATTGGTGTCTATCCCCATTTTGCAGCTTAAACAATTAAGGCTCAGGTAATGAGGTTGGTAAGTGGCAAAGTCATTTGTAACTAACTGATGAAGGTAAAGAAGAATAGACTAACATTAAAATTTGAATCAGTGTCTAAAATAACTTGGAAGTGGGATGAAGTACAGTCAGTATGAACACCTGCAAGGGATTACTGAACAATGAAACTCCACCTGTCTTCTGCGTGCCGTCTCATTAGTCTTTCCGTCTGTCGACTGTGAAAAGTATGTGTAAGTTTTATTTTTCAAAGACAGTTGGCTTTTTGGTAAGATGCAGTCACATAATGCCAAATTTTACTCCTCAGAGTTTTCACTGAAAATGTAGGAACATCAGTTTTCAGGTGTTCCAGAGATGACTTCTTATACTTAAGCAGATGTCTATTAAATGTTTTTCAATTTTTTTTTTAAATTTTGAATTATCATCAGTACATAATAGTTTTACATATTTGGGGGTACATGTGGTGCTGTGATGCAAATATATAATGTGTAATGATCAAATAAGGGCAATTGGGGGATCCATGTCTTTGAACACTTATCACTACTGAATTTTTATAGCATTCCAATTCCACTCTTTTGGTTATTTAAAAATATACCATAAATTCTATTTTGCTATAGTCTGTTGTTTTTAAGCCCTTCTATCTCTGGTATGTTGCACTGTCATATATACAGGACCCAGACACTGTTTTGACTTAAAGGATCCGTTTACGTGTTTAACGGTTTCTATAGTGTGATAGAAAACAGCGTTTCTAGATTCTCGATGACTTAGACTTCAGACCTTGGAGTCAACTTTGAGACCTTCACTCTACAGCCACATCAGTTTTCAAGCTTTCCCCCCTCATCCCTTTTCAAAGCAAATGTCATTTCCTCCTTGAAGCCTGCCCTGATCTTTCCCCTAGTATGTAGTTTCTTCGGCTTCGATGTCCCCTGGATACTTGACATTTAATCGCTGTTAGTCTCAGCCCACTACTGAGTGTGATTTTTAATTTAAAAACTAATATCTCTATTCTACTGTGAGACAATGACCTTATCTTCTCCAAGCAGTGTGTTCCTGCTGCCTAACACAGGGCTTGGCAAATAGTGAGGATGTTGCTTAATAATTTAGTGAAATGAATCACTTTGGTTATGGTAGAAACCCAGTAAGACTTTTGAGGCCAGAGATAATGCTTTGTAATGTTAAAAAAATTATATTGAGAAAAGGAGACAGAAAAAGCCAAATATTATGGATCATGTTCTTGAAATTGTGTAGTTATTATGGGCTTTATTCCTGTTGGCTTGCCAAAAAGTGGCTCCCGGTTAGACTAGAAACTTTCACTTTGCAAATGGGAACCCCCACCCCTATAGGAATAGTTTTTGTAGTAGCTGTCTCGTAAAAGACCATGATAGAACTAACTGGATAATTAATGCCCCCAAGCTAGATCTGTATGTGACATTTCAAATGAAGTGTATTACCCTTCCTCCCCAGCTACCAGTCTGAGGGGCTGTTGGTTTTGAAATTCAAAGTGGGAAAGCTGGGAGTTGCAGTGTCTCTTTCCTTTTGAGGAATATGAGCTCCCCACGCCTAGAAAACGCACACCTGTGTAGGGAAGTAAGGTGAGGGAGCAAGGTGAACCCTGCCTCGTAGCAGTCTAGAGAACGACCTGGAAAGTTTGTGTCTGGGTTGCCGAGAATCTTCCATTTTGCCTTGCTACTACAACAATCATGTTGTAATTTAGAAATTATGAGAAATTCCTCTCCCGCTGAAGGCACTGTGTCGTTCAGTGGGTCACGGTTGGAAGCACGGAGGACGTGCAGTGAAGCTCGTCCTGGTGTCAGTCCAGAAGGGTTTTACAATTGTAGAAACTCAGATGAGGTTCAACATTGCATGCTTGTTGTCGTTTTTGAGTGTTTCTTTTCTTTAGACTATTGAAAATCTTTCTTGATAGCGATCTATATCTTCAATACTGTGATCCGTGGGAACTCCCAAAATCTGGGAAATAAATTTTAGTTATTGTCCCAAAAAATGCATAATGATTATTAAAATTTTGAGATGAGTTTCAGCAGTGACTATTTTTAAAATCCTTAAAATTTAATAAAATATGCTAACTAATATAAATTTGTGCTTTTTAAGAGCGTAAGTGTTTGAGATTTGTATATCCTAGTTTAATGGCTAGGATAACATTATTATTTAACATTATTATTTTGCATAATATGTCAGCATAATATTTAATAGTTAATATTTAATAATGTGTGACCAAAAGCATAACTGGAAGGGCCATAATCCAAGAATTTTGTCTGTTTAGGAGATGAATTATATCAATATATATAAAAAATATTTTATTACATAACATAAATTAATATTTTGTCCCAATTTCCATGTCAAGATTATTTTTTTATGCCTCATCAACATGTTCTGGTCAACCTATTCACCAATTTTATGAACAGCATAAGTAAATTAAGTTTATTTACGCATTTATGTACTTTAAAAAAGATCAATATAAACAGTTTCTTATCTGCCATATGTTGAAATGTTTTAGTAAAACATAACTGCTTAGTCAACAAAGATGGCATTGAATTGCACTGTTTTGGAAAAAAAAGTTACGTGAACTGGATGCCTGTTAATCTGGTTCTTTAAATATCATAAACAAAAGTATCAGAATGTGTTTCCAAGGACAAAGGCAGGGTTTTCCGTCCTTTGATTGGTTGCTGCCTTGCCCTGTCCCACAGCCATCCTTAATTGGCGTTGGGTAGATTGGAATCACATAAGCAGGGTGACATTTATTACTTTCCTAGTTGTTTCTTTGCACTGAGCCCTGAGATTCCCAAGGAGTAACCATAAAAGAGTTCTTTCGTTTTGCCCATGATCTGCGAGAGGGGATCATTCTAAGAGCAGGCATGAGTCTGAGTGCAAGGAGGGTCACTCTGCCTGCAATCACGCCAATAGTTCTGCAGAAGAGGGTATGTGGCTCCTTTTTCCTTTTTTCTTTCATTTTTCTTGCTGCTGTATTTTCTCTTCCTGTGCGTTTATTAATGTGCTAGAAGGTTTATTTACATGTCCTTGAGAAAGACTATAATTTGTTGAGGCTACAGGTAATTGAAGGATAGATTATTGGAACTAAACTAGGAAAAAAAAATGCTGCGCTTGGAACATGGCTATAGTAAAGAACTTCCACGTACAGGAGTTCAGTTTCCATGACAGGGCACTGCGATTTAGAGACTGCACTAAAGCTTTTTCTTTTCTTTCTTCTTCTTTTTTTTTTCTCTTTCTACTGTAACTCCAAGCTTTTTTGCCTTTAGTTCAATAGGAAATCTGTTGCCTATTATGTTTTTATATTTGTTTACTAAGAAACAGTTTCTTTGTTTCACTATAATTCATAATATATTCTTCTATCCATTGTTGAATGGACTATATAATTGTTTTACTGTTTAAATACGTGGCACCGGTTTCTTACCCTTAAGTTTCTCCTCAACTCTGTGGCGTTTTTTGGCTATTTGCTTAAGAAAAACTTTCCATTTAATTCCCCTCTGAAAGTGCTTTCTGTTAATTATTAATGCAATGACTCTTGTGTATGAAAATATTTCATTTTTTACAAAAAGCAGCTTTTTGTAAAGACTGTTTTTCATGAGTTACCTGCAGGATTACATTTTATAATTTTATTTGTACACCACTTAATGCAGCCACGCTCAATTTATCTTATAAATACACCGATTAGGAATATCGCATTGAATTCCTTTAAAGACGTAAACGTGTAGCATTGGGAAGGAAAGGCTGAAGCATGTCTTTGACAATACGCTTTCCAAATGGTTTTGGTGACACTAAAAACTGTGCTGTTTATTTCTGTAGTCAACTTTTAATGGTTAACTGTTAACTATCAGTGGTAGTCCATTAAATCAAAGGTCATGTTTTAATGGGCTTGAAACATGACAAATCTGACAATTGAGGTGTTTATTTATTTTTTTTTTTTAAAGAAGCGTCTCTTTTTTTATGGTTTGTAATTTTTAGGTTTCAATTTATTTTCTTATCCAGTCAACTGTTTATTGACTAGTGACATTTTACTCTGCATTGGAATAGCTTTATGGTAATTTTGCCAAAATGTGTTCTTTATCTTTCTTAAGGCTTTTCTCTCTCATCTTAAGCAAATTTAATTAAAAATATTTTGCTTTGAGCTTGAATATTTTGAATTGGATGTAGCATTGCATTAATAATAACAACATGGGCTCTCCGACTCACTGGGGTTGTGAAAAGGTATATTTACATATCAAAACTGTTCTTGCATTTGCGTTCTCTGTCCAGTGAATATTGCAATTTAGATGGACCGAGGAACTTTGATTCAGCGGCTTGTTTCCAATGACACGTTTGTATGATGGAAAGCGCACCCGCTGGTCTTTCTGTCTACTAGCTGTATGACCTTGGGCAAATCACTAAAACTCTCGGAGTCTTTATTTCATCACTTATATGATAATAGCCGAAGAGTTTTCAGTAAATCATCGCTTTCATCTTATTTGTGTCTGTAATTCTGTGAACTAAATAATATATTTTACATTTTCATGGGAAGTGTAAAATATTTAAAGAGTTTGCTACTTTTTTAGATAAGAGTATAAACTCTGAGGAAAGGATGCTGTCATTTTCAAGGACTTTGAGCAGTTCATCTAGGGGAACTTGGTTATGAGTAAGGGTTGGCTAGCCCATAACTTCTGCAACTGACTGGTATGTAGCAAAATAAGATTACTCCAGAAAACTGTGATCATTACTGAGGTCAGAGCTGAGCGGCCAGTGGACACATCACTGCGATTTCTCTTGGTTTTTTAATAATAAGCTTCTTGTTAGTTTTTTTTTTTATAAATAAGTAAGTTAAAATACCCTGAACCCAAATCCATGCTCTTTCTTTTTGGTGAGTACACATACCAAATGGTTATAATATTTAGCACATCCTTATTTGCTACAGGACTTAATACTGTTTCTTTTCCCTAACATTTTAAGTCTCAAAGCACCCATTTGCCTATTTGATTGTTTGGAAAACCTTACTATCTTTTATTTTAAGAATTAGGTGTATTCTGACTGAAAAACCCCCATGCTCTTGCCATACCAGGACTAATTTTTTTTTTTCTTTCAAGATAGGAAATTATTCTGCCTTTGGAAAGAACATATTTTCTGCATATACCATAATTTAAAGTGACCTTATACATCAGTCTGAGCATTTCTCAGAGTATTCTGGGGGCAACTTCTCATTTTCTTAAGAAGGCAGGTGCTTTTTATGGGTTTGGCATGAAGTTTGCTCATAGTGAATGAGTGTCTTTTGCAGTATAACTGAAATCCTAATTATTTGAAAGGCCAAGAGTATTTCTGAAAATCCTCAGTAGTACTAAGCTGATAATTTTCTTATCAGCCAGTGTCTCTGATACATACAGCTTTAAGATTTTCTTGGTAATGATTAGGAACTTGAATTTTAAACATGGTCCTTAATGTGGTCCGGGCCTATTTTGTAAGAGAGCAAGTGTCCTTGGATCTTTGAGAAACTAGGTATTGGGTAGATTCTCTTTTAAGTAAATGGAAAAGAAATGTTTGACCTCCTCTAATTCTATTAAGATTTGATTTCCCTGATTTTAGTGAATCAGGGTTTCAAGAAAGAAGGTTTGCTCATAACCTTCAGAAATGATCATATTGTCACCAGACATTCTCAATGAATCTTTTACTTTACAGCATTTTTGTCAGCTAACAACTAGATCTTAGTTTTCTTTTTTTTTTTTGCAAATGAGAAGACTGAGTCTCTTGGGTGTTCAGTGACTTATGCAAGGTCACTCAGAAGGTCAATGGCAAAGCTAGAAATAGAATCTAGATCTTGTGACTTCCAGTTTGGTTCTCCTAGATACTTGTTACCTTCTGAAATAAATATGGTAATGGAATTACCTTTGGTGTGTATAATTGCTATTCAGCTTTAAATCAGGAATTAGCTTAGGCAAATCCTTTCATCTTCCTCTGCACCTCTACCAATTCCCACATGTTCTAGTATAGGAAACATTTTATTCAGAAAGCAATTGTAACAGCTGTGTGTATGTGTGTGAGAGAGAGATAGAGAGACAGTTTTTACTTGGAACTGGCACACTACATATAAAATATAAATTAAGTACACTATAAAATTCACATTATTTTATAAAAGGCCAAAAAATGTTTTTATCCTCATTCTTTCTTAGATTAACATTGTTTTTAAATTTTGTTTGCAAGCCTTTTTACATTCTTTATCTATCCTACAATTATAAGAGGTGTTCATAGGCACACAAGATCCTGAAGTGTCTTGTGAAATCTGAGAGAAAAAGAGTTTTCTCAAGATTCAAATCCTTTTAAAAATTGTAAATTCATGAGTACAATATAGAGTAATGCCTGCCAGGCACAGTGGCTCACACCTGTAATCCCAGCACTGCGGAAGGCAGAGGAGGGAGGGTTGCTTGAGCTCAGGAGTTCGAGTCCAGCCTAAACAAGAGCAAGACCCTGTCTCCACTAAAAATAGAAAAATTGGCCAGCCACCTGTAGTGTAGGCTACTTGAGAGGCTGAGATAGGAGAATTTCTTGAGCCCAAGAGTTTGACCTTGTTGTGAGGGAGGCTGATGCCGTGCCATTCTAGCCTAGGCAAAACAGAGCAAGATTCTGTCTAACAACAACAACAAAAATGTGATATGGAATAATGCCATTTATGAGACAATATAATTCTCTGTCTGTGTAAGAGAATATTTATGTTAGGACCCTCTCCTCCTTAATGCAATTGGTGTCATTGCTCTAATTTTCTAAAAATGATTTTGTGGAGGAAATACATGGTCTATATGTGTTACTTATTTTTTTGCAGTTTTTGGCCAGGGCTGGGTTTGAACCCGCCACCTCCAGCCTATGGGGCTGCCGCCCTACTCCTCTAAGCCACAGGTGCCGCCCGGTAAATATGTATTCTTGAAATTAACCTACTCTCCTATCAACATAGTGCTATTTCTCCAGAAGCTTTAAACAAGTACAAAATTAGTCCCAACTTCTCAGCATTCACTGTGCTCTGGGCCTGCAGCCTCTCAGCTTGCCCGGCCTCCTCGGAAGCTTCTGCTCGGTCACAGTCTTCCTCCTGTGCCGCAAACAGCATCTAAGGTGTATATCTTTGTGTTCTGTGACCTGAAGGCAACTCCGGGCTCCTATTTGCTTGTCAAAATGATATGTGTTGTCTAAGGCTCAGCCCGGTCTGTGTTTCATCCTCAAGCTTTCGAAGACTCTTTTTCTTCCCGTTCATCTTGGCCGTGTCTTGATTCAGTGTCCTGGACGTGCCTTTGTACAGGCATTTATCATTTCATTAACTATAGCCTATGACGTCAATTTGATTATTCCCCTCTGTGATGGTTCTTCAGTCTTATTAGCTATTCATGCTTCCTGGCTTTCAAATGCTGCTTTTATTCTTCTCTCTGTATCTTCTTTATTTTCATATATCTCGCACCATTTGGTTTTTTAAAATTTGTCTCTCTATTTTTGGTCTTACCACTAGATGTTAATGTTTTAAGGGAACAGCTCTTTTGATGAAGTGCACTGTCATTATCTGTTCTGGGTAGAGTTTAATTTCATGTAAGTAGAAAACTGCAAGGACAGTGGTTTAAAGAGGGAAGAGATTTATTTTTCTTTCAGTTTACAAGGAGGGCCAGTCCAAAGCTAACGTAGCAGCCCTACAATGTCCTTGGACAACCAGACTCCTTCTTGCTTTTTATCCTGTCTTCTCTAGTGTGGATCCTTTGTCCTTTTATGGAAAGATAAGTACAAATCTCTAATCTTGGCCTAGAAATGGGAAGGACCGAGGAAGGCTGGCTAGTTTTATCTCATGTTAACGTGCCTTCCTGGAATAACTAGGAGCTTGTGGCTAGGATGGTGGGACGCCGCCAACTCTGGATACAAGGGAACATTAGGAAATGCAGGCCTCAAGCTCAGCGCACTTCCCTTCTCAACAGAGTCAGGATTCCTCAGGAACGAAGAGGGGAAAGGGGGCTGTTGGTGGAGTAGCCATCTCCACAAGTCCCTCAAACACATTAGGCACTCAAAAATATTTGTCTCATGGATTTTTATTATTCTGATGCAGATAGGAAATGTGGTTATGGTTTTTTTTTTTTTTTT
>NW_003852485.1:3641536-3649782 GCF_000181295.1 Otolemur garnettii | reverse complement strand
TTTGTTACTTGTAAAGGAGTAGAAGATGTGGTATGTGGGGAGAGAGCAGATTTCCTCTGTAAGGGAGAGTATTCCAAGTCCACAGATGGTGGCCTGAGTTTGAAGGTGGCAGGGAAGTGGTAATAGGCATCTTTACTGTTTTTTACCCGAGTTCCTATTTTTGCTAAACTTTGATGTATCTTCTGCCTTTTTCATTTTTACGCAGGGAAGCTTAGTGGCATACGCAGTGAGGAAGGGTGTCACACAGGTGAATGGTTTCTGTGTTTTCTCCAAATGCTTCTTTTCCTAAGAAGTGTGTTTTTAGGAAGTGTGATATAGTAGAGATTATTGTGTGTTTTAGAGCCAGGAAGCCCTGAGTTGGAGCTCAGCTCTGTCATTAACCGGTGGTGTGACTTTGGCTGCATTTTTTTTTAACTTTTCTGAGAATCGGTTTCTCTGTCTTGGTAATTATGATGCTTTCTCACATAGTGATGGGGATTTAATGGGACAAGTATTTAAAAGTATTCGACACATAGTAGAAGCTCAATAAATATGAATTCCTCTCTTTCTCTGCCTTTTTCTCTGTCACTGGATTCTGCCTGTGAAATGGTGTGTTTACTATTTCACTGAGTTTAAAATTTCCCTGTTACTAAGAGTTTGAATTTTCTGCGGCCTGGCCTACTAAAGTAATTATCTCAAAATTTCCTTATAGCATTTGAATCAAACAAAAGGAACAGCCAGGAGGAGAAAGATATATCTTGTAAATGCTTGTTCCCACTCCTCCCTTTCTGTAACTTTATTTTATTTCTTTTAAGATAGGGGCTCTTTCTGTCACTGGGGCTAGAGTGCAGTGGCACAATTATAGCTCACTGTGATCTAAAACTCCTGGCTCCAGTGATCCTCCTGGCTCATCCCCCTGAGTGGCTCGGATTATAGGCACATACCACTGTGCCCAGCGACTTTTTTTTTTTTTTTCATAGAGACGATGTCTGTTTTGCTCAGGCTGATCTCAAACTTCTGGCCTCAAGTAATCCTCCTGCCTCAACCTCCCAAACAGCTAAGATCACATGCGTGGCCCACTGTACCTGGCCTTTTTCTGTAACTTTAGAAGAACTCTGACTTAAATTTTAAAAATTGATTCAACTATTATGTGCTGATGATTTTTAAAGAAAATCTGGAGGCTAGGCATGGTGGTTCATGCCTATAATCCTAGCACTCTGGGAGGCCAAGGCAGGTGGATTGCTTGAGCTCACAGGTTCAAGACCAGCCTGAGCCAGAGCGAGACCACATTTCTAAACATAGCTGGGTATTGTGGTGGGTGCCTGTACTTGGGAGGCTGAGGCAAGAGAATCACTTGAACCCAAGAGTTTGAGTTTGTTGTGAGTTATGACGCCATTGCACTCTATTGAGGGTGACAAAGTGAGACTCTGTCTCCAAAAAAAAAAAAAAAAGGAAAAGAAAATCTGGGAATATAGATTTAAGTACAAGATGGGTGGTTAATTATTCCTTCTTTCAATATTATAGGGAGAGTTAGGCAGGGACTTTGGGTTGTATATTTGAAAGGGGGAAGACAGGACCTAGCATTAAGACTTTATTTCAGTAGATAAGAGTTGTTACTAGAATGGTAACTGTATGATGGCAGGGGCTTGTGACTTCTGATTATCATGGGACCCAAGTGCTCAGCACAGAGAAGGTTAAAAGCTGGTAGGAACTTACCATTAGTTGGATAAATACAATTCTCGTAAAAATAAGATTGAGCGCTTTAGATACTGAGCGATACTAACCTTTCCCTCTGACTATTTGTTTCTTTGTTGTTTTTCCTTCATTTTTGCCAAGTGTTACCTTTTGGGGTGAAATTCATCCCTCCAGACCTTTTTATTCCCTTTATTCAGCTCCAGCTTGGTGCTGTGGGCAATTTGGAATACTCAATACTCTCCCTGTGGACCAGTACAAATAAAAGCAACGTGTTCAGGACTGATTCTACATCCCATTCTCTTTTCTCTTCATGAGAACTCTACAAGGTGGGTGGCCAAATCCACTTTTGAATGAGAAAAATAGTCTTGGAGAAGGTAAGAGTCCTGCCCCCATCACCACACAGAAATGACAGAGGCAGGACCGAGGTACGGCCTCTTTGCCTCTGTTGCTCCCAGCGCAGGAGGCTGCCTCTAGGAATCTCCAGGGCATGCACGGTACAGAGCCCTTCTCTCCAGGGGAGCTTCAGCGCTTTGTCCTCTCACCTGTTACTGTCTGCTCCTGGGACACAAATCTTACTTTTTCTGTAGATCTTCCTTTTGCCCTTCTAGTTATTCTTCCTTGCAGTGCCCTCAGTTTTGCCTTGAATGCACAGTTTCTCAGAACTCCAAAGGACTGTAGAGGGTCTCTTGGGACTTATTGACAAATGCCTTATGTTGCTTTCAAAAATTTATAATAATAATTCCTAACATTGACTGAGTGCTGTCAGTTTGCCAGCATTTTACC
The DNA here is from genome assembly GCF_000181295.1 of Otolemur garnettii. Classification (NCBI taxonomy): domain Eukaryota; kingdom Metazoa; phylum Chordata; class Mammalia; order Primates; family Galagidae; genus Otolemur; species Otolemur garnettii. The sequence goes on along the minus strand of NW_003852485.1, from coordinate 3,647,325 downwards.
CACTTTATACTCTAAAGAATCTAAAACTCATAACTGCTGGTGAGCTGGTGGTCTGGGATCTAAGCACAGAGTGGACCCAGGAGTCCTCCATCCACCATGAGAACAGGCGTTGGGCCTCATATTATTTTGTACACTATGATGTCTGGTCCACGTTTGGCAGGAAAGGATGATTAAAAATAGCTGGGTTAAAGAACAGTCTCAGACTCTCGCGTGGGGCAGTCTGTAGGGCTGGCTCTCCTGGCCATGCCCCAGCATCCTAAGCCCAGTCGTGAAAATAAGAATCTCTTTTTGGCAGAAAAAAGAAGCAAGACTTTTGGTAATTTCAAATACTAAATCTCAGAAAGGATAAAGATTTTCCACCCCTGTAGGATATTAAAAATTCTTGCTCCTAAGACAGTTCTAAATAGGAATTCAGAATTTGTTTTGGCAAGAATAGCACTGTCAGAAAGTGATTAAGCCTCCTAATCAGACATGCATATTTGAGCATATACATTCACAGCTATGTTTGGGAAAATATTAGGAATACCATCTGATGGTCTCATAAATTGTATTAGTTTGGGTAGTTCTATCAAGATATGAAGAAATAGTTTGACATCATTGTTTTAGATCCCAGAGAGAACTTCAAGCTTTAGTCATTTATAAAACAAAGTGAAATTCTTACTGATATTTAAGATGTAGAAATCGTTTATCTCAAAAGTTCACATAGTTAAGAATTATTAAAAATAAATTAAAAATTTGTTGCAAGCTTATATCAAGCAGCACCATAGGGTTAACAATATTGAGGTTGTAATTTTCAAATACGGTATTTTCTTTCTCGCTTCACACCAACTGAGAAATAAAGACTCCCTCTGCTGGCTGTTTTAGTATTTGCAATTTTTCTTGCAAGATGCAATTAAAGAGAAAAAAAGGAAAAGTAGCCTCTTTTGACATTGACAAAGCCTGGTGTTTTGGAACGGACACGTTTATTTCTAGTCTACTGTTTAGTTATCTAATACTTTTATGCAAATGTCACGTAGAAGCAGCAGCTCGAAGCATCAGGTAGGAAACACAGAGGTGGCTCCTGGCTGGCTTGGCCAGTGACCCGCTGGAGGTTCCCAGGTAAGGCCGATTCCAGCCTCAGCTTCCTCACTTGTAAAATGGGAGGATTTCTGTGGATGTTCTTTAAGAACCCTTATAAACTTTAGTATTTTGTGATTCTAACACTATTGATTCTATTTCTTTTATAGGACTGTGTATTATAGAATAATATATGTATGTAATACATATATTACATTATTCTATAATACAGTCCTATATACCTAATATGTAATATGTATAATATGTACATATATATTATACATAATATATAATATAATACTGTGTATTCTGTTTCTTATTCTCTCAATTATACACTATTCTATTTATTTTATAGGACTGTGTATTATACTGATGATATTAAGTAAATATTAGAAAATGAAGGAAAAGTAAAATTACAAAATGGGAATAAAACAGTTTTCCCTAATACTGTCAACTGCTTGGGAATTTCAGGATCTAGAAAATCATGTTTTATATTTTATATCCTATTAAAAGTTCTTAAACTATTGCCCCCAGAGGCCCAGAAAGATTGAACATAGCATATTTCATCAGTTGTATGGCACTTTAAATTATAAGAAGCCTTATTAATTTATATATTTCCAATTAAGCTATAATATACTATTGGTGGTAAGTTACATACAAATTTCTGAGAAAGTTAAATGTGAAAAAGTATGCTTTTCAAAATCAATGAAATAAAGCAGTTTCTGAAAGTGCTTCAGTTGATTCCATATGGCTCCATAGTTATGATAAAGTAAATGTATCTTTCTCCTCCTCATGTTCTCCATTTCTCTCTTAGACATTTCTCTTTCTCCCCTCCCCAACTTGTTTTTTTTTTTTTCTCACTGTGTGAACCAGTTTTTAACTTTTTCACTGAGACATCTCTTGTGGCTATTCTGAGAATAAACTTTTGCTTAAAGACTGAAGTGAGACAACTGGAATAATATCATGTCCAACATAAGCCCGGCCAGGGGGTTTCTGCTTTAAATATGAGGAAGCATTAGCACTTGCGAAGATTTTTTCATTTCAAAGATGCATTAGTCAGGGCTGGCCTCTTAGCAGGAATTGCCCGAGTTTTAAAAACACTGAAGCTTCAGAGAACACGGCTTTGATGAGGTCATTGGAAACGTTAGTGTGGAATGTATGATTTGAGCCTTTATTATTCATATTGGATTTAGTTCTTAAAATAACTCTTGTGTGTGTATCTATTTGTGTGCATGCGTGTGTGTGAGAGAGAGGGCATGCTCACAAGTGAGTGAGCTTGGGCACTTTTTAACTTAGTTTTCATTGCTTGCCTTCTTGTATAATGAAATTGGAGCTGTTTCTTTTGCCCTTTTTCTGGCCCATAATAGAATAAATGGAAATGGCTTCCATTTTCTACCTTTGTAAAGTCGAACCCTGGCTCTGGTTAGGGTCTTTCTTTCTACCCCTGAGGGAGAAAGGAAAAGAGCAAGGAAGAACCAGTCCCAGGGCTCTGGACTTAACACGAGAACAGCAGAAAAGGTAAAGAATGGAGTTGGAGGACAGCAGTGAGTGGAGGGGCTTTAAGGAGACATTCCAAGCTGAGCTGTCCCTGGCCTGCAGGCAGAAGTCTAGATGCCTGCCTCTGCAGTGTCTTTGCCCTAAGCTGCCTCGTGTGACAATGCTCACTCTCTTTGATGCTAAGTTTAGGGCATTTCTGGTAGTGAGGCCACACTAGGCCTGTTTGCCTCAAGCTGGATGGGGAGCTCGTGTATCACAAAACTTCACCCTTGCCTTCTGAAAGCACATCCAGAACTCCTGGACGCTCTCTGTGGATCCCCAATAACACGGGTCCTCTAGTTCTGGCTTAGTTCATCTCTATCGAGGCATGCTCCATACTTTTCCTGTAGCAATGCAATCACATATACATCTACCCCAGGGCGGAGTTTTAACAGAGATGAGCTCTGGGGATGATCCAGCTTGTGACCTTAAGGATAAGAGCCATGACTCAAAGATCATCCTGGACAAAGAGAAAGAGCACAGGTCAGTGGGGACTCAGTGGAACTGCCCTAGCAGATCCTGAGCTGCCGGCCCTGGTTTTAAATAAACCTCCATCTCGTTAACCCAATGTGGGGCAAAGTTTCTGTTACTGGTAGCTGGACATTTTCCTAAATAGTTAAGTCAATATGTGGCTATTTATCCTTGCTCTGTCACCAATTTTTAATATATTAAAGTGGTCAGTTTTTTAAGTTTTAAAAAATAATTCTTAATTTTAAGATTTGCATATTTACAACCTTTTTGAAAAGGCACCCTGTCATTTGTGTAACTTAAAAAATATCCCCTGTTGTGGTGGTCTCCTTGCTAATTTGCACTGATGGAAGCCGGTATCTAGCAGTCCTGGGCGAAGGAGGCCCTTCCTCGGGCCACCTGGCACCTGCCCTTCCTCCCCTGTCCCCACTTGTCCTTCTGATCTCGGCAAAGTGATCTGTGTACTGTTTCCTCGTATTTCACTCCTTCCTTCCTCAGTATCTTTACTCATAATATCTTTCCCACTCAGATAGGTTCTTACCTTCTTTTCTAATTCTCACAGAATCTAAGACATGAAATAGGTGACAGATGCCACCTAATCCACCGTTGTTTCCTTCATGGATTTTATGAACGCTCGCCTGTATTTTTTCTTTGGTTGCTGTGTGTCTTTTTCTCTTCTTGTGGTTTTCAGACTCCCTGGGGTTTCCACACTATTATTTGGGAAACTCTACTATTGTCTCATACAGGGCTGCATGTGGTAATTTCATTTATCACTCAAAGAATAGTTTTGGTTGTCTGCTGTGGGCCCCACACTGTGCTAACGGCTGGGGACACAGGAGTAAGCACACATGGTAGTCCCGATGGCATGTGTCATTCTGAGTGTTGGACAGCAATGGGTAGTGATTAGATTATTGCACACACATGGTGTGCATACGGGCCACAAAGGGCCTGGCCCGCAACTGGGAGGGTCATTGAAAGCTTCCCCCACAAAGAATGGTTAATCTGAGATCTCAGGAAGGAGAAGTAGAAGGTGGGGAAATAGTGTTCAAAGGAAGAGTAGCAGCCTGTGCCAAGGCCCTGGGCTGGGAAGGAGTGTGGCTCTCTCAAGAGGCTGAGAAGAAAAGTGCGATTGGAGTCAGGAAGAGGCTGTGGGGAATGAGGTTGAAAGGAAGCACAGGTGTGTGGAATGGACCTGTTTGTGTCAGCTGGTTCTTACCATTCCAATATTGGTGACAAGATGTTTTGAGTTATCTTATAACTAATTAAACACGTACTGTTCATGTTTAAGTAAAACTGTGTTGACTCTCTCTCTTGATGGAGAGAATGGAAGCCTTTTCCTGCTTCCTAATATCTCTTAACTATCTACTGTTCTGCTCTCAGTAACCATTTGACAGCCAGCATAGCAGAGTAATGCAGAAAGTGGTCGGTATTCTTGAGCTGGTTAGAGTCTTTTGGAAGAGCCTTTGTTTTAAAAATGTTGCATTTTATAATGTTACATTTTTAAAACACTAGTAGAGACTCAGAATAAGTAATAATGACTATATTGCTTCCCATTCTCTTCAGGGGAACACGTTGACTTGCTTAATCCCACATATCTAGGACGGCCTTCCGTTATCTTAGGACACCGTGTTCCTGACTTAGAAGAATGCAAAAGCCCGGGGCTACTCTGACCTCGGGCTAAAAGCATTTCACATGTTTTAGGTACATTGCCTATCTGTTAGAAATAATAAAGAAGATGGTTTGTATTTCACTGTAGTTGGATGGTAAAATTTTAAAGAGCTATAGAAATAACTCTACTTTGAGACATAGTTGTACATTCTTATTTTTATTTTCTATTACATGTTAATGAAATATACAATTAATATATGTAAATGAATTTGTATTTTTGTTTAGAAACATACTTCCGTCATGATGAGGTCATATTTAAAGACAGTTTTTAAAATAAATATGGTATGTTAAATTATTTAAAACTAAATATTAATTACTGTTAATTTAGTTTAAAACGTCTCTTCTTTTTAGTTATTGTGGACGCATAATAGTAGCATATATGTCAGGTACATGTGGTGTTCGGATCTAGGCTTATGATGTTTAATGATCAAACCAAGGTAATTGGGATACTGTCGCCTTAAGCACTTATCACTTCCTTGTGTTAGGACCGTTTCAATGTCACTTTTTTAGTTATTTTGAAATATATGATAATTATTGTTAGCTAGTCACTCTGTCGTGCTGCCAAACACCAGGTCTTATTCATTCTATCTAAGCATATTTTTGTCTTCATGAACCATACTTCCTCTCCCTGTTACCCCTCCCAGCCTCTGGAAACCATCATTTCACTTGCTAGCTCTGTATGATTTTTAAAAGTTTTAGCTCCCACGTTTGAGTGAGAACATACAAAATCTGTCTTTCTGTGCCTTGCTTGTTTCATTTAAGGTAATATCCTGCAGTTTCATCCATGTTGTCGTAAATGATGGGGTTTCATTCTTTATTATAGCTGCATAATATTCCGTGTCTTACATATTCTCTGACCCACTAATTTGCTGATGGACACGCACGTTGATTGCACACGTTGGCTCTTGTGAGTAGTCCTGCCATAAACGCAGAGTGAGGACAGCTCTTCAACATAAACATAGGCGCAGCCTTTCCTTTGGCTCCGTAACCACTGGTGGGATGGCTGGATCACACAGTCGTCCTATTTTTAGTTTTTGAGGAACTTCCATACTGTTTTTCAT
>NW_003852485.1:3641013-3641383 GCF_000181295.1 Otolemur garnettii | reverse complement strand
ATATACCTGATGGCCATGTGTATGTCTCTCTTGGAGAAATGTCTATTTAGATCTTTTGCCCATTTTTAAATCAGGTTAATTTGATTTTTTCCTATTGATTCGTTAGAGCTTCTTGCACATTCTGATTATTAATCCTCCTTGTCAAATGGGTAGTTCGCAGATATTTTTAGTTTAAAGATTAAATTAAATTTTTCCTAAACCAGAAACTCTGATGCAAAAGGTAACCATAAGTAAGCAGGGCCCAAATGTTTTTTTCACTTTTGCTCTTTCTTTCTCTCTCTTTTTAATTTCCACCCTCCCTTCCTTCCCTCACTTCATCCTAGGGATTTTTATTCATTTACATATGCTTTATCCATGCTCTTTTTTTTTT
>NW_003852485.1:3638655-3640965 GCF_000181295.1 Otolemur garnettii | reverse complement strand
GGGGCAAACCTCTGGAGTGATTCATGTCTTTCCAATCATGGCATGTGTGAAGCCTCCATTTCTTTTCCTGTGGCATTGTCAAATGACTAGCCAACCACTCTGGTTTCATTTCCAATAGAATGCATCCTTGGATCAAAGGGAAGAGAAGAAAAGCTGATTTCTTAGCTTTTGGCCAGTTTTTTTCCTTAAGGCTTTCCGAATAATCGAGTCTTAGAATCAGAATTTCAGGTAATTGTTGCAGAGAAATACCACATGTACTTTGGGGGCACAGTGACGTGTGGTCCATATTAAACTGACTTTCACATTCTCTTCTCTTTATTTTGTGTACTTATTTATTTATTTTTAGAAATAGTGTTTGCCATAATAACATTTTAAATATTTTGTCTCTTTTCGTCTGAGCTTTTGGGGCTTCCAGCTTTTTCCTGAAAGGTTACTATTTGTTGAATTTCAACATTGTTATGTCTACTGTTTTAAAAATGGGTTATGTTAATTTTTTAATCTCTTTCCTCCACTTAGTTTTTATGGGGGGCAGTTTAGGGGAGGAGCTGATGCCTCGATAGGATGCCAGCCAAAACAGAGATGCGCCTCACCCACGTCCCAGCGTACCCCGCAGGGGCTACTCTGAATTCATTTCACTGCTGGATGTCATGTGCTCCTAGAGCAGTTTTTGAAGCTGTAAACTACTTTGAAGGCCAAGGCTGTTCTGATTGTGAGGATTACAGTGACACAGAAGAACTTTCCAACTTTCCACCACAGCTGGTGTGTACACTCTCTCCCTCCCTCGGTCACTCTGTGCTGGGGGATGTGACTCGCAGACCCAGCAGGGTCCTGTTTCTCTTGCTCATCAACTTTCAATCCATTGATGAAACCAAGTTCGTTTCTAGTCTTCTTAGGGTCCAGGAAGCACTTATTCCTGTGGGTATCCCACTTATTCTCTGGTCTCCTGATCAATTTGAAGTGCCTTGTAGATAAATTGATGTGAATAATATCTATTCATCCTATTTTTTTCTGTTTATAAAACAAAATGGGAATGTGGATATCCTAAAATGGAAATGTATAGTAGCCCTTTATGAATTAGCATGATTATATAAACTTCAATTTTTCTTTTTTTTTTTTTTTTTAGCTGAATTTGACTTTATTTGAAACACACAATTCATTGCCACATCCACTGAGCAGGTGAAAAGGCCTTAATGATGTCTGCGGTCCCTGGGATTCCAGGAGGCCTGCTCCCCGGCATGCCAGGCCTTTTATGCCTGTGGGATTTGTCTCGGTTTCTGTGACTGCTTCATCAGAACGCCCATTGTTCTGGCTAGAATAGATGTCTGAGCTTTGCCCTCTGTCCTTACCCCGTTCTGTTCTTCTCTTGCCTCCTTCCTGCTTGCAGACTTGTGCTGGTGCTTGGGTCTCTCCTTCAGCTCCTTCTCTGGGTCCTCTGCCGCACCACGGCAGGTGGTCCTGACCTCAGGGGAGCCTGGGTGGAGCTTCCGTCCCTCCTGGGATGCTAGCTTCTGCCCTGTCTCTGGCTCTTGCTGCTGCTTCTTAGGGCCTGGGTCATCCCTTGCCTTTCCCACCCTGCTTCTGGGTAATGAAGAAGAGGATGGCTGCTCTGCCTGGACTCTCCGGTCAGCCTTCTTCTTTTCTTTCTCTCTTTTCTGTTTTGTGCTTTTGTCATCTTCAGAGCTCTCAGACAAACTTGGGGGGGGTGGTATGAGCCCACAGTCCCTCTGCTGGATCTTCTGGTCTCCTTATTAAGGAGCCAGATCGTTAGACACGTGATTCACTCAGATATTTCCTCCTTTGATCTGGATTCCATTAAAAGTGTGAACGGCCAGAATTGTGCTCATCTGGTCTTCATAACGGAGGAAAGCAGAATCCTTTGGATTTCCCAGTCCTCTTGTCCACGCGAGATTAATATTAACAATCTCCCCAGGTGGTGAGAACACACAGATGCTGCCCCCTTCACTTAGTTCATGAGGAAGCCCTCCCAAGAAGATCCAAGCCCTGGCCTACTCAGAGTGCCAGGACCCCTTATCAGCTACCCCAAACTGGGCCTCTCACTCATTCAGCTCGCTGGTCAGCTTTACCTTAGTTAAAGGGTCATCTTGGCAGGTTTGTGCTCTGCTGTGGGAATTGGCTCCTAGAGGAGGCTGTGGAACCCATGCACTGATCAGCGAGGCGCATTCTAAACTTCAGTTTCCTCTGTGAGGAAACAGGATACCGATATTTTGCTCTTATTATTTTTTTTAGAGACAGAGTCTCATTATGCCTTTGGTAGAGTAATGTGGTGTCGCAGCTCACAGCAACCTCCAA
>NW_003852485.1:3631817-3638096 GCF_000181295.1 Otolemur garnettii | reverse complement strand
GGTATATGGGGCTGCCACCCTGCCCACTGAACCCACTGAATAAGAGAAGGTGCCGCCCTTCTCTTATTTTTCTTAAGAGCAGATTCTGTTCTTTGGTCTTTACATGATCACAAAAGTCATTAACTTAGTTTTGACCCATGCCAGTCACATAGTTTTTGTGATGAATTGAATTTTTTTCTTAAATAGGAAGATTTAGTGTCGTAATATTTTTGGCAAGAGGTATATTCAACTCTATTAGAGAGTTAAGGATTTGATTGTCTTTTCCTTTTCTTACATTTTAAGGAGAAATAAATGGAAATAAAATAAAAAAGCACACCATTGGTAGTACATACATGTCAGGAATTTTCCTCATTACTGCACAGATGTGAGATAACAGGGATTTATTGCTGTGGACTATCAACCTAAACATAATTTCATCATTCATAGATGAATGTGTATTTTGGACAAGTCAGCATTAAATAGGATTAAAAAAATAAGGACTTGACATGGATTTCAAACAGAGGTATTTTGAGTTTTTCTCTTAGCAGGCGTTATTCATTTATAACGAACACATGCGTCTATTGCAGAACTTGAAGGCAGCCTCGCTGCTCTCAGTGTGTGTGCTTCAATTCTTGGCAACTTATTTCTGAATTCACCAGTGACACAATCTGAACAAAATCATGGCATTTCTTGACTGTGTAGTTGCCTTTCTCATTTTCCTCAGCTTTACCTCTCGTTCTGTTCTTGCCTCCTTTTTGAATTTGACTTAGGCTTTGGAATATCTCTAGTTTTCCATTTTCTTAGCTTCTCTGAAATGAGAGACCGAGCATGCAAAATACGAGGCGTGCCTCTGTTAGCCCAGGGGACGAGAGTTTACTGTGAAAGAGCACATGGGGGTAGCTGGGGGTGCGGAGAACTTGTTCAGCAGTGATGAAGTCACTCTTCACACCCCTCCCCCTTCCTGGCAAGGAGTGTACAGCAGAGAACCGAAACAGGGACTCATCGCTGCTCCAGGTGAAGGAGCAGTCCCGGGGCAGACCCTCGGTCCCCTCAGGAGTGGCCATGAGCACACTGCTTTCAGCAGAATGTCTGCCAGTGCCTGGTTCCCTCAGTTGTAACCAGAGCAGCACCGCTCAGAATTCTGCCACAGATGCAAATACTGAAGACACATTCTTGAGAACAGTCGCCTACGGAAAGGCCAATGTCAGAACTCTTGAGACTCCAAATACATCTCAGCATCACAGTGGACTGTATGTTTTCACCCAGAAATACATGAATCAAAGTGAAACTTCAGAGAAAATTCAGAGACATCTGATCTTGACAACGTGTTTTCATGACCTTTCTCAATAACTTTAAAACTCAGAACTGCCATATTGACTCAGTTTTTACCTCAGGATATTTGTGATGAAACTTGTATGTCTCTTCCTCATTGAGAAGAATTTTAATTTCCTGAGCATAGAAATTTTAAGTAATTATGAACTCCAAAGCAGAAAATATTTCTTTCTTTTTTATTTTATTTTTTGTAGTTTTTGGCCAGGGTTGAACCCACCACCTCCGGTATATGGGGTTAGCGCTCTACTCCGTGAGCCACAGGTGCCGCCCTGAGAAAATATTTTTAAATTAAATTTTCAAGTAGGTATTGAGTGTCTACTATGTACAAAACACTAAGGTAGGTGGTATGGAGTTCCTTCACTCCACAGATTTTTATTAAATTATGTGTCACCCTGGGATAGGCTCCTGAGAGACAGTGATAAATGGTGATAAACAATGAATAAAGAGAGATTTTCCTTGAAAGAGCTTGCTAGAATCCTTGTGGAGAAAGACGTGCAAACAGAAATTTAAAAAATAAGGGCTCATAAGAGATGCCCATTATTGGGTTGTCAGGGAACCTTCTGGAGTCGGTGCCATTGGAACTGGGGCCAAACATTAAGTAGGAAGTTGCCAAAGAAAGCACGTTGGAGGGCAGAGCACTGAAGCGTTTTCTAGACAGAGGGAACCAATCATGCAACTAATAATGAAGGGTTTGCAAGTGTTTGTCTTATTTGAATAGAATCACAGTGATCTGTCCCATAAAAGATTAATTCTAACTAATTCTGTTCACGAGGGCTCTTCCCCCATGACCTAACTACCTTGCAAAGGCTCCACCTTCAGATATTATTACTTTGGAATAAGGGTTTCACCACGTGAATTTTGGAGGGCTGCACTCAGTCCGTGGACACCATTTGCCCTCAGTGGCTCTCTTTGTGAACAGCAGCATCTCCAGCCCACAGCTTCATGAGCTTAGTTAGGTCCAGTAGAGAAGACAGCCCACGTAATCTGTGGTTGTGTGAACAGATAACCGAGGATATAGAGTGGTTCTGATGGGCTCTGATTAGGTCACATGCCCACCTGGGAAATCATCACTGCTGTCTGGAGGGCTGCAGGTGCTAGTTGGTCAATCTAGAAAACACTCAAGATCGGAGGCAGTAGGTGCACTGGTAACCTGGCTCTAAAAATAAAAATCTGAAAAAGACCTTACAGGTAGCATTTACCCGTGGCTGTGGCATGAGCACCCCCTCTGTGGTGGAGCGGAGCTGCCTGGCTGGCACAGCTCCTGAGAGTTCACCAGTCAGCTCTTGGAAGCCAGTTCCAGCAGCTCCAGCACATATCACTGAACTGCGGGTAGAGCTGCCAGAGCACGGGGGCTGCTGGTTGAGGGAGGGAGTGGGGCTCTAAAAGGAGATCAGAATGCTGTCAGAAGAGGAGGGTGGGTGCTAAGCATCTGGTTGCCAAAGCCAACCAGACTCTCTAATTTTTAAACAGTCTTGTATCGTTTCCTTGAACACCATTTTTAAGGCCTATGTACTATTCCATTCTGTGACAGTGCTGTAGTTTACGATTCTTTCATTGTTGAACGTTTGATTTAACAGAATCATAAAAAAAAAAAAAAAGCATTGCTGGACATTTTAATGCCTAAAGCTGTTTTCCACATTTAGGACAGATTTTATTGAGATAATTGGCTTATGAAAAATTACTGAGCTGAAGGAATATAGGCAGTCCCTGGGTTACAAATGAGAGAGGTTGTGTAGGTTTGTTCTTAAGTTGAATTTGTATTTAAGTTGGAACAGGTACATTTGCCTAGTACCGTGATGTTTACAACTCCGGAACTTACTGTAATGGCCACCTTTTCTAAGTGCGAAATGTCTGTAAGTCAGATGTTCACAACTTGGGGATAGTTTTACTACTTTTTATCACCCCCTGTCATTATAAGAGGGCAATTGTTTCATTACACTGTCATTAAGTGTAATTTAAAAAAATGTAGAACTGAATGGATACATCAACTTTCTTGTCATTTTCCAGTTTTGTGGATATGTTTGTTGATCTTACTCTACTATTGTGATAGGAATTTATCGTTCTGTGATTAACTAAATTATATATAATATAATTATGTGTAACATATATAAAAATATATAACATAACAATTAGTAATGGAAATTCTAGCACAGCTTGGTAAATGTTGAGGAAAGTGTTTTATACGAAACTCTAATTCTGTATAATTTAGGGTCATATTAGCTGCCCTAATAGATCTAATCCTAACTCACAGTGAGTTAACACCATAGAAGGTTATTTGTTGCTCATATCAGAGTCCCACATGGTGCTCTTAGTTAGGCACTTTGAGTGTGGTCATTTAGGAACAGAGACTCATTCTGTCCTGTTTTTTTTTTCCCCCCACGGGGCCTGGTAGCCATTCCATTCAGTGGCAGAGTGGCAAAAGAGAATGGAGGACAATATGTGGGGGATTTTCTGAGCTTGGAGGTGCAATGTTCTATGTACTTGCATTCCACTACTTAGAACTCAAACCCGTAGCCCCAACTATTTGCAAGGGAGGAAAGAAAAAGGTTTTGTGAACATTTAGCTAGTTTTCACACAAATTTCCGTCCCTGAAAATCTTTGTAAAGTCTGATTCTATTCCCTACTTTTACTACTTGGGTATATCTGGGAATATATTACTCATGTTACTTTGAATTATTTATGGGATTTAAATATGGAATATGAAACTTAAAATATTACTAAGAAATACATAGCTTTTCATAGATCAGAGTGGTAGGAGATGATATTAAATAGTTACTGAATGGTCTTTAGACACTGATGAGAGAGTGGAAACTGTTGGACAGTGACATTGATATGTAAACAAGTCTTGAATAGGGAGCATTCATTCAGTGTATGATAACATTGAATGTGCAAAACACTGTGTAAATAACTTATAGTCGAGTCAACCAATAAGTTTGTTGACTTATTAGAGTGATATTTTTAATAGAACATTTTAATTACAAGACTACCTATAGACTGGGAAAAATACTTGCAAACTATATATGATTATAAGGGTGAGTATCCAAAATCTATACAGAAATCACACTACTTAATAGCGAAAAAACTAATAATCCAGTTAAAAAAATTGCTAGAATCTGAATAGACATTTTTCCGAAGAAGGCAAAGGTGGCCAAAGGTATGTGACAAGGTGCTTAACCTCACTAATCAGCAGGGAAATGCCAATCAAAACCAGGATGAGATACCACTTCACACCCAATAGGATACTATCATCAAAAAAACATGACATAACATTGGTGAAGTTATAGAGCAAAGGCAACTTTTCTTCACTGATGGTGGGAACATAGATTGATATAATATTGTGAAAAACAGTATGGAGATTCCTAAATAAATTAAAAATAAAACTACCATTTGACCCAGCAATTCTTCTTTTGAATATTCCCAAAGGAATTGAATCAGTCTGTCATAGAGACATCTGTGTTCATATGTTTACTGCAGCATTGTTCACAACAGCCAAGATGCGAAAACAGCCTAAATGTCTTATCCCACTGATGGAAGAGTGGACAAAGCAACTGTGACATACGTACACTATATGCATGTGTGTGTACATACATAAATATTGAATACATTGTATATTTAAATTATACACATCTACATTGGAATATTATTTAGCCTTAAAAGGGGAGACCCTGTCATTTGTCACAACATGAATGAACCAGTAAGATATTATGCTAAGTGAAATAAGCCAGACACAGAAACAAAGATGTTATATAATCTCACAGGTGGAAGCTAAAAAAAATGTCAAATGTACAGAGTAGAGAATAAAACAGTGGTTACCAGAGGTGAGGGTGGAAGTGGAGGGAAACGGGGAGATGCAAATCAAAAGGTGCAGAGTAGAGAGATGCGGGAGGAACAGATCTGATGTACAGCATGAGGGTCACGGTCAATAATACTGTATTATACTTGGGATTTCTGCTAAATGAGTAGATTTTAGATGCTCTTGCCACACATAAAAAACATGTAAACAGTGGGGAGATGACAGGTATATTAATTTACATCATTATGTTAATTAATTTTTTGTCTGCATATCTCATGACATCATGTTGTTTCCTTTATAAATAATTAACTTTATAGAAAAACACAGTCACAATGCTGCTTTAGGTCTTTTTCTTGTTTCTACTTACACAGGTGATTAAAGTATACAGTGAAGATGAAACCAGCAGGGCTTTAGATGTACCCAGTGACATAACAGCCCGAGATGTTTGTCAGCTGTTGATCCTGAAGAATCACTACATTGATGACCACAGCTGGACCCTTTTTGAGCACCTGCCTCACATAGGTGTAGGTAAGGACACAGAATCATTGTCCCACATCATTGCCTTTCTGTTTCTTATGGTATAGATCATATGGCAACGATTTTCTTTAGTTGGATAAAAATAGAAAGGAATTGTGAATTTCTTTTTACTCTTTTTAGTTTTGGCTCATGATGGAGAGACAAAGTAGCACAAAATAGAAATAAGAATAAAAATATTATAAATTTACCACTACTGTTTATTTAAATAATGTTCTATGGGAACTCTGGGACTAAAGCATAGAGTTCAAGTTGAAAGATGATTTCATAATACTATTCAAAACACAATGTGAAAGTTTTGAGAAGTCAGTAAAGTACACATAGGCTGCCAATTAGACTGCATTTGGAGTTAATTTCAGTGAAAACAAGTACAAGTATCCATAGTGGTGATTCTCTTCATGGAGTGTATAAGCTGTGTTTTTTTGGCTGGGGCTGGGTCTGGGTCTGGGTTTGAACCTGCCACCTCTGGCATATGGGGCCAGCACCCTACTTCTTTGAGCCTCAGGCACCACCCACAACCTATGTTTTTCTCAAAGAAATAACTTCTTCACATTTTAAAGGTATAAACATAAAGAGTAACCTTTTAAAATATCTTTAATTGGAAATGCATCTTTGTATTATGAACTGTGGAAGGTTTTTAA
>NW_003852485.1:3626145-3631605 GCF_000181295.1 Otolemur garnettii | reverse complement strand
CAAGAGAACTTTATTGTCTCCCATTTATGGAGGCCAGTAGTCTGAAATCAGTGTCACTGATTTAAAGTAAGGTGTCAGCAGGGATGTACTTCCTTTGGAAACTCTAGGGGAGAAGACAATTCATTCCTTGCCCTTCCAGCTCTGGTGGCTGCCAGTATTCCTTGGCTTGTGGCTGCATCTCCTAAGCTCTGCCTGTGTGGTCACACTGCTTTCATGTGTCTGTGTCAAGTCTTCCTCATTCTTATAAGAACAGTAGCATTTAGGATAATCTCACTTCAAGATCCTTCATAAGATTATATCTTCAAAGTCTTTTGTTCTGTTTTGCTGCATAAGGACATTCACAAGTTTTGGAATTAGGATGTGATTATCCTTTGGGAGCCATAATTCGGCCTGCCACAAAATTCTTTTCATTATATGTCAAAAAATACATAGTAATAAATCTCAAAGTAATTGCAAATAATTTATCAGTGATGGTTTAATTGGTCCCTTTAATATGGGTAAACAATTCTGAGACTTTTTTTTTTCTTTTTTTTTTAGAGACAGAGTCTTACTTTATTACCTATGGTAGAGTGCTGTGGTGTCACAGCTCATAGCAACCTCTGGTTCTTGGGCTTAGGTGATTTTCTTGCCTCAGCCTCCTGAGTAGCTGGGACTACAGGCCAGCTATTTTTGTTGTTTTTGTTGCAGTTTGGCCAGGGCCGGGTTTGAATCCGCCACCCTCGGTCTATGGGGCCATTGCCCTACTCACTGAGCCACAGGCGCCACCCAATTCTGAGACTTTTATACATAGTCATTGGAGTCATTCATTTTCTGGCATAGCTGCCAATATATTGAATTATCCCCTCATTTGGTGCATTTGAAGATTTACACCCCAGACCAATGTACCAAAGTCAGGTTCCATTTGAATGAGAGGTTTGCCTTTCTCTTATGAAATGCAATTTAAAAGTGATGTGGCCAGAAAAGTTGTGTTCTTAGGAAGGTTAATTTTAAAAGATTCTGAAAACTGGTTTTGCTTAACACTACCTACATTCCCTGAACAGTGTAGAAAGTGTTTGTACTTCTAATTTGATGACTGCTGTCCTTAGGACATGTCTAAAACTCGGGCGGGAACAGAGTGAAGCCTGTGGAGAAGAAGGTAGAGTATTCCGCAATTTCCACAGAGATTCTGAACCTGCCCATCTCCCCGTTGAGAGCTGATGAGCTATGATAGTGCCAGCTGATCTTGACAGCTCAGGCTAGATCATTATAAACCTGCCAAGAAAGCCTGATTCTGAAGGTACATAAGCCTGGCCAGTAGGACGTGAATCTCACCTTCTAGGGCAGAGTTAACCCCTCATATATTTTCTTTGTTGCCATTTGTGACTAATTTAACTTCTATTCATGATAATCTCTCAGAAGTGTGGTGTTAATTCTCAGTAGATATCTGCCATATTCCAAAATATTTCACTTACTTAAGCTGGTGGAAATAGAACTCTTAATTAGCATAATATATCATTACAATATTTTATACTCTTAAATTTTTCTTTTCAAGGACTTAAAATTTTTTTTTGTAATAGTTACTATAATTTATCTCTAACAAATACCTTTGAAGTTAAATAAGAAAAATCCACTCTTTAAATCAAGTAACAGTTTTTACTGAGAACACTACCAATTATATTAAGGAATGAAATGTCCAAGTCTTTTCACGGAAAAGCTTAAAATGGAACATTGAGGATAAATGTGATCTACATGCTAAATTTAAACTTTTAGGTTCCAAATAGTAAAATAAGTGTGTTTCTCCATTATTGTGTTTTCTGGAAACTGCTGAAATAAAATCAAAGATGTGAGAATATTTTCATAGCTTCACTAACCATGCATTCTACCAAAGCTTATGAGAAAGGACTTCCGTTCCAGAGATTGAGTGTGCCCTTTTTGTTTTTCACTCAGATTATATATTTAAACAGAACAGTTGAAAACATTCATTCTACCCAAATACTAATATATCTTCTATTTAACAGCTTCCAGGTCTTTAATGCCATGAGACGAGAATAATCAGTATTGAGGTGCTGTGGTCTTAGATGTAAACAGACCTGTCTTTGAAATATTTTTTGTTTCTGTTTTGTATTGTGTTTTGCATAGCTTAAAAATACTCTCATAATGTCTGGTTAACCTCACAGTGCTGTTAAACACCATTTTCCCATTTGCGTGTTAAAATGAATGAAAGTAACTAGAGTGAGTTTTTTTCTTCCTTGAACATGATACACAGCTGAAGATACCCTTTGTCAATCAAAGGACCCACTGGCACCTTTACCTGTCAGTCTTTTACGAACGCTGTTGATACAGAGAACCAAAAGACAATGATTAGCCAAACTGCAGTGAACAGCTACTCAGTTTTGCCTATTGTTCAGGAGACATCCTTGACCTCTTTTTTGACTAAAATGATGAATTTTTAGTGAATGCAATTCTAAAAGAAAGTGGTGTCTATTATTTCTTGAAGTATTTTTAGATACAGCAATAAGTCAGCTCATTATAAACACATGAGAAATAAAGGTGTCAAGAAGTAAACAGAATGATTCATAATTTCATATCGCTAAACTTCTGATAGCATTTAAAATATTCTTTAATCCATTTCCCCATTTTAACATAATCTCTGTTTTTATTAACTTTTTAGACTTTCTTTTGTGCCCTTAAAAATATATCTTGTGTGTTTTTGATTTTTTAATTTTCACATTAGAGATTTCACAAAAAGTAGCAGTTCCTCCTGCCTTCCTCAAATAGTTTAGCAAATATTTATTGACAGTTTTGTACCAGGCCTGTTTTCTCTTGTAGAGCCTTGGGGATACAGTATGAACAAAAAAACAAAAAAGCATGGCCCTGTGCATTTGCATTCTAGTGGGGAGAAAAAACAAGAAACACAGGACTAATACTGGTTATCTCATAGGTAAGGATGGCTGTGGGGAGAGAGGGAGTCGGGAGACAAGGACAGCAAATGCTGGTGGCCGATGGCAGGGGTGCTCTAGAGAGAGGCATTGTGGAAGGCACAAGTGTTTTTCTAATTGTCTGGAGGTAAGGTGAGGTTTCAGTAGGGACCAGAAGCACACATCAAGGCCATGCAGTTAAATGGAAGATTGTTCTGGATGGAGGGAACAGCTAGTGGCAAGGCCTGGACATGGCCATGTGCTTGTATGTAGGATGCAACCCAGAGGCCAGTGCTCCTGGACAGCGTCAGTAAGGTGGAAAAAAATGGAAGTGGACTTCACAGACCTGCCCCATCAGAGGGTTCCATCAGCCAGGGAGTGGGCTCTTACTCTTGGTACTTACAGAGTGAGAGAAAAAGCAACAGGAGGTCTTTGTGTCAGAGAGGATGTGATTCACAAGTATACCATAAAGAGACCAAGAGTTCAAGTTTTGGCCTTTGAAGGCCAAATACGGTGTTTTGCTTTTACTTCAGACTACCTGTGGCTCCCTGAGATGATCCTCACCTGGCACATTTTTGCTGGTTGCTCATAGCTACCTGGCATCATCTTCACCTGTGGTGTGCTGAGTATCTGTCAGATTTAAAGTCTGTGAGAGCCCAAGTCAACAATATTTTAACTTAAAAAATAGATGCAAGTTGAGGGTTTTCTGCACGTTAATTCACTTTAATGACCATACTAAGTTTACAACACTTTCAGAGACATTATTTGTTGTTAATAGGTATGCTACTATTGTTTCTCGTCCATGAAACCATATCACAAATCACTGAAGTCAAAAGGGGGAATACTTGACAGTCATGGGAGCCAAAGTCCCTTTTCAGAGTGACATTTTCTGTCAAAGAAGAACCTTCAATCGCATTTAATATGAATGCATGTGTGCATGTGATAGTGTCTATTAATGTTCATATGGTAGATATTGAAATAACCATTTCACATGCAGAAATACGAAGATCGAGTGATGAAATTCCTTACTCTGGATCAAACATTGCACAGATCAAAATTTTGTCAGATTCTAGTCTGTGCATTTTCCACTGAAGCTATTTGGTTTCCTCTTACCCTGATAGTTCAAAAAAATGTTTCTGGATTTCTATGGTGGGTTTGTCTCTGTCAGACTTTACCTCTCTGTCTCTCAGGAATGTACAATTTAAATGTGGAACCCCTAAGGACATTTTCAGAGGAACTTTCTTTACCCAGGTGGTACTGAAATTGCTAAGATCGAATTGAGCCAAGCTGGTTCATATTATAGCAGAGACAGGCATTTATTTTGGCTGAGCAGGAGGATCACGTTGGAAGTTACTGTTCCTGAATTTGTATACAACATGAACGGCAATATTATGTTTGGAACTCTTACTACCGTGTCAATATTTCATATCCTTTTCCTGTAATTATTATATATGCTGTTGAGACTTTTAATAGGCAGCGGAAATCATTGAAGGCAGCTAAATATCCTGATTTTCTTATGAATCTCTGAATTGGGCCATGGTTCTAGTTGTGCACTTTTTTTGTATAGACATTGAATTTAAAATGTCAGCATATGAACAAACGTTTCTTCTTTTCTGACATGCTAAACCAGGTTTTGTAACTGCTGTGCTTTACGTCATAGCCACTGGATGTCACTGTAGTTCCCCAGATAGTCCTCTGCTTTTATAATCAGTTTAAGAAAAGAAATGTAGGTGGTAGTGGGGGGAATCTTCAGTTTCAAGTCCTCAGGAACTTAATGGGATCCATGTTTGTCTTGCTCCCATTTTGAGTCCTAATTGAAGCCATGGTCTGAAGCGGTGGCAATTAACACAATACCTCAAGCGAATACCTATAGACTCTTTGGGAAGAGGAATTAATTGTGTTTTAGTACCATTGCTGGGGACAGTTGAGATTTCGAGGGTGAATATCATTGTGGAGTGGCTTTAATAAGCCAAATGAATGACTAGAGGCTTTTAATGAAAACATTTTTATGTGTGCAGCTATACCCACGTGATCTCTTTAAGACAGAAGCAACACACAGGGGCAGGTCCACAGCTGCCTGCTTTGAAGCTGCTTGTTTGCTTTTTCTTTTACTTTTTCTATTTTAAACAAAGGAGGCGCACGTGTTTTCCTTGTTGTCTGAAGCTGATATGAGGTTGTACTTTCTGCACTGTGTACAGCCTACCAGCCATCAGAGTGGTAACCACCCTCGTCCCTAGCAGAGGTAATTGTGAGGCCTTTGGGACGAGTGGCACTACATGTCCTTCGCTACAGAGAATCAGGGGCCTTGACCTCCTGAGCTGTGGGCTTGGTGTTTTGGTGACACTTACGGGCTAAAACTAGGAAGCATTTCACAAAGAGTGGCGAGTGCCCACAATTACATTTGCTTCCGGAGTTTGCTGAATTTTCTTCTACATGCTCTCATAGTCTCAGTCACACGAGGTCAGGCCCCATCACCTCCTCCCCGGGTGTTTTGTGAGCCTCACAACAGGTCCTCTTATGAGATTAGCATGGTCATCCATCAGAACACAGACCTGATTCTCCT
>NW_003852485.1:3600557-3626004 GCF_000181295.1 Otolemur garnettii | reverse complement strand
CTATGGTTCCTACGCAGGTTCCTTGCTTGTGCTGGTGAGGTTTGCAGAAAGGCCTTTCGTGCCCCTCTTTACCTGGTTAAACTGCCTTGCATCTTCTTTAGTTATCTTTAAAATAACTAAAATAGTTATTTTAGTTAAAAACGGCAAGAAAGTATAACTCTTAACCCCTTCTTAAAAGCACCTATGAAAACAGAGTAAAAATGAAATCCCTCAGCTGTCCAAGGTGACTGACTGCTGCGTGCTACGATCTAGGGTTAGTGGAGCGAGAAAAGCAGCTGGAGGCATCCCACACTCAGCTGTGAAGCAGAGTCACCCCTTCCATTGGGGAGTGAGCAGAGAGACGCAGCTCCTCTTCCACGTCCTGATGACTGCCGCTGCTTTGGAGTTCCTCGAGATGATGAGGACACTTGCGGGCACTGCCCATTCTCATACATGCCTTGGGAAATTGCAGATCCTGAAAATCAAAGGCAGGTGCAGGAGGATCTGGGTGCGTTAGTGATAAATTGTGTCCTGGAAGGTGATGCTCTATGTGGGGGGGTGGAGGGGAATACAAGCAGTGTGGACAAGATTTGGAAGTAAGGCTGCTCAAGACAGATGATTTACAGTATCAATGAACTAGAAAAGGAAAACCTACTAGTATATCAGGAGAATGTTATCAATTATGATATGTCCATAGCATGTAATGTTACATAGCTTTTGATCTTGTTTTTGATCTGCCTTTGAAGACTGGTGTGGGCAAATTTAAGATTGTGGTGATTATCAAATCAAAGCAGTACATAAACACATATAGTTCATATTTTTATGAAAAATATATCCATATATTGAAAAGAAACCGAGCCGCAGAGACAAAAAGGTGGACCCCACTTTGATGCAATAATTGATAAAATTTATTACGCCTGCAGAGGGCTGGATACCTCAAAGGGCATGCAGCCACGAATAGTGGGTGAGAAATCCTTTTATACTGTTATTCTGCATAATAGGCAAGCTAGCGCAATACAGAAGCCAATCACAGTGGTTAGAGCAGGGTCGCAAGGTGAGGGGTATTGATTCATAAGTCACAGGATACATCACAAACACATTACTTCGTCATCATAAGATGGGGTATATCATAAAGGGTTACACAATTCAGGGTGGGGGTACATGCTAACTTAAGGTACATTAACTCACAATTCATCAAATAAAGGATGCAAACAAGTATTGGGTAAGTTTCCAAGAACAACTGGGCCTGAAACCAACTTGAGCCTTTTTCACCCAGGTCTCCTCACTCCTCCCTCCCTCCCTTCTTATCGTCAAGCTTCTTCCCAGAACTTAACTTCTCCTCCCTTGTGGGGGCTGAGGCTAAAAGGCTTAAGAGAAATTCTTTTTTCAAGTATGTGGGGTTTGTTGCATTTCTTACTAGTCCTGGGGGTTAGGGGCTGGGGACTTAGTTATTACAATATATTCATTCAGAGAGACCAAGAGAAAAAGACAAGAGGGGAATGTACTGAAAGATTAGAGCTTAAGCCTGATCAATAGATTTAAAGATAGATTGGGATTGTAACCTGTCTATTTGTCAGATTTTCTCTAATGGAAATGTATTATTTTAGTAGTCAGAAAAAACAGAAATAAACCCAATTATAAAGATTTTTTTTTTTTTTTGAGAAAGAGTCTCACTCTGTTTTCCCAGGCTACAGTGGTATGGCATCAGCCCTGCTCACAGCAACCTCAAACTCCTGTGCTTAAGTGATCCTCCTGCCTCAGCCTTCTGAGTAGATGGGACTACCGGCGTTTAGCTTGGTTACTTTTTCTATTTTAGCAGGGATGGGATCTTGTTCTTGCTCAGGCTTATCTCAAACTCCTGAGGTCAGGGGATCCTTCCTCTTCAACCTCCCAGAGTGCTAGAATTACAGGTGAGAGCCACCGCACCTGGTCTAATTTGTAGAGATTTTTTGCAGTTTTTTTTTTTGGTCGGGGGCTGGGTTTGAACCTGCCACCTCCAGCATATGCCCTACTTCTTTGAGCCACAGGCACCGCCCAATTTGTAGAGATTTTTAAAGACTTAGTTCAGACATCTCCCTGAAGCCCCAAATTGGGTGAAGTACCCCTCTTTTTTATTGCCATAAAATTTTTTACAACTGTCTTAATAGTGATCGTTAAAAAATTAGATAATAAATCTATAAGAACTAGGACTCAATGAACACATACATCTTTGTAACCCAAAGTCTAAAACTAATAAATGTGTTTTGAATTAAGTTGTAGTAAACTGCAAGGTTTTTATACTAAATTCAAAAGATGGATGCCAAGATGGAAATTTACTCTGAGTCCTTAAAGGATGCCTTGGGTAACTTTGAACTTATGGAAGCCATTTCTCAATTCTTTAGGTATTTACTTAGTCAGGCTGAGCTAATATATATGCAAGCATTTTTGGAAAAAATAAACCTTTCTGTGAATATAAGTTGTAATTGTTGGGTCTGAGTTAATTGAACACTATTTCAATTTGCTGAGGCATGAACTGCAAAGCCTTTACGGGCATCAAGCTGGAGAGTCACGGTTTTCCTATTACAGAACTTGGGGACTTGAATCAGGCAATGGCAATTTTCTGGGGGATCCTGCTGGTATTAAGTAGTATTCTTAGGTTAAGGGACCTTTTAGAAATTGAGCCCTGTTTTATTCTTACCTCTCCAGTTTTTGTTTTGCTTGGTCAGAGGCTGTTCATTTTTATCTGAAAATAAGATTGACAAAATGTATGTAGTTTCTACCCAGTGCAGAGAAAGTACAAGGACCATTTATCTCCTGGAGTTTCCTGTAACAAAGGTATACAAAGAATTGTTTTCTGGGAGAATTAGAGGTAAAAGCCACTTTTGTTTCTTCTCTTATCAAGTGATGAGAAGAGTAGGGACTCGGGTTTCTATTTGAGCCCCACGCTGTACTTTCAGTAGATTCAGCGAAGAAATCCAGGCAGAAGGTCACAGGTGAGCACTTTCCATTCTTGGAGGATTGTGGTTTTTTAAAAGACTTTGAAGTTAAATCAACAGTTTCAGAAGAAACTTCTTTCTTTCTTCTTTTTCTTTTTTTAAAGAAAACGTTTCTGAAAATTAGAAAAACAGAATTACGTATGTGTTATTGATAATTTGGCAATATTTCTTTCTATTTGCTACAGGACCTCACTGATCTGTTAGAAGTAAAAATTAAACTTAAAGCAGTCTGAGGTTTTTGTTTTGTTTGTAAAAAGCTTTTTACACTCTTTTTGAAGCTTTTCTTCTCTCCCTTCTTGGTTTCTAGTTTGAAGTAATTTAAGAGGGCTTCCCTCATATTTTTCTACCAACACATGAAATTCACTTTCCAGTGCCTGAAAAATAATGTCAGAAAGTTTTTCTTTTAATAGAATTGTATCTGTTGAGTTTTAATAATGTATTTTATGATAGTATTTTTGATGGAATTTATGAAGTTTTAAAAATAAGGTTTTTGAAATAATGATGATGAATTCATCACGAGGAAGCTACCTGGGGTCTTTTCTTAAATGGTAACTCAAAAAGTATCTGAATTCTTTCTGGATTTTGAGTATTGCTGTTGGAAGCTCTTAGTTGTATTAATGTGTCTCTTTTGGCATTTTAAAATCTATAATAAATTACTTAGTAAGATTATTTAGTTGGTTAAAATTTGCTTGGTAGAAGAAAAAGCAACAAAGTTTACTGGAGGCCACCTCATCTACTGGTTTCCCCCGGCCCCCTTTTCTTAGGTCTTGGTGATGACGTTTTATGGTTGGGCCGAGGCAATAGAAAATTGGCGTTCAGCAACTTTTCACTTTCTCCTTCAGCATTTTTCTTTTCCTTTCCGAGTACTCCATCCGGGCATCTTGTGTCTTTAAATTGAACTTTCTGTGTATTGGACTCTATTTTTAGTTAGATACCTGTATTAAAAAAAGAAATACTAGTATTCTGTAAGATGTGATTAACTGATAATCAATTATGCCTCTCAGGGTTATCTGGATTATTGTAGCCTTAATTCCTTAACATAATGAGATTGGTTGTGGGTGGAGTAGGATTGTGTGACAAGGTATCCTAATTGTGATGGTGATTTTTGAATTTAAAGAGAATATGTCATATTAATTAAAAACATCAGATTCTGTAATAAGAAAATTTTATCTCCCATAACCAGGCCGGTATAAAAGGTAAAAGAAATTGTAGCTGCATTCAGTCCTCTGGACTTTTATTTGCTTTCTTCATATGTTATCTGAATTTTCAGTAGAACAGTACTAGAAGTCTTTTTTGAAGGAATAGAAAATACATCTTTGGCTTCCTTACATACTCTCCAGGTTTTGATGGTTTTGTTAAAGACTTTTTTTTTCTTAAGACTACCAGAATATTTTCTTGATGCTGGTAATTGCATTATGAAAACATTTGGCATTGTAGTCCTGTGACATTTTCTGCAAATATTTTATGTGCTTTTTTTTTTCCCCCCCTAGATTGGTATTCTGGCTTTTATTTGCATGTAGTCAACAAAATCCCTGGCTAGATCCCACTTCTTAGTAACCGCAGATACGACACTAGTTCTTTAGTCTTTACACATTTCTCAAAACTGTTCCAGTGTAGCTTGATTTTTCGACTCTTTTCTTTGTTATAGTTCCTTTTTTGCTGCAATCCAAATGCAAATGATTTGTTACTTTGATGTAAGGTTTTAAGATTGATATAATTTGAAATGTTACCCATTACTATCTCTTTCCTTACTCTCAAAGTGTAGTTGTTTATTTTCAGTTAATTAGCAAATATTTACTGAACATATTTCACAAGAAATCGAGATAGCTGAAACATGAGAGCTGCAGGAACGTGAGAGAGCAATTT
Organism: Otolemur garnettii; assembly: GCF_000181295.1. Classification (NCBI taxonomy): domain Eukaryota; kingdom Metazoa; phylum Chordata; class Mammalia; order Primates; family Galagidae; genus Otolemur; species Otolemur garnettii. Next base: position 3,621,184 of record NW_003852485.1, on the reverse strand, counting down.
TAGCTGATATAGAAAGAATGTGCAGTATATAAATAGATCCAGCAGAGGTGGGGCAGGGAAGGCCCTGGGGTGGGGGTGGGGACTTCCCTAAAGGCTGAGGCAGCCCCGTGCCAGAGAAAGAGCATCAACTTAGGCTCAGACTTGTGGCTACCATTCAACCCAGGCATACTGGCTCTTCTGTAGTTTCTGTCTATAAAATGGAAATATAACTTGCTCATTAGAGTATTATAGTAATTTCCTAGGGCTCCCATAACAAATTATCACAAATTCAATAATATAACAGAAATACATTCTTTCACGGTTCAGGAGTTTCTTCCCGGAGTTGGCGGGAAAATCTGTTCCCTGCCCCTTCTACTTCTGGCAGCTGAGTTCCTTGGCTTGTGGTTGTTCCACTTGAATCTCTGCCTTCCTGATCATATTGCTTTTCTTCTTTGTTTAATCTTCTGCTTCTCTTTTAAAAGGATGCTTGTGATTCAATTTAGAACTCACCTGGTTAGTCCAGGATATTCTTCCCTTCTCAGTATTTTTCATGTAATGACATCTGCCAAGGCTTTGCCATATAAGGTAACATTAGGAGGTTCCAAAGATTAGGAGCTGGTATCTTTAGGGCCATTATTCAGCCTACTACAGAAATTATAAGAATTAAGTACAAAAGCGAAACAGCAGAGATGTAGAGATATAACATACAGAGGTATAACTTCCTTTATTCTGTAACTTGAATTACTCTAAGTCTTCTGCCTTCTTTGCTTGCTGTCAGGGTTGTTTTTCAATTGTTGGGGTAAATAATCAACTTAGTTTATAACAGTGAGTTGTACATAAGTTTAAAGTGTTCTTAGTTGAAGGGTCAGACCTAACTTTACTCTTCCAGCACTATGGTGGAAGATTTATGTCCCATGAGGGGTATTTGTCTCTTACCCCACTATCTTTTCATTTTCTGGAAAATCTTATTTCCTTCAGACTGACTACCTGTATCATAAAGCCCCTTGGGTTCATGGCCTTCTGTTAGCTTTTCTCTCTTCCTCCTTGAGAACCAGGTACTACAGTTCTCTTGCCTGGTACTGGGATGCCATAGACTTGAGACTGTGCTCAGCTGTTGTTTCTTCATCATGCTAGGTGTAGGTCTTCTGCTTGAGGTTCAAGGTTTCCTAAGGCTGAGCTCTGGGTTGGGCCACACACTGCCATTAAATTTACGAGGGGGTCTTACTACTCTGACGGGTTCCAGTTTAGTATAGCACATGGGGCTCCTGGGGACCCACACTATCTAGCTCTCTGGCAGTCCCTCCTTCATCAGTTTCTTCTACTCACCCCTCAATTCTGCCTCCTTTCCCAGAAGGCAGAGGCTGGATGCATAGAAGAGTCAGTGGAAGATTGGCTAGGCATGCTTCTCCTTCAGCAGTATAACTGCTAAAGATTGATAAAGTCTACTTTGAAGCTCAAAAACCCAGAAGAGGCCTCCTTGTCATTTTTTCTGTCTGTATAGTATATCACAAAAGCAGAACATATGTTGGATCTTGACTGGTAGGGGAAGGTAATGGGTACATAGAAACACAGGTTGGCAAAGCAAACAAGTGAGCATCTTGATTAAACACCTTGGAATTTTCTCCTAGTGCAGTTGCAAAGAATACAGGTAGCATGCTCAGCACAGATTATATTTGATAATGTGCCCCTGTGTTTCATTATCTTGAAAATGCCAGCTGGGTTTATGTTGGGAAGCAGACAGAAGAAAGGACAGAAGGCTGTTAGGGAGGCCCATTCCCACTTGGTGTCTCAGTCGTCACTGGATCTGCCCCCAACTTGCTTCTCTTACCGTCTTCCTAGCTCATTAATGGTGACATTGTCCCTCCACATGTGAGGCTGAGATCCTTGTTGTCTTGCTTTGAACATGTTCTTTTTCACTCCATATCCAGTTTTCCAGCATATCCTACTGGCTCTACCTGTAAGATAGACCCAATTTCTGCCATTGTTTTTTAGTTTAAATTTAAATTTTTTATTTATTTATTTTTTGAGTCAAATACTATCACAAAGATTAATCCATGATAATGGGGTCAATTCACCAGAAGACGTGTAAACATATATGCATCCAACTTCAGAGCACCTAAATACATCAATAAAACTGAAGGAAGAAATGGTAATTCAATGCTAGTTGTCAATGCTATTCAATGCTATTATCTGTTCCCATGCTCATTCGAGCCATATCGTCTCTCCTGGTGTTAGTTGCAGTAGCCTACCAAATGTTCTTTCTACTTTCAGGCCTTAAGTCTTTAAAAAACATCAGTTTCCTACTCCACAGTGAATGTGAGCCCATGAAATCTTGTTAGTTTGTGTTATTTCTGTGTCTAAAACATTTAGCCTTCTCTTCGACTGAGGGGAAAAGCTAAGTCCTTGCTATGGATGGCAACACTTCCCCCACCCACTCATCTCATCACTATCACTCCTTCAACCTCTTCTTCTGGTGTAAAGAGCTCACTCAGCTTTGCTCAAGTTAACCTTGCTGTGTTTCAAACACACCGACCTTTCTCTGCCTTGAGGGCTTTGCTCCTGCTCTTCTAAATAGCTCGTTGGGTTATGGGGTCATGTCCTCTTTTCCTTTGGGGCTTGGTTCAAATCTTACCTTCTTTTTTGTTGTTGCTTTTGTTTTATTTCAGATTAATATGAGGGTACAAACAATCAGGTTATAATGTTTGTATTTAGGTAAAGTCCCTGTTGTAGCTGTGTCCTTCACCCAGGAGGTGTGCCATATACTCTGATATTGTGCCCATTATGGACCTTCCCTTCTTGAGGACACCTTCCTGACAAGCTGTTGGAAATAGGTTCCTTTCCCCTATGTCCTCGTTGCGTTCTCTCTCTTCCTGGCTTTATTTGTCCCTGTAGGGTTTGTCACCACTTTTTAAAAAAGATTTCTATTTTATTTATTGTCTTCAGCTTCCCAGTAGAATGAAAGCTCCGTGAAGGCAGTTGTGTCTTCACTGTCTTGTCTACTACAAAATTTCTACTCTTAAGTTGAGCTCTTGACATGTTGTAGATCTTCCATAAATATTTATTGAATGCCAGGTTACATGGATTTATCTCAGAACAAACAGAAGTAGATAAGTAGGTTTACATCATACACGCGTTTTAGGAGGTTTCCTATACCAGTGTTCAGGTTGAGTGGGAAGAATGGGAAAGTAGATGTTTAGAGATTAGTTAAGAGATTGTACAAGAAGAGGAAAAGGTCTAAACTGAGTTGGTAACCATGGAGCCTGGTGAGGGGGTTGTTGGATGTGTGAGACACTCCTGCTAACTGGGGATATCAGGGGTAGAGGAGTAGAGGATATTGGAGAGAGGGTAGAGAATGATGTGGAGTTTTAACTCTACATTTCTTTGAGAGAATGTGGTAAAAAATGAGGGCAACATTAATGGAGATAGGAGAATTTAGGAAGAAAAAGGCTATTGAGAGGAAAAAAGGAAATTGACTTTGTTTTGAGTTTTTAAAGAAAATTTTGGCAAAATATACATAACAAAATTTACTATTTTACTGTTTTTATATGTATCTTTCAATGGCATTATATGGATTCACCTGGTTGTATAACCAATCGTGACCTTCCATCTATCTCTAGAACATTTTTATTTTTCCAGACTGAAACTCTGTACTAATTAAACAATAACTCCTTATTCCCCTCTCCCCCCAGCCCTTGGCAACCACCATTCTACTCTCTGTTGCTGTGAGTTTGCCTATTCTAGGTGCCTCGTATGAGTGGGATTGTACGGTATTTGCCATTATGTGTCTGCCTTATTTTACTTGGTGTAGTGTCCTCAAGTTTCATCCCTGCTGTAGCACATGTCAGAATCTCCGTCCTTTTTAAAGCTGAACATTCTGTTGTATGTACTGTATAAAGCACATTTGATTCTCTTTCCATCCATTGATGGACATTATGTTTTCACCTTTTGGCTATTGTAGATGCTGCTGCTACATCTTTGGTGTACAAATATCTGCTCAATCCTGCTTTAGCTTCCTTTCGGTGGATAACCAGAAGTGGAGTTGTTGGATCATATAGTATTTCCATGTTTAATATTCTGAGGAACTGCTATATTGACTTTGGCTTTGGATTAACTGTGTTTCAGGTGGAGAGCCTGTTAGAATGGGAGCATGGGGGAGAGCAATGGTAGCCAGACATTTCACTTCAAGGAACCTGACAGATGCGATAGTTGAAGAGAGGAGAGTGAATTCATTTGGAGAGGGAGAAGAAAAGAGTTGAAGCCAGGCTTGAATCAAAGGGGGGAGCAGGAGCTAGGGGAGCTAGTCAATGAGATAGAAAAAGAGCTAACAGAGTCAGGAATGGAACCCGAATGTTGATACCCACTTAGCTCAAACTCATCCATATTCATTGAGCACTCTTAGGAGAACTCCCTTTCAGATGAATCAGCTTCTATTTAAGTATGACATTACTCTCAAGGGTTCGGGTGTTGTAGGTCACAGATCACTACCGAGTGTTGAATTTCTGAAGCACAGATACTTTTCAAAAAGGTCCTAGAAACACTGAAAAAGCAGAGAATTTTTATATTCCGTATTGGGTTATTCTCCATTTCCTGCTTTGCATTGGTAATTTCACAGTCCCTTTTTCCCCTTCAACCTTTAATTGAAGTATGACTTCCATTAAAAGTGTACGAAATGTATATGGACAGCTTGATGAATTCTCTGATATTTTATGTACCTGAGTTACCAACCCCTAGATTAAGGAATAGAATGTTGTGCTCACCCCAGTGATTTCCTTCCTGCCCCCGCTTATTCAGTATCCCCATTATCCTCATTTCTAGCCCCATAGCTTAATCTTCCCTGTTAGGAACCTTGTGTAAACACAATCATGCATTATGTGCTGTTTGTGTCTGACTTACTGTTTGCGAAATTTCCATACTGTAGTGGGTTGTTGTAGTATATATTTCACTGGGTGCTTTCACACAATTTATTCATTCATTTTCATGTCAATAGGGAATTTTCAGTTTGGGACTATGATGTAGAGTAGTAATGCAATGAACATCATTGAAGTTTCTTACTAAAAAGGGAATTGTGCATGCTATGTTCACCCCTGTAAAGTTACTAGTTCTTACTTCATTTAAGTGCCTTTTCTACTAAGTGCCTTCCCACCCTACCTAATTATCTTCATTGTTAATACAAACTATATTTTCTTTCATATTAGTTTTGAAAGCATGAAGTGCCTCAAGGAATTGGGTTTCTTAAAAAAAATATTATCTACTTGCATTAAAATTTTCCTTTCAAAGCATGTATTTTTCTCAGCTATCCAGATTATGTGTCTTAAATGCACATTGAACCTGTCAAAATTCTTCATCTGTTAATGAGGTGAATTGTTCAAGCTTGAAACAAATATTTTAATTTTGGCACCATGATGAGTTGGAGAAAAAGAATAGCTCCCGTACACTTAATGCAGATTTGTTATCAAACTTTTTATAATTTACAGAGCAATAAAAGGAAATTGAGAATGAGCCAAAGTACACTGTAATATTTCGTGTAATTTTTCTTTTCAGCTGATAGCCTGGTATAAAAATTGACATTGCTAATTCAATATTGATGATACATTTTTATCAATAAGCTATTTCATAGTCGAGCTGAAATTTGCTGTGTTGAATAAAGATACGTGATATATTTTGTATGTTTGTATGGGTATCTATGTGTGGTATATGTATGGGTCTATATTTATAATTTGTCTGTTTGTCTATGTATTTAGCTATCTGTCCACATACTCACTGAAACCCTCTTTACAGAAAGAACGATAGAAGACCATGAACTGGTGATTGAGGTGCTATCCAACTGGGGGATGGAAGAAGAAAATAAGCTATACTTTAGAAAAAATTATGCCAAATATGAATTCTTTAAAAACCCAATGGTAAGTGAAATCCCTGTGAATAGTTTTGGAAAATAAATGAACCAGGTAAATTTTATGTGAAGAAGACAGTCACTATCAATAAAATCCAGCCCTGTTTGGTAAATTGTAGGTAAAGATTCTCATCCCTTGAAATTGAACTCACATTTCTTCTTCTTCTAACAATGATTAGTCAACATGCTACATTGAAGTTCAGGTACATGGTTGAAATAATTTTTTGGCCATTTTGGGAAACTCTGAACTGAGAAGAATTTTGCTTATTTCATTTAAAAGTACTAAGAAAGCTAGTTCTGGGGGAACCATTGCTTCCTTTTTCTGCCTTTTAGAAAAGCAAAATAATTATGTATTTGATTTAGGAAATGAATTTTTATAGCTTCTCAAGAAGATTTCAAAATGTTATAGTTTAATACTTTTCACAGAATTTAGGAAATTTAAATAAGGGATTTTCTAAAGTTAAAAACAGAGTGATGAATATTGGGAGTATGGGGACCCCGCCAGAAATTTAAGACTGACGTGAATCTTGCTGTTCTAAATTACTTGTTTTCAGTGTAGTAATTTCTAAGCCAAGTAGAAATGGGATAAAGACCAGTGAATCATCTAGTAAATACTACTTTCATTATGGTTCTCTTTAAAAGAAAATAAATGCATGTTACATTCTAATGAAGACTAGGGATGTAGAGGAGTCAGAACAGCCTCTGGGCTCATTATTGTGAATTGTTTTCGTCTCTGCAGCTGTAACATATTTTTACACTTAAGTTTTAGATAATTGGATTGAAATGATCCTTTATGAAAAATATATGATACACACTATTATAGAATATTTTCAAACCCTGAAAGACCTCTTACATTCGCTTTTATTTTAACCTATTAATAGAAACATAATGGGATGATCTTTGACAAAGAAAATAAGACTTCTAATAAAAATTAAATGGAATCAGAATGCGAAGGGAAAGTGTTATCTTGTTGTGAATCTTTATTAAAAGCAAGAATTTTAAAGTTATATTTAAGAAATACTATTTAGTGCTTGTTTTTGGTTTTTACTTATTTTTTATTTGAACAAGGCTGAAAATTCATTTGGTAGACTTGGAACTGTGCTTCTCAACTGGGGAGTTGAGGGGTGATTAGATGATGTCCAGAGACATTTTCGGTTGTCCTAGCCGGGGAGCTCAGAATCCTGCTAGTGAGTCGAGGCTGGAATGATGGTAAACACCCTACAAGGCACAGGACGTCCCTACTGCACAGAATCACTAGATCAAAACGTTAGTAGAACTGCTGTTGAAAACCCTGCCCTGGAGAAAATGGAGTAGAATGTATTTTCCCAAACGTGTCTGATCACACAGTTTATCTAGGGGAAAGTGGTTACAGACAACACAGGACCCACCCAGACCTACTGAATCAGGAACTCCAGAAATAAGACTTGGGGGAATTAGTATTGTAAACAACTGCCTGTGGTAAATTTGTTGATTACAAAGCTTGGGGAAACAGTAGCTGAGGCCAGGTGCGCTGGCTAACACCTGAAATCCTGGCACTTTAGAAAGCTGAGGTAAGGAATTCCAGCCTAGGCAACATAGTGAGACCCTGTTTCTACTTAAAAAATAATAATAAGCCAGGCCTGGTGGCATACACCTGTAGTCCTATCGTCCCAGCTCCTCATGAGCTGAGGTGGGAGGTTGGCGTGGGTCCGGGAGTTCGACGTTGCAGTGAGCCTTTGTACTGCAGACTAGGTCACAGAGCAAAACCCCATTTCGGAAAAAACACTAAAACAGTAGGTGGAAAGAACTGGACTTTTAGCTCTTCATCACAGTTTTTTATGTTGTGGGCTATGACCTTGGGCATTTCATAACCTCCTTACATCTGTGAGCCCCTCAGCTTTGTACAGTGAGGGCCCATAGCCCCCTAGTACCTAGCAGAGTGGTTGCAGGACGGGGAAGAGACGTGGGAGCAGGTACATTGCCTTCTCGAAGGCAGTATTTGATAACTTCAGATTGGGCATCTTACTGCTTCCCCATCATCTGGGAATGTTTGCTAATCTCCAGACCCAACTCCAGATGTTCTCATTAAGATACCTGTCAATAGAAGCCACAGACTAGCATTTTCAAAAGCCCTTTGGGTGAATTTTAGACACACTTGGTTAAAGAGCTTTTGGTTTAGATTACTATGTTGGGCATGACTGAACCTTTTCTTGCAGGGGTTTTAGAATGATTTAACTTGTATCTTCTTGTCAGTATTTTTTTCCAGAGCACATGGTATCTTTTGCAACTGAAACAAATGGTGAAATATCCCCCACACAGATTTTGCAGGTAAAGTATATTTTCATTAAAATATATAATAGAATAATAAAAGGAAATTTTGAGGTCCTTTTTTATATCTACCCAGATTTTGAAACATTATGCCTTCAGTGATTACTTTTGCAAGAGGTAAAACTAAAAAAAAAAAAAAAAGATTGGATGTAGAGTGTCCTAAATCAATACAGTTCTCTAATAATATTTTTTCTCTCAGTTTTGGCCTATTGTCAAAGGATTTTAAACACTTAAAATTGTGTATATTGAAAGAAACTTGTAGAGTTTTGTTCTGTGATGTGTGAAAAGATCAGTATTTTGAAAAAAAATCAAAATTCCCAATAAAATAATTCATTTTACCAATAGATACTCAATATTAACTTTCATAATACCCTCAATCATACTTGTAATCAAATAATTACCAATTAAATGAAAGGAGAAGAAAGATAGAATGTGTCTTTTTCATACAGTAATATTTGTCATAGAGTAGCTGTGATAGAAATCCTTGCATAGACTTATGAAATGTTCTTAGCTGAATTAAGAGTACTATTTACCTAATAAAAAATCTCCTTAGTTTTATGTCTACTGGGCTCATTTTTCTCAACAGTCAGTGGCTTGAAATGGTTATTTTCTAAGACATTGCCATTATAGTAAATGGACAGTTTTAGTTAAATTTTTTTTAATTTCTGAAAGTAATAGATTTTATATCAAAAACACTACAGTTTTTCATAGCTCAGTGTTCAGCAAGGCCTTTATAGAGGTTGCTGTTGGAGCTGAGCCCCAGGCATTCCAAGTCCTGTCTGTATTCTCTGATCTTTAATGAAGACAACTTAGAGTGTTTCCAGTACAGCTATGACTTTGTATAGATTATGTAGGTATATCAATCATAGATTAAGTTTTGGAGGGCTTTTTAATAGGTTGTATTACATGTCTGTGCTTCATAATATTTTGGGAAAATGATTAGTCCCAAGAGTTTTTTTTTTTTAAAGCTGCTTCTGTGCTGCTGGGTTTCACAGAGACACCCGTCAGAAAATTCGGGTAAATGGCAGCGGCAGCTGTGCCCCCGGACCCCCAGCTCTCAGCCCTCTCACTGCTGCGCCACCATGCTACTACATAGCGGTGGGATGGAGGTTTTCTCCCACCTCCTTTCCCGAGTCCTCCTGTAACATAGTTATATTGCTTTAATGTTAAATTATAAAAATAAGAAAAATCATAGGCTTTGGAATCAGATAGTCCTGTGTGTGCTGCTGACCTCTTCTCTCCACTGAGGCAATGTTTCCACTTTTTAAAAGGTTTCTTCTTTTTCTAGTGTGACCTCCATGACTCCCTTTTTAAAATTTAATTGGTTTGGTTTAATAACTTGGAAAGCACTCAAACTAAAAAACCTACTTGCCTGTTTTGCATGTCAATTAATTATTATCTGTGGCTCATTAAATTAAGAATTTTTTCGTAATTTATTTAAAAACATAAATATCTACTCTCAGCCTTAGTAGCCTTTTAAAATGTTACATTGTTTTAATGAATAATTTCTCTTACTTTCGGTTTTTCCATTTGTTTGTTCATAGAGATTTCTGTTTTCTTCTTTTAATGAGACACTAATGCTTTTCCACTGTCTTATTAAGGATGCAGAGCACAGCCACCCTGATAGCATCCCTTTCATTTTCATTTTCTTGACCAACACATGCCCACTGTCTTAGTTAATTATTATTGTGTAACAAACTATTCCATATTTTCATGGCTTAAAGTGGCCACTCACATTTTCCCAGCAGTTCTGCTGGGCAGGAATTTGGGAAGAGTTTAGCTGCGTGGGGCATCTCTGAGGCACACTGGCTCATTGGGTGGGCACACAGGATCCTCTTCTGAGACGTGTTTTTCCCTGTTCCCTGTGCCTTGATACTGATGTTGCCTCTTTCTCTGTCTCTCCACATTGTGTGTCATCCTCCAGGGCTTTTTCAGGTGCATTGAGCTCCTTACCCATTGTGGTTTCAGGGTAGCCACGTTTCTTGACAACTGGTTTTCAAGAGTCAAGTGGTAGGGCTGGGCTCAGTGGCTCACACCTGTAATCCTAGCATTCTGGGAGGCCAAGGGAGGTGGATTGCCTGACCTCAGGAGTTGGAGACCAGCCTGAGCAAGAGCCAGATGCTATCTCTAAAAATAGCCAGGTGCAGAGGCGGGAGCCTGTAGTCCCACCTACTTGGGAGGCTGAGGCAGTGTGGAATCACTAGATTCTAAGAGTTTGAGGTTGCTTTGAGTTATGATGCCACAGCACTCTACTGAGAGTGACAAAGTGAGATTCTGTCTCAAAAATAAATTCAATAAATAAAAGAGTAAAGTGGCAGAAGGCACCAGGCTAGTTAAGGACTACACCTAGAACTGGCCGAGTGTCACTTTCACATGTTGTATTGGTTAAGACGGTGAGAGGCTTGCCTAGATTCAGAAAGGTGGAGAAACAGATTCTACCTCTTTACAGTTCAGGGGCAAGATAACATTGCAGCAAAGCATGTGGGATGGAAGCTGCTGGAAAACATGACCTACCATACCCACCCACAACTGAGAACCACAGATGATGACAAAGAAGGGATTGTTTGCTTTACGCACACCAAGGTGAACTTGGCTCAGCTTCCAACTTCACAACTGAAGTCGGGATTTCAGTCCTACTTAACCTGGATACCATAAGGAAGTTGATGTTAAACCTGTAATCTCAGGGAACCGTGGAAAAGGATGGAAATATGTTAGGACTTAACTCTATAGATGATGCCCAGTTTTTAGAATAGACAGTCAAATGGCTTATAATTTTGGCATTTGGTTAAGTATTGGTCACTTAGACTATATATTTTGTGAACATATTTTTATGTTTAACCTATCACAGATTATTTAAAGACTGATTTATTTTCCGTTGTACATATATTATAATTTCTGTAATGGTACATAAGTGGTGTTGATGCTGTTTGATTTTACACGTGTATGTTTGAAATCTTAATATAATTAGCATAAAGCTTCAATATCATTGATTCAATAATGGTGTGAGAGTATCTAATTCTTCTAGATGTTTCTGAGCTCAAGCACATATCCTGAAATTCATGGCTTCTTACACGCAAAAGAACAGGGAAAGAAGTCTTGGAAAAAAATTTACTTCCTTCTAAGAAGATCTGGATTATATTTTTCTACTAAAGGGACATCAAAGGTAAATTGAAGCGTCAGTGATAATGTATGATACATTAGCTGCAAGTTAAAACGTGCTTTACGGGGGTGTAGTTATGACTTCCTTACATGCTGTCGAGTGCTGGTCTTCTTTCGGATACTAAACATACGCCGTAATCTGTTGAAACACTAACTATTCAGCCTTATTGCACACTAGTTTGAACATACATACTTGATGGACTCTGCATGCTCTTGTCTCTGTACCACACATATTACTTACTTTTCCCTACCAGGAATTTACTCTTCTTTCTTCATCTCAGGCTGCAGATTTTGAGGCCTGGTGTCATTTCTACCTTTTCGTTTTACCTCAGGTCATAAGACTGATCTTGCCTACTTTTGAGCTTCTGTTGATCAACATCAACAGAATAGTTAGCAGCACTCAGCTGAGTCCATTATTGCTCTTCATGAATTTTGTGTGTTTATTTCGTCTCTTTCTTTAGATTATAAATTCCTAGAGGAAGTTATGACGTTTTGATCAGGAATGAATGGATGTGTTCATCTGTGTGCACATATATATGTGTATATACATGTGTGTATATACACACACACCTGTGCACACGGTTACCTAGTTCTACATACACACATGTCCATATGCACATCCATATAGTTTAGAATATACTGTGTATTCCAGGCTGCAGCACTACGCAGGCTTTGTTTCTCTGTGTCTAGTCTATTCATTAGGCCATAGTTTGCAGTTTAAACGTGTTATCATGTTATGCAATGCATTGATACCTCTCAAATAAAAATACTTTTGTGAGTTTTTAGGAGGTTACTGTTATTCTATTTTGAGCGTCTATTGTCAATGATAATGCTGTTGCTTCTTTATGGGTAACTGTCATTTCTCTCTAGTTATTTTTCAAATCTTCTTATCATCATTAGTGTGCAGCAATTTCCCTGCCATATTTCTGGGTGTGTTGAAATACAGTCTGTTTGCTTTTGCGTGAATGTCAGCACACACATTCCGTCTGTAAACTCATATTTTTCTTTTATACTACAAATGTTCACCCATTATTGATTTGTTTCTTTCCCATTTTCATTATTTCATCTTTTAAGTTTTCAGTAGGATTCCTCTTCTGAGTAGTCATGGCTACAGGTGTCCCTTGGTTTGACTAACTTGAACCTTTGCCTTTGTCTTCACGTAGTCTTTCTTCTTTCTCTCTGTGTGTCTCTTAGAAGGACACTCTTCATTGGGTTAAAGGCTCACCTGGATAATCTGGGATAATATCATCTTGAGATCCTAAATTATATCTGCAGTGACCCTTTTTCTGAATAAGGTTATATTCAAGGTGCCCAGGGTAGTGCTTGTACATATCTTTGGGGCAGATTCCATTCAGCCTACAACATTGACAAATTTTGAACAAGGGAGTGAAATGATCCAAAGAGTGTCTTAAGATTAGCGTGGCCACAGGGAGCTTAAAATACCAAAGAGAGAAAGAAAAAGAGATTGAGGGGAAGAGAGCAAGGGAGGCAGAGAGAAAATGTGGGGGAAAGAGAGGGAAGAAAGAGGGAGAGACAAAGGGAGAGGAAGAGAAAGAAAGTGAGGAAGGGAAGGAGGGAGAGACCTTGATTAGTGGCACAAGCGCTTATTAGATGATCATTTTGGTAATCCCAGTAGAGTGATGGGTCAACCTACAATGAACAGTAGAGGAGAGAAGAGAGGAATGGCTGCAAGATTAAATGGCAGAGGGCCAGGTTTTGGTGACTCATTCATATGAGAAAAGACAGAACAATTAAAAATGTTCTTAGAGAAAGGTAATAGAAAATACATAGAAAATGATTATTTAAAACCCCCCAAATTAGAGGTTTGCTGGAAGGTTATTTTCTTAGAAGCCAAATAATGATCTCAGTTCTAGATATGTTGTATTCAGGATCAAGCAGTCAGATGGAAATGCCCAGAATGCAGCTGATGATGGAGACCAGATACTGGGTGATCCTAACAGGAGACTGGGAATTGCCAAGAAATGATACTTGACCCTTCCCTATCTTCCCCCCAAATGTTTGTGTGTAACGTCCTCTTTTCTCTCATATACAGTTTTTCTTTGTTGCTTATATGTGTGTATTTTCAGGCAGTATAATGCTTCATGGAATGGAGCTCCACTAACTTAGTGAGGCATCCCCTTACAGAAATCTTTTATTTTTAAGTATTTATTATTTGGCTACTAGTATTGTCATGCCCATGGATTTGACTCCTCTTTCTTCAGTATGTAAGCTAGTTTTCACGTTTTTGTCATCAATAATGTTACAATGACTATGAACCCATTTGTACTATTAAGGTTTGAGACTCCTTCTGAACCACTTTAATGACGTTACTCTTCTGCTAGAGCTCCTCATGTAGGAAGTAACATATGAAGTGTTTTTTAAACAAATGTGTGCTCAAACATCTTTTAACTTTCAATGTTAGAGAAAAATGGCTTCTAAATCTAGTAAATCATGTTTATCTCGTTCCAGTGATTCTTCACTGGAAGTTATGTTACTGTGTTCTTCACTCCTAAATTCTTTTTTCAACACTGTCTTACTAAAATCCACTGCCCGTTATGTTATATTTTTTACTTCATCCTTCATTTCCTTTCTCTCACACCCATTACCCAACAAAACAGCCATTTTCCTTCTATCTATGCGCTCATCCTTGCCATGGTCTTTGCTTTGGCTTGGCAAAATCGTAAGCATCAGACCTGTATTCTAGGCCATATGGTAGTTCTCTTAAACATGGTGTGTGACTTTGCTATTCATGAACACATAATGTTCCTCTTCTCTAGCCTGTGCCTGATGAGTTCACGATCCACAGTCTATACACAAAGATGATTTTAAGTTCCCCCCTGAGAAAAAATTGAGATACCCTTAATGATTATGACCTTGATACAAATTGTATAGATTATCTGATGTCTAATACGGCATTTCTACCTGACAAGGACATCATTTCCTGCCCTTTTCTCCGAGGAAGTCTAGAATGGTTTTACTTTCTAAAGATGGAAAGACATAAAGGCTGCATGGGAGTTAGCTAACCACTGCTGCATGCCTCGGAGATGTGGTCAGGGACTGTATTTACCGGGAAACCTCTACGGACCCTCCTCTCCGTCTCCCTTTTTTATACACATGCACACGCTTAGATTCTGCTAATCGTGCCTTTTATTCAGCCTTGTATTCTTACAGTGCCCATAAGCCTTGCTACATCTTAGGAACAAAAATCAAATCTCCATCAGGAGGAAAAGGTCTTCATGCTTTTTACTTCCTTCTCGTGTTGTTTCCCAAGCTGCCTGGCACTCACCCTGGAATGACTTAGCTACATTGCCTTCTACAGCATCAGCGGACAGGGAGGCTTTTATTCCGTCTTCATAGAAATCAGACATATTGACTAGTAACTTAGTTTCTATCAAGAAATATGGTTTTAAAAGCTATGGCAATAAGGGTACCTTTCTCCGTTCTTCTCCCTTGTCCAAGGTTGCGTCTCTTAAAACTATTTTCTTTTCTGCTTTATCCTCCAGTGGAGTTAGGAACTACAGTTACTCGGCAGATTCTAAGATTTAAGGATAGTGAGATATAGGGAAACTCTTACTTTACCTGTCATCAGAGACGGAACAGCTTACCAGCAAATGACAATGGAATGATTTTGGATTTGAATGGGGTTGTTCATTTTGCCAAAAGTTCTGTGGGGTCTTTTGGGGGTTTTCATGTGGCTTTTTTAAAGATCACGGTTTCTCAGATGTTTGCATCCAGATCACCTGGGATCTTGTTAAAGAGCAGATACGGATTCTGTGGGTCTGTGACGGGCCCTGCGACTCTGCACTTCTAACAAGCTCCCGGATGGTGCAGATGCTGCTGGTCTGAGACCGCAGTACTAGGAAGCGGTGAGGTTGTAGGGAGTAAACGCATTTTGGTCAGTTTTGATTAGACATTCAACCTCAGAATTAAGCACTTCTTCAAGTTATTAACCTAACACAGAATAAAACGACCCAGCGATTTCCCGTGACCAGCTCTAAATCTCTTGGATTTCCCAGAGAAGAAATAGCTGTTCATGGTTCCACTTGGCCTTGAAAATCAGAACCATTCCACTGCCAGCTAATTTCCCTGGGACTATCTGGACAGGCTTCCTTCTGTCTGTAAAGCGAGAGTCCTGCAGCCTGTCTGCTGCTTCCTGCGGTGTGTCCGCAGTGCAGGAATGGGAGGGATGAGCCTGCGTCTGAAGGAAGTGGAAATCATCGCCCCTTTCTCCTTTTTTCTGCTCTACCTGCTACAGCTCAAATTAACCTTCCTCCCTTTGTCAAACTATCATTATTTGAAACGTGGATGAAGAAAACATTTCCGAAAGCCTTTCTGTGCTACCTTTTCTCTCTCGCAGAGTCCTGGAAATGCTGATTAAAAAACTAGGAAGTTTAAAATAGGAGTTTATACATTTATATTATTGGAAGTTAAATTATAAACAAACTGACACTTCCCAAATGAGTTAAGATTACGTCCAGGTGCTGGTTATCTAAGGCTATGGTGACTTAGTCTTTCTTTCCTTCAGATTCGTAATATCACGCCGAAATTCTCCTTGGAATAATTTTTTTGCCCAAAGCATAAATTATGTAATAGAACGGAAATATAAAAAGAGCACAAACACATCTACCCATTTGAACAGTCAACAACATACATATTTTTTTTTCAGGAACCCCGACATTTGCAGTTCTTCAGCGAATTTGGCAATAGTGATATTTATGTGTCTCTGGCAGGCAAAAAAAAACATGGAGCGCCGACTAACTATGGATTCTGCTTTAAGGTACAGGCTTAATATTTTGATAGATGAATAAAGCAAGCCTCAGTCTTTTAGGTAAGCTTGAGTTTCTTCTAATTTCTCTGAAAAAGAAACAGCTTTCTCTTATACATCTATAGGAGAATTTTAGTGACTTTTATTTCAACAGGTGTTACCTTCAAGATATGCATTAACGATAAACAATGTGCTGTGGCCTTCTAGCCTAACAGAGCGGGGAGGTCCCGAGACCTGAAAGTGCTCTGTGCAGAAGAAGAGCAGAGTAGGACGTGCTGGGTGACTGCGATTAGATTGCTTAAGGTAATCTCGCCAGAGGCATGAATTTCTATTAAATGCTGTGAGTACCATAAAAGTTTGAAAATATCTACCTTTCAAACTGTGAAGACTCCCTATGAATCTCTGGCTATATGAGAACGAAGAAAAATAAGCACCACCAAACGTGTGTGTTGTTTTTAAAATCTCAGAGATAAACATTTGCAGAGTGGAACAACCTGATCAATTTTATCTTCAGTGCATAAAGGAAGTATTCCATTTCTAGAAACGATCTGATTTTTTTTGGTAAGAGTGTTATATACATAGCCAGGACACTTGAATGAAGTGTCTGCTATACATGACTTTGTCTGCCTTTTTAAAATGTTGCCAGCAAGCTAGCGAAACGTGTGTTTTAAAATGTGTCCAGCTAGATACCTGTTTTATGTTCCATTTAAGTGTTTTATAAATTGCTTTCTAGTTTTATAAACATGACTTAAATTACTCTACGCAGTTTACTATAAATACATATTTAAAACACTACTCTTTGTTAAGTAGAAATTGTAACTGCCGTAAGCATGATTGGGTGGTGAGCGTTTTGAAATAAGTAAGGATATTCTAAAGGTAGATGCATGTAGGAAAGAGATAAGCAGAACTGATTTATTCCAGAATCTATAAAAAAACCCACATATTTATTTCAAACCCTGTATGCCAATAAATTTAACACAACTCTAAATTTATAATTATAACAATTATCAACCCTTCCTTTTTGGGCCGCCATCTTGCTCCCTCCTCAACCATTCCTTTTTGAAGATACTGCTTTGGTAATCACTATGAGTGAAAGAAATTGCACATTTTGTCCTTGTTGTTGAACAGATACAATGCAAGGAACGTGCCTGTTCACTTCAGTCAGGATCATTGCTGCAGAAGTCAACCAAGTACATAATTTATCATTGCTGCTAAAGTTTCGGTTTAAAATGGAAACTTCAATATTTTCCAAACTACTCTTTATAATTCATGCCTGGGCGCTAACATAATTTGCCAATATACAAATTTTGTGTACTATATAATGGTGCATGTATTACCATAGGCAGATTCAGGTTATTAACAATATATGTACTAAAACTATCTTTATGATATATTTAGAAATGAAAATCAGAACAACTGGGGCCTTGTGAAGTCTTTGGGTTCTCTGGTTTCATTTAGCCTGAAGAAAGGAATGCAGTAACCTTTTTAATTGATTTGCAGCTTGTGTATTTTTCAGGTCGACTATTTTTCCTTTGGCGTTGACATTTTTACCTCTTCTGTAATCTGTTAACCTTTTACTAGCATCTGGGTTAAACGAAAGCTCAGGGTAGAGAAGGGCAGAATAATCATAACCAGAATAGTCCTACTAAACTTAGAAGAAAGTTTTATTTTGTATTTTTAAATTTTTTTAAGTTGAGGTCAAATTCACAAAAATTAACCAAACTTTTTTTTTTTTTTGAGACAGAGTCTCACTATGTCTTCCTCAGTAGAGTGCTGTGGCGTCACAGCTCACACCTCAACTCTTGGGCTTAAGTGATTCTCTTGCCTGAGCCTCCCAAGTAGCTGGGACTATAGGCACCTGCCACAATGCCCAGCTATTTTCTTGGTTGCAGTTGTTTAGCTGGCCGAGGCTAGGTTTGAACCTGCCACCTTTGGTGTATATGGCTGGTGCCATAACCACTGTGCTACAGGCACCAAGACTAACCAAAGTATTTTTGATGTGAACAATTTAGTAGTATTTAGTGAATTCAAAATATTATACACCCACCCCCTCCATCTGGTTACAAAATATTTTCATTACTTCAAAAGGAAGTTCTGTACCCATTAAACTCTTAGGCTCAGGTAACACCATCTGCATTCTCTCTCTGAATTTACCTATTCTTAATATTTCATATAAATGGAGTTAGACAATATGCGGATGTGACCTTTTGTACCTGACTTTTCCTTAGCGTTGTTTCCTGGTCCACTTATATGTATAGTAGCTTACATCAGCCTTTCCTTCTTCTGTATGGCTATATGATATTCCATGGTACATATGTTCGTGTTGGATAAATGATTTGTTTATCCATTTGCCCATTGAGGGAGATTTACACTGGGCCCACCTAGATAATCCAGGAGCCTCAGAGTCAGCTGATTAGCTACCTTATTCCCTTTTGCCTTGTAGCCTCCCGTACTCACTGTTTCCAGATTACGAAGTGAACATCTTTGGGGGACCATTATCCCACCCGCTGCTACCATGTTGTGTTCCTTGTTCATTTCAACAATAGCAGACTTTTCAGATGAGACCAGAGAGGGAGAGAGGTGTCAATGAGTGCCTTTATCCTGGAGGCAGTGGGAAAACCCAAAATGCTCTGATCCGTTTTATACTTTTCAGTATCCAGATCACGGGAAGCCAGTGCTTGGCCAGGTCTCATGGTACAGGTACATTTGTGACATTCTAGTTAGAGGGGCCTGTAGACTTCCCCTGGCAGCGTGTTGTCAGTGGGCACCTTGATTCTCCTGTCTGCCGCAGCCGGTCTCCTTGGCATTAGAAGTTTCTCTGACACCTCTGTCTGTCTCCCTCAGTTGCCTTCTGTCTTGTTCGCAGAGTTTATCATTGTACTTGGTAGAGACGACCAGGGAGATGTCAACGCTGACTGGCCCGGAGGTGCTTTCTTACTCTCATGGCAGGTTACTGACGAGATACCAGCCTCCCACCAAGAATCTGGCCACTTGTTTTATTCTTATTTCCTGTTCCTTTTCATAGACATATATAAACTCTTTATATATGAACAGATAATATGGGTTCACCCATTGATTTCTCAGTCTTTGGAGAAATTCTAGTTACATATGGAATTACAGAAAATAAGAGCTTTCGAAAATGGGAGATTTGCTCAGTGTTCCAGTTACATGCTGTCTCTCTCCCTTCCCTTCAACTATACCTCTGCTTGGTCTTCTGTAATATTTTTTGGTGCCTTATCCACCCTTCCAGAGGGCAGGGAAATGTTGAGATGACCCTACCCTTGACCAGAGTTAAATGCCTACTGAAGATCTCTCATAGCACAGAGGCAACTATTTAAACACTGCAGTACCACAGACAATACATCTTTGAAGAAAACAGGAGGTAGCAGGCTTTTCATGCAGATAAATAAAAGTCGGCCAAGCAGCATGTTCCTTGTGAAAGTGTTGGTTTGAGGTTATTTTATATTTTCCAAAATGAACTTGACGAGGAATTGAGCTCCTCTGCCTTCTTTTTAGAGTAGGCTTAGAGTTGATTTTAAATAGATTTCATTAAGTACCATTAATGTCCATCATGCCTTAAATTACAAAAATAAGGTTTAGAAGTTGGGAAATAATTGGATAAAGAAGTCAACACAGAGAATTTTAAATGACTGTGGGTTTGTATTCATGTTAAATGCAAAATCTTGAAAACAGTGACTCATAGACGCCCTCTGATTTTTTGCCTAATTACCGTTACATCCATTTTGCTGGAATTGCTTTTAAGGAAATCATATTTAGTAGAGGCACAGCTCTTTTGGAAGGTTTCAGTGGAATTTATCCTACAGGTAAGATCTGATTCCATGGTATCTAGTTCATCTCTTTTATGTAGGACCTCACATTTTTTTTAAGGACCTAACTTTTAAGTTCATTATAGTTCTACAAAATGGAGAGAATTATAGAGTATAGCTAAAAAGGAAAAGGAAAGGTGTTTATCCCGTTGCTTTCTCTTTCTTTCTCTCTTTTCTGTCCTTTCTTTTTTTCTTCCACAATCCGGCTTAGACCAAAGGTGGCAGCTTCAGAGGGGGACGCGTCTTAGACAAGTTTGATCATGGCATTCTTCGTGTTTCTCAAACTAATAGTCTAATTATACTCCAGACCTGGTTTTCACTTATGGCCTGCCACCTCCATCTGTGTGGTTTTTGTCTCCTGAAAGTGAGGACGCTGCAGTTCTTAGCTCTTACCATTTACATTGTATTTTAAAACCCTTTATTTGAAATCGCCTCGATTCACTATGACTTCGGTTTCCCTGAATTTGAAGCAAAATTTAAACATAAGAGTATTGATACAAGTATAATACAGTGTCAAGAATCTTTAATACAAGGTCATGTTTATGGCTTTACCAAAGAGATAAGGTAATTCATCAGTCGGTTATTAGAGAGTTATAGAAAATTTTATAGTGTTGCTTAGGATGTATGTAAGGTTTTCAGAATCTCTGTACCAGAAAGCACAGGCACCCTTCTCAGGGAGCTTTCTTATCATGAGGCAGGG
>NW_003852485.1:3597397-3599889 GCF_000181295.1 Otolemur garnettii | reverse complement strand
TTTATTTATTTTAATACTGATTCTATAATTGTCATAGTCTAGTATAAAAATGCTAATGATTTAGAATTTTAAAAGCTGCATTCTGGCTTTCTAACAATAACCTTTTTTTTTTTCTTTTTAAGTTCTAGGTCTTTAAAAATCAGACTGCTTTCCAGGAAACCCCAAAACTGCAAAACAAAATATAGGTCATGCATTACATTAATTCTAGCACTGCTTCTGAGATTTATATAATTGTAACTTGGATATTTATTTGCAGATATACACAGACACGTCTTTTTCCTTCTTGAGGATCTAATTTTAATTTCCTGTGCATTAACACAAGAAATGTACTTCTGAACTCAAAATGTATGTGCTACCATCTTCACTGCTCTCCTTAACATTGAGTATATTAGGAATTCAGATGTGTGCACCTGTGTTACAAATCAGTTAATGCGCATTTTTGAAATCTACGTTTCCACTTAAGTGAGAAGTATGCTCTTCCTGACTGTGACCAAGGAAGGCACATTTACCCCACGTGTAATGGAGCAGATGAAATGCTCAGTTCTAGGAATGAGGCATGAAATAATGCTGATTATGAAGCCTGATAGACTAGATAGAAAAAGAACTCTAATTTTGTAGTTATGTTGCTTTAAGTTATGGAAGAGCAGCTCTTTATCTTGGTCTCATATTACTTTGAAGCCCTAAAATAAGACAGCAAGGAATGCAATGAATTTTCATAAAAGCAATCACTTTAAGGTGAATATTTTTACAGTTTGTCAGTTTACACTTATCTTTCAGTCCACGTGTATATTAAAAGAATAATGAAGTTTATTATCTTAATCCTTTCCTAAATCCCTCCAAACTTCTTTCGGAGTCCAAAGTTATTAAGATGAGCATATTTATAGCCGCTAGGTATTTGGAGGCAATTATTTTTTAATTATAGGGAACAATTATCGTAAATAAAGTACTTTCTGTTCTTATCACTGTCGTTAGCATACAAGTGTGGTATTATTCTTTCTATTTGCCATTGAAAGTGATCCTATTGTTGATCAAGAAGTGAATGACAGTTTGGTTGGTGTGGGCTTACTTGTTTAAAACCACCTAGAGGAAGACACAGTCCCTCAGAATCTGGAGGGACTAGGGAATGTTGGGGAAGAGGTGCAGCTTAGGGACTGTGTGGCAAAGTCCTGTTTATGTGACAGTTGGCACGATCGGACAAATGGCTCGTGAGAATTATACCTCCACTATTCTTAATTTCCAGGAAGGAACCCTAGAAGTTTTAGGAGGTAGTTGTGTTGCCCTTGCCATCTATACAGAATCCTCCTGTTCTAGGATTTGAGGAGATTATTCAGGGAGAATCAGTGACCACAGAGGCATCTCCCAGGCCTTGCTGCTTTTCATCCAGGGTCTACTTTTTTGTGAACAACATAGAAAAGTTAATAATTTGGGATATATTTTTAAAGGAACAAGATTGTTTTCTTAAGTTTTCCAAGTATGCATTTGGAAAAGGGAGAGGAGAAAAAAAACCTCATACCATAGAAAACATCCTAGCTGTATATGAGAGCACATGACAAGTCACCCTTACCAACCTTTGAAATGAGAAGCAGCAGCAGACAGTTCAGGAAGCCACGTATATCTGGGCTTGTTTAGGGCAAACAGAGCGCCACTTACAGGAGCATCTGTTAATATGGCCCTGGCTGGACTGAGGGGGTGGGAGCCCTGGGGGAGGCGGAGTCTACCCAAATCCTTTTTATTCTTCACTTTCGACTCTGGAATCAGACAACTTAAACTGCGATTTCTTCTTTGTACCTCCCAGTCTGTGGTTCGTAAAAGAACTTTAGGCAGGACACATTTGTGACTGCTCTTACATAAACCCTCTGTGTGACCTTGATCGAGTCACCAGTGTCCTGTAGTGTAAAATAAAGGGGATGGTTGCTTAATTTCTAGAATCTATTATGTGCGTAATGTCCTGTACCCCTGTATGCAGCAGGTGAGGGAACAGTATCTGAAGAAAACCTGTGCGCTCTTGCTAATGACGTGTGGCAAGTCTATGTAGATTGTTCAAATGGAATGAGAAAGAGTACATGGCTGCTAGTAGCGAAACCAGCTGAAAAGCATTGCCTGTGCAAACCTCTCTAAGCCTGAGTGGGTCTGATCTCAGAGCGTGGCTTGGATAATCCAGAGTATATCAGGGCCTCTTCTTTCTTAGAAAGAAAGATACGCCATTAAAAATCACAGAACCCCCTTTTCGGGCCTTCCCTGTTCATCTCTTAAGAAGAAAGAGCTAGAAAAAGGAACAAGTATTTGAGAAATATAACCGATTCTAATGTTATCAACATTGCTTTCCTATGTGAAAGAAATCGGGCTGAAAATGACCTTTTGGTTTTGTTGGACTACGCTTTACTTCTGTTTCTTTGTTCACCGAAGGTAAACTATTAATTTTTCATCTGCCACCTGCCATTCAGCAGGAAACATTTGCTATATATTCTGTTTTCCTTTAGTGTAGTTAAGGT
>NW_003852485.1:3568257-3597312 GCF_000181295.1 Otolemur garnettii | reverse complement strand
AACCCTGATTATGTTTATTTTTCTTTCCTAATGGTATTTTTATGTTACCAGGAACTTGAAATTGCAGAACCCATCTTGGCTCGTGAAGGGAGAGAGATTGTAAGGATAAAGCTATTAGGATTGAGGCTAGTTACTCCGTGGTTTGGGCAGGTGGACACTTTTCATTAATGTCAGCAAAGCAAAAGTCTATCCGACCGGTCCACAGCCCAGCACAGAAGATCATGGGGTGAAAAGGGCAACTAAGGTGTGACAGCAAATAGAGATTACAGAGACAGCATCTGTCTGGAAAGAGCAGCTGTCAGTTAGAAAGGCTCCTGTAACAAATGAAAGATTGCAGGCCGGATCTCTAGAAAGAGAGATGAACCGTAATAAGATTGTGGGCCTCTCCAGCATGGTCAGAAGGGAAAATAACAAATGCTAATAAAGGGAGATGTGTGATGCAGTCATAAAGAAGCCCGAAAAATTTTTTCTGTGGCTGAGATTTTGTCTGAGGCTCAGATTTGGCTACAGTCTGTTCACTCAGCTTGGCTGAACTCAGAGAGAGATAAAAGTTACCTCTTGGGTACCACATTCACTGTTTGGGTGATGAGTACCCTAAAAGCCCAGACTTGACCCTGATACAATATATTTACATAACAAGAGGGCACTTGTACCCCCTAGATATATTGGAAAAGAATATTTACATAGAAAAAAATATGGTTTTAAGCCACAGGTCCCCAGATGTAGACTGGCTCATAACCTACCATGATTAACTCCATTTTTGGTTTCATCCTATCAAGTCCCCAGATGTAGACTGGCTCATAACCTACCATGATTAACTCCATTTTTGGGTTTCATCCTATTAATTAGTGCAGAATAACTGTTCAATGTTTTCCATGTCTTTATTTATTTTTTTCTTTTGGAAAGTTTTAATTCCTTGTTTGTATTGTAGAAACCAATTGCTTCTCTTAACTAAAGATTGACAGTTGTCTCTTTTTTTAGAATGTATGACTTGTGGGGTGGCATGCTCTTTAAAAAATGCTGTGAAAACAAATAAAATATAAAAAAAATCCAGATTTTGGATATTTTAGTTTCAACTTAGGGAGTATGAATAACAGAAGGAATTAGCAAAAAACAATGACTTTATTACTGGTGTAAATTATTTATGCTTAATAGGGTCTTTTTTTTTTTTTTTGCATCAATTCTTGTATCATTCAGGTGTATTTTTGTGCCTCTCCTACGGTCATGTATATTCTCACGAGATGAAAGTGTTCATCTTAAATCATGGTAATTTTAATAGTATGAAATTTCCTAAATTATTATTTCACAAAATTTTATTTTCTAAATAAGATGAAAGTTGATGTGATACTTTTAAAATATATATGCTAGTTTGCTCCATAATAAAACTTGAGTACTATTTCTAAAAAGATGTATGTCAATCTTTTTTGTATCTTGAATCTTCTAGCTGCTTCATAAGTAGATGGATCTGACATTTAATTGATGACTGTTGAATCTCTAAGCTTACTAGAGAGATGAATTCAGAAGTAATGGATCTTTTTAATCACAGGAAGGGTGTTTCTTCTTTCTAAGTAGAAGTTTTTTTTTGTTTGTTTGTTTTTGAGACAGTCTCAAGCTGTCACCCTGGGTAGAGTGCTGTGGCATCACAGCTCACAGTGACCTTAAACTCTTAGACTTACGTGATTCTCTTGCCTCAGCTGCCCAAGTTGCTGGGACTAAAGGCGCCCACCACAGCACCTGGCTATTTTTTGGTTGTACTTGTCATTGTTTGGCAGGCCCCGGCTGAATTCAAACCTGCCAGGTGCAGTGTATGTGGCTGGCACCCTAGCCGCTTGAGCTACAGGTGCCGAGCCTCTAAGTAGAAATTTTTTCATTTTACTGGAGAACAGAAGCAAAATATAATTACTTGGAAAGATTTTAAAACTATTTATTTAGTTCTTCATTCAGCTACCTTGAGAAATAACTATGTAACTTATTTAACCATAATATTTTATAGTACCATTTTACCTTGAACATTAATATGTTAACTTCTTAATGTATTATCCCCAAATCACAGAAAGGTAGTGTGGTATCTTTTAAAGACGGTTTTATGGCTCCAATGTGCTTTTTTCCCAGAGAAGTATATCAGAGAATTCCCTGGTAGCAATGGACTTCTCAGGCCAGAAGAGCAGAGTTATAGAAAACCCCACTGAAGCCCTTTCAGTTGCCGTGGAAGAAGGACTCGCGTGGAGGGTATAAATAGCTTTACTTTCTTCAAAGTAGTTATGATCTGAGTTTGTTTCACCCCCAAAGATGAGATTTATTTCTCCCTTCCTCACTCAGAAAAAAGGATGTTTACGCCTGGGCACCCATAGCAGTGCCACTGCCCCTTCGCAGAGCGCCTCCACCAACCTGGGTATGTTCATTCTCAGTTACTGTCGCTGAGTGGACGGGAGCTGTGTCTGGGGATGTTATCACTGGGTGGATATGGTGGAAAGTCACAGAACGAAATTGCGCTATTTCAGACAAGCTTTGTTTCCCATCCATTTCATGCCTTTAGCTATCCACCAGTCTCAGCCGTGGTTTCACCACAGAATTTCTAGAGAGGAAGCTCAGCGATTGATTAGTCAGCAAGGACCTGTGGATGGGTAAGCTTGGGATTTTTAATTTTGAGTAGCAGTGACTTAGATGAGAGTTTTCCTATAAGTAACGATTATTTATTCAACACACACAAAAGAGTTTTTGATTTGAGCTAATCATGAAAGAGAAGTGGCTTTTCTTTCTAGAAAGGTGATTGCCTTTATATCCTGACAGTATCCGTATTCTGGTTGGTACAGAGCCTATGCGTAAATGAACAGGTAACAGAGTAGGATGGTTTGTTCTTAACTAATGACCATTAACATTGAACTATATTGAATTCTGTGTCCATTCTAGCACCTCAGATATTAATCTATGGGGGCGGGTAACTGAATGTCTTTTTGGATGTCAACATTTTGGTTTGAACATAAAATCAATGGTGGCTCATATCACGACATTATCTTACATGTTGTAGTTTTTAGGTATGCCGGGTATATTAAGTATAAAGCGGTTGAATACATATTTAAATATTAGTTTAATTTTTTTATTATCTGCTTACCTCCTATTGGTTTCTCTTCTAAATTTTACAGGCTAAAAGTAATATAAACCTACAGAAATCTTGCCTGTTTCTCATGTTATCATTTAATAAGGCACCACGGAATATATAAAGGAGAAAAATATGAACTGTATTATGAAAGATTTATAACCTGAAGAATTATTCTCTTCTCATATTACTCAGTGTTTCAGATACTTGTTATAATACTGGCTAAATTCCCTTCCCAAGTGCAGTACAAATGAGGGAGTTTGTAGTGAGGATTGGAAGACAAATGAAACCAGCATCAATTGAAACAAGTGGTGATGGGATCCTTTATCTTCTGTAGTTGGTTAAGATGATGACAAGGTTTTGAGGTGATTTAATACTGACATTTGGATAAAAATGCACCTTCTCACATGGACGGTTATTAACAGCAAGGCAGCATTTCACCAGACTGTAAATAAGAGAAGATTTTAATACGCTTCCCTGCACAAAGCAGTCTTTTTTGGATATAAATTTGAATAATCAGCAGAATTGAAATCTGATAAGACCAAGAAAAGAAATAAGTCACAAAAAAGTAAGATGTTTTGGAGGATTCTAGTTTTCTTTATTGTTGAGCCGAGTTTTCGTGATGTAAGTGAAATAATTGTATAAAGAATGATGTCTTTTTTTTGGTATTCCTTTGGAAAGATGTGATGGTACCAAGTGATCCACTAGGTGGCAGTGGTGATCTGCTTGGGAATGGGGAGAGAATTACAGCTTGATTTACCAGTGAAATGCCCTTTTATCCTATCTCCCAGTGATGTAATGTCATAATCTCATGCTGCAAAAATGAAATGGATAATCTCGTCAGACATCTGTGATGCCTTAAATTTGGCTGCTTCTTTGCCCAGGCACAGTGAGATTAGTATTGGATTTGCCAGTGGGAACCATTTACACATTAATTGTTGTGTTTGCCAACAATTAATATAAAACTACTTTTGCCCCGCATTGCCAGTAAATAAGAATTCACGCCTGGCAGCATTTTTCTCTTAGGCCATTAGGCCATGTCTTGTTTTTCTAGCCTGATGTTATAGAGGCTTTTCGGCTACATTCTTCAAGGTTAAAGTACATGTTGTTTGGTTGTTTCTTTTACTTAAAACATATTCCTTAAACATTTAATAAATGACTTCAAGATTGATTTCTTACAATACATGCATTTCTTACTCTCTGTTGTATATGTAACAATAGAAACCAGAATCAAAAGAAGGGGGGGATCCAGTGGAGATGAGGCATAAAAATGTGGTTTCATTCTAAAATTCTAAATTATTATCTTTGTTCTAGGCCTAACATGACCCAGAAGGTAAAATAACAGTATGCTAATGCCTTTTTCTTTGTGCAAAAGAGTTACTTGTGAATACCCAATTTCCCCATGGAAAAAGGACATAGCACTAATTATTGTTGTAGTATGCCGGTTATTGTGAGCAAACTATCTAGCAAATGAGCTGTATTTTTGTCCTAAATTAAAACTAAGGCTGGGCATAATGGTTCATGCCTGTAATTGTAGCACTTTGAGAGGCTGAGGTGGGAGGATTGCCTAAGAGTAGGAGTTGAAAACCGTCCTGGGCAACATAGTGAGATCCTGTCTCCAAAAAAACAATAAAAAATTAAAAATTAGCTGGGCTTGATGGCATGCACCTGTAGTCCTAGCTACTTGTAAGGTTGAGTGAGGAGTTTTGCAGCAGCCCAGGCCTTCAGGGCTGCAGTGGGTTATGCACTTCAGCCTGGAGTGCAGAGTGAGACCCTGTCTCAAAAAAGTTAGATTAGCACCGATGGTAGTTCTATAATACAAGTTTATGCCATACCATATTGTTTACCACGTTGGATAATTTCACCCACTGAATACACAGTAAAGGAGTCCCCAGCTACAACATTCTGGAATACACATCCTGGATTTGTCGTATACTATAATTCTATGAAATCCATGAGTAAATGTAGAAACATACTGAAATTCCTTCTCTCTCTTTAGAGTTTTCTTGGTACGGGATAGTCAGAGTAACCCCAAAACTTTCGTACTGTCAATGAGTCATGGACAAAAAATAAAGCACTTTCAAATTATACCAGTAAGTAATTTGTGATTTCATATTCGTATATTAGAAATGATCCTAATGCATGAGCTTCTGGAAACTTTGGTTTTCTTTTGGCCCTTTTATTAAATGTAATTTGGGAGCTTGTGCTTTGACTAGAGTTAAGTTTGGCAGAAATGGTTTTATGAGCCTGAATTAAGAGAAGACATACAGGAATTGTAAAAATTAAATTTTCCATTTTCCATGAAATATGGTTTAGCAATATTATATAGACCCCATGCCACCTGTTGTTAAAAAGCCACCAAAGGTTCTTTCTCCTGGGTTTGAATAATGGTTGTTTAAAAACAATTATTTTAAAATCCTTTCTCCCTCTGGTCGTAAAAACATTGCTTTGTTTTTATTGTTTTATTTTTAATGGTTAGTGATAGAAATACAGATACTGTGGAACTAGTGAAGACTTAAGTATTACGAGCATATTTAAAGATTGTTTAAACCAGATTTGTGATTCTGGTTCTGGGTGGGACAGTTTACTTTGGGATTTCTGTTCTTTTTATTGCCGTGTGTCTGTGAGCGTATACGTGTGAGTATGTGTGTGACCTGGATGTTGGAACCAAGTAGTGTAGATTAGACATTCAGTCTATTTTCAGGAAGGTGTTACGTAAGATCTCGAGATTGTTAGAGCTTCCTTTTAAGTTTCTTCTTTTTTATCCGAAGGCCATATAAAGTATCCTCTCTACTTCTTTGCTTCAGTGATCAATGCCCCTAGCAGCAAATGTGAATTGTTTAATTCCAAAAGACTTCACTGACAAAAGTAAAAAGACAAGATAACTAATTCTTTCTTAGCATGGTCTTTATTGCTTCAGAATCAATTCACAGATGAAAATTATGGGAATATTCATTTTTGAGGCTAAATAGACACCATTTAGAAATGGAAATTAGTTTCTATAAGTGGGATCATTAAAATTTTTTTACTCTTAGACTGTATATTAGAGATTTCTCACTGTTCATTGATTCAAAATGGGCATAGTACCCTAAGTAACAAAACATTGGGAATTAGAAGTAGATAAAGTAAGGCCCCACTGCTTCTCTGAAAATTGGATGATATTTCTTTTAAATATACGTGATGTTACAAAGAAGATGTGGGCATGCTATCATGTTCTTTGATTTTTTTTTTTTTTTTTTTTTTTAGTTTTATAAATGTGCCGATTTGGGCAAATGGAGACAGTTTCCAATGGGTTGTCCTTCTGGGTAATTTGCCCTCCACCAGCTTGTTCCTTTTCCTTCTGCAGGTTGAAGATGATGGTGAAATGTTCCACACACTGGACGATGGCCACACACGATTTACGGATCTAATTCAGCTAGTGGAGTTCTATCAACTCAATAAGGGTGTTCTTCCTTGCAAGTTGAAACATTATTGTGCTAGGATTGTTCTTTAGCCAAACCAGAAGTGACTTGTGAAAACTATTGAATAAAAAGAACTCAAGAAAAAGAAAAAGTGTTACCATGATGAAAAGAATGTATTTTACCTGCAAGTTACAAAAAATAGTTTGTGCATTGCAAATTAGCAAAGACTTGGATTGACATTACGTATATCATTTAAAATTCATCAGTCAAAATTAAACCTTAGGAAAAAAAATGACTTGGTGTGTTCTTGTGTGATTTTACATTTCTGTGTTTTCTTCAAATGTTTGAAACATCCCTCTTTACTATACAGCAGCAGTAGAACTTTCAAACAAAATATGAAGAAAAGAGGATTCGGAATGAATTATTTGTAGACTAAATTTTAATTATACTACTTTTTACTATTAAGAAATATAATAACTTGAGTTATTAACTTTGAAAGAGGCCCACAATTTGTTAATAAAACCCATTTTGAGTTGTGTACAGTTTTCTGGGTTTATTATAACCTTAAACTCAGATCATATTTTGAGGTAGCCGCTTTAAATTATTTTGAAATATATTGAATTTTTTCTGGGAAATGTTTATTATGTTATTGAATTATTAATTATACTATAATATTTATACTGGTCATTGTACTCATCAGTGGCATATGGTTTGTTGCATTTTTTCCATTTATTTAATGATTGGCTAGAACTATCAATTTTTAAGAAAATGATGGAACTATAGAAAAGATTTGTATATAATTTTTACAAATCTTCTCATGGCATATAATCTACGACAAGGTGATGTTGTCACTCTAATATTTCATATTTGCCCCATACTCTAACTTTCAATACACTCTTTAGAGTCTTTCAGTAATTTATGTCATTAACTGACAGTTAATTTATATAATATAAATAGCCATATTATTTATATAATATAAATGCGTATATAAATAACTATTATTTAATCTAATAATAGAACTAATCTAATAATATAACTATTTTTTTTTAATTTTTTGGCCAGGGCTGGGTTTGAACCTGCCACCTCTGGCATATGGGGCTGGTGCCCTATCCTTTTGAGCCACAGGCGCTGACCCATAACTATTATTTAGAATAAGTGAAATCAAAGATTCCAAATCTACAAGGATCCTAATAGGTAAATACCTATTCTTCTCTTTGCCTATCCCTTTTCAGTTTTTTACCATGGCGATATCAATACCAAAACCAAAGATTTTGAAACTTTGAGAGACAGTAACCTCCCTGATCTCCTCTCTGAAACTTTCTGGGTTTTTAATTTTTTTTTTTTATTGTTTTTTTATTCTATGACTCTGTTCTTCTCATTCTTGGTGGGAAGGACATTCATTGCTCTCAACAAAAGAGAAAAACAAAATATCAAACAAACATTACAATGATACAAAATATTGTTCATCTCCTCCAATTGAGCTTTATGACAATATTGTGGGAAAGTTAGATTTTTTTTAACACAGTATTTTAAAAATGTCTATTTTTGTTTTCAATGAAAGCTGTACATTTTTTAGTAACAAAGTATATGAAAACATTCATGAAATACAAATAAAGTGAAGTATCACTGAAAAATAATTATTTGTTGAATTTTAAAATATTCAATTTACCTTTAGCCAGTGCAAACCTAGTTCCTAAAACACTGAAACTTAGAACATTAATCTGATGTTATAAAATACCTGTCTGGTATCCACTAAGGCTTGGAAGACACGTAGGACATCTAAGTGGAACAAGGCAGGCGGGGCGAACATGCTTGCCCTCTTAGGCTTTCAGAATGGCCCGATGTATGTTTCATTTATAAAAAGATTTTGCATTTTGCATTGGAATACATTTTCTCATTTTTCTACCTAGTTCAAACAGACAATATAAGAAATGTAATATTTTAAATACTAAACTCAGGAATAGACCAATCTGTGCGTATCTTTGTTATTTTTGTCTCTAACTGCATTCATAATTTAAATTTATTATTCTGATGCCCAGATGTTATATGTAACTGCTTGATTTGATTGGAAAGCATGAGTAAAGACAAATTATTGAGGAAAGGTTGACAGAGGGAAATCATTACTTTGTCTTCTTGATTTTTTTCTTAAAAAAGGTCTTGGCTCTGTGTGTATGTGTGTGCATGTGTAAATCTAATAAGATATTAAATCTGAGAGTGTCAGATACTTTCACAATTACTACAGTATTAAAATGCATTCCCTAAAAAAGTATGAATTACCTCTGGGGTATTTTCCATTTTGGTTTAGCCCTGTTCTATTATCTTGCACCATTTTGAGTAACGCAGAGGATGGTTAAGTCTGCTTTCTTCCATTTCTGTTCCCATGTTGGAAGTAATATGTTTTACTCTCCCAGACAGAAGCAAACCAGCAGACTTTGTGGTCCGCATTGTTCTTTTTTGTTTTCTTATATTGAAGGATTAGGTAATTATTTTAAAATATCTGGAAATTACTAGGAGGACTTCAATTCAGCATAATTGTTTCATGTAGGTAATAGATCAGAGGCACGTTTTTGTTTTAGCTCTGATTTAGGGTGGCCAGCACCAGTTAATCAGCGTCCCGTGTGGGCTACGGCTTTTGAGCACCATTAAGAACTGTGCACAGTGTAGTTGTATTCTGGTAGTGATATTAAACTATTCTTTGGATCATAACTTCTCGGAGGAAGAAAGATTGTCACTGGTGTTGGTTACAGCCTGATGTTCCAAACTGGCTGCACTTAGAAGGCCCTCTTCTCTATTGCCAGTCATTCTTACGCTTTACGTCCAGGATCCATTGTGCAGCCTGGTAAGCCTGTGCATCCCTTTCACAGAATGTGAATGCATAACATTTTAATTACTGCACGGTTGCTATGTAATTAGTAATTAGTTTCCTCATCTCTAGAAAGGAGATCACTACGACAACCACCACATCACCATCATCACCACTTCTTAAGTTGTCTTGGCAGTTGAATAAAATTATTCATATAAAGTACCTAGCACTTGGTTTAGACTCTTCACTGATATGCATTTTTGGTACATCAGAGACGTTTATTTGGGTCCGCCATCTCCTGGTTGCATTGCCCTTTCCACCAAGTGCCTTTACATGTCTATCTCTTGTTCTTCCTGCTGGGAAGGACACACTAGATATTACCTATTTGCCTCTGCTTTTGTTTCAGTCCCTCCATAATGATGCTTTTATGGGAATACCACCCACTGCAATGGGTTGCTGCCCAGTCCATCTGTAGAGACGGGGTGTACAACCAGGCTATGCCCACCTGTGCAGATCACACAGACTCTCATGCCTTTCTCCACTTGCTGATTACAAAGATAACGTGTGATTTGGTACTCGTATTTGTGTGGTCTCCTTCCCCGAAATTATAGCAATTGATCAAATGGGAAATGAAGAAGGTTGGAAATCTGTTTCAGAATCTCTGCCCAGACAGCACAAGACATGGAGTAATGCATAGCTGGGTAGGAAAGGCTGAAAAAACTCTTCCTGGGTGAGAAATTAATCAACTTTTGCTGAGTCAGTGTCTCCTTTCTCTGGCTGATTATACACTCCGTGGATCCTGCTCCTCTCAGAAGTTCTTTTATTGTAAGCAATCTGATTAGGAGCTGAAGATAACGTTCTTGTCTTGTGTTATTGTTAAGTTCACTCCAGCAGGTAACAAGTGCTTATTAGGTGAATGGCACTTCTAGTGATGCAAAATTGGATAGTAGGATATAGAAATACAAGTATCTATTCTAGAAGGAAGGCAGGGTAAGTATTACATTATAAATACAGTGAGAGAGATTGGCTACACTTGCTGAAGTGTAAGGTTGGGAGAAATAAAATGGGTTCCTGGGAGGTCTGTAGGAGTTCAGTTACAAAAGCTTGTCATCAAGGGAGAGGGACAGTGGTGTCAAGCAGCCCAGTCATGGCAAATAGGATGGAGAGGCAAGCGCCTGCTGCATCAGGGAGAGCTTCAAGCAATTATGTTTTAGTCAAGGGACAGCATAGCTGGGCACTTCAGTGTTTCACTCCATTAAATTTGTATCTGGTTGAGATTGTGGATGGGCTTCATTCTTCTCTTTATCTTTGCTCTGCACATTAGAAATTTACTGCACTTCTCTCTGGAAGTCGAAGTAGTCTCATGATGTCTGGAGTTACAAGGGCAACTGTGAGTAAGATGACTAAAGGTGGAGAAAGGGAGCAAAGGAGGAAGACCAAGCAGGAGCTATTGCAAGAATCTTAGCAAGATTCAGGAGAGCTTGTTCTAGAACCGTGGACATGACAAAAGGATGCTGTGGAGAGTGAATCATCAGTGATATAAGCAATTGGATGAGAGAGATGAGGACTCAGTAAAGGGAAGAGTACAAAATGATTAGTAGGTTTATGGCCAGAGAACAGAAACATTGACATTTTTGGTGATCAAAAATCGATGATTTTAACCAACCATCAGAATTCTTGAAGAATTGTCTCTATTCAGAAACTTTTTATATAGAAAGGCTTTATGCTAAAGGAAATACAGTAGGACATCTATCTGTAAGTTGATCACCCCAGAGACTGTAACAAACTGCTCAATATATGGATGTGGTCCACATAAGCACTAGGCCAACTCTACTAATACGTACATATGGTTGACGTTTGCGCTATGAAAATTAGGTCAATTTAGGGAGGTGAAGAGAGGTGGTCAATTATGGAGGTTGTACTATAGAACTTTGTTTTTATTATTGTTTTGTATTCATTGAGTATAGGAAGAATTAGGCTACAATGATTGCATTTACTAGGTAAATTCCCTCTTATAATTGTTTCCCACCCCCAAGAGGTGTGCCTTACATCTGTAGAACTTTATCTTGCACAGAGAGTTAAGAATGCAGGTGCAGAAGTGAAGAAGGAGGCAGTTAAAGAATATTCAAAGGGCTAATAAGGAGCTGGGAGGCTGAAAGCTGAGGAGAAAGATGCTGTTGAGAAGAGACTGGGTGGGAAACAGATTCTTCAGAACTTGGATACGGAGCACACATTCTAAAATGATGTGTATTATGTGATTCTATGATCTACCACCTCCATCTTTCCAAACCTGAATAAAGTCCCCACATGTGAAACTAACTTGGAGGAGAGAGGTCCCAGGAGTGCAGGGAAGGGGCTAATGTGCCACATCAGAGGTTAGGTGGCCTGTCAAGGGACAACACGGCAACTAGAAGTTTAGCAGATGCGGGAAATCCAAACTACAGGACCACGTGTCAGAAATTCTGGATTGGACACACTTAGCCTTCAAAGTGGACATAATTTTGTTTTACAAAACCCAAAAGCAGGCTGCCCTTAGCTAACACATAAGTTTTACTTTTTATAATAATCATTCATTTAAAAACCATTCCTTGGTTGCCTGAGCAAAAACTCTACCTCACTCCCTGTCCTCATTCATCCTCTACCTTTTTGCACATAGCCATTTCTTCACTTCCCACTACTTAAAAATCTCTGCTGTCCTCTCAACCTCACTGAAACTGTGAGGCTACATAAAAAGAAACTTCACACCACTCTGCTGTTGCTCATTCCCTCCTTGAACTACCGTATTCCCTTGTTACCATGTCAAAAGAGCACTTCCCTTCCTCTTGCCCTTCTGGGTCTCTTCTTCCTCTTCCCAGACTCAACTTCATCTACTCATCCATCCATTAAAAGGTGCTACACGTACTTAGGTCCTAGGTTTCATTCCATTCTGTTCTTAATTTGCTCCATCCCTGCAGGCTCTTTCCTTTATCTCATGGATTCACACACTGGTTTTTAAACCCATGTTTCCTTCCCAAACTTCAGATCCATGTATTCAGCTATCTTTCAAAATCTTCATTTGTACAACTTATAGTTACATACAACTCTCTATTTCCAGAGATCTCTTTGTCTTTTTTTCAAACCTGGTCTCTACAGAGATTCAGTACCCATGGGATTACCATTCAGTTTCCCACACAGAAACTCAGAAGATGCCAAGAGACTATCACCTTTGCAAGACTACCAAGTGCTGTAAAATCATTGTTGTGTCTGCATACTGCTCTCTGTCTCCTTTGCCAATACAAGGGGTTTGGGCTGCTTTCTTTCCTAAACTACTTCTTCCTAAAGACTCTGGTCTTTCTTTATACCTCCCTCCCCTCTTCACTCTAAGACAGGGTGATCCAGCAGATACTCATTTGCTCATGGTACTCTCCTACCTAAAAGCTTCAAAGACTTCCAATGGCTTTAGAGAAAGTCTATTCTTCCTGATACATCTATGAGGATTTCATGCTTTGGCCTTCATTTTTCCAGGATCATCTTCAGCCTCTCTCCCATCCATTCTATTTTGCAACTGGTCTATTTCCTGGAAATCTCTTTAACTTTGGGCCGTGGCACATACTGTTCATTTTATCTTAATCATATTCCTTTACCATTCTTTTTAATTCTGTTAACTCTTTTCCTTTTTTGAGAGTCAGGTAACACTGACTTTGGAGACAACTTCCTTGACTACAAATTAGACTGGGTTGTCTTATGGTAGGTACATCCTTTGAGCTTTTCTGTTGTGATATTTAATACATCTATTGGAGTACTTGTTAATTTTTGTGTTCCCTAGTAGGTGTACGTTGTGTCAAGGACAGAGTTTCTTGTTTATGGTGTGAACCTTAGAATTTAGCAAGGATCCTAAGGTTCACATTAAGTGCTTAATAGAAATTTGCAAAATGAATCAATATATGAGGAAATGAAATGTGGGTTGGAAGCTTAACAAAAAAGAAGACATCTACAACCATGTTGTGTATTAGAATTAGTATTCCCATCCTATCTGTGGCTTTGTGTCCATGATCTCAGTTACCCATGGTCAACCGTGGTCCAAGAATACTACATGCCAATCTTACACGCTGGGGAATTATTAAACAAAATAAGGGTTACTTGAACACAAATGCTGTGATGCCACCACAGTGGATCTGCTAACGCAGACAGCTGTTAGGTAGCTAGTGAGTGGGTCAGTCACGTGCAGTGTGGAGACGCTGGAAACCAGAATGATTCACATCCCAGGTGGCAAGAGCAAGATGGTGCAAGATTTCATCATGAGAATAGTGCGCAACTCAAGATTTAGGAGTTCAGTGATTGCTGAAATGTTTAATTTATGTCACAATGCGTATGTGATTTACCTCACTTCATCTCACCATGCAGGCATATTCGCATCTTACATTATCACAAGAAGGAGGAGTCCAGTACAATAGCATATTTTCAGAGAGAGAACTCATTTATACAACTGATTACAGTATATTATTATAACTGTTCTAGTTTATTATTGTCAGTCTCTTACTGTGCATAATTTATAAATTAATCTTTATCATTGGTACATCTGCATAAAGAAAAACAAAACACAGTGTATGCAGGGTCTGGTACTCTCGGCATTTCAGACATCACTGGGGCACATATTTGCCAGAGATCAGGGGGCGACTGTTTGCTGTAGTCACTCAATTATGCTGCTACTGATTTTTGGATTTTCTCCCTCCTCGATTTATTTTCCTTCATTGAAAATTTATTTATTTATTTGTTTATTTTATTAATTCATAGCTGTGTACATTAATGCAATTATGGGGTGCAATGTGCTGATTTTATATATAATTTGAAATATTTTCACCAAACTGGTTAACATAGCCTTCACCACATTTTCTTAGTTGAAAATTGACATGGAACCAAATTAAACTCATTTAAAAGTTGCTTCCTGGTTGTATTTGTTAGAAATCATTCAAGAATTCTCATTATATTCCTAGGCCAGTGAAACAGCATCTGTCCATTCTTCTTTTAAAAATTACTAGAGTGTGGGCAGCTCCTGTGGCTCAGTGGGTAGGGTGCTGGCCCCATATACTGAGGGTGGTGGGTTCAAACTCGGCTCTGGTCAAACTGCAACAACAACAACAAAAAATAGCCAGCTGTTTTGGCGAGCACCTGTAGTCCCAGCTACTCGGGAGGCAGAGGCAAGAGAATTGCCTAAGCCCTCGAGCTGGAGGTTGCCATGAGCTGTGATGGCACGGTACTCTACTGAAGTTGACAAAGTGAGACTCTGTCTCTAAAAAGAAAAAAGAATTACTGGAGTCTCAATACTCACCAAACCTATAAATTCAATACAACCAATACAACCAATGATTCCAATTTTGGTTAGAAGAATAAACATCCAAGAACACTTAGAAAATGATGGACTGTACCTACAACAAATATTACATGTACTATGAAATAAGAGTGAGTAGAATGGTCACATCCTTTAAGACTGAGGACTCTCCATAGAAGAAAATACCTTCTCCTTTTTCTGCATTGACTTGAGGAAGCAGAGCCCAACACTGTGATTGCAAACATCTGAGCTCCCCTTACACTTTTACCTCCTACCAGCATCAAGAGAGGTGGCAAAATGTTGTCATTTAGGGGAATCTCAGGATATTGAAGTTTAGATTATTCAATTAGGAGAAAAGATAGTAATACATGGCAGGAAATGGAAGTGACCTAACTAAGAGAGAGAAATGTAAGTTCAGCTAAAAGTGAGACACAGATGGTGGTTTGGGGCTTTCCTTGTAGGTCAGAACTCCACGTCCCTCTTGGTCACAGCTCTGTGGTTGGGTGATGATTGGATGATGCCCAGAAGGCTACAGTCTATGCACTTTATATTTGAGGAGAGAGACACGGGCTTCTGCAGCAGAATTGTTACAAGAACTAGACTTCTGATCCTTCCCTCCTGTCTTTGGGATGCCGTGCCATCTCCCTGTCCTGCTTTCTTCTCTCTCTCTTTCTCATCTCTTCGCCCCCTTGTCTTTCCTCTCTCTAATATAAAATAAAGTTATACTTTCACATCTAAAAAATGAAAAGAAGTAGACCTCCCAGAGCATTAAGGGTGACCTGATGGCAGAAGACTCATCTGACATTAGTTTTAGAGAAAAGGATCAAGTGGTGCTGGTTGCCAAAATGAAAGATCAAGTGGCAGCCCTCTCTGTCTGAGACTGTCCCTTGGATTGCTACAAAGGCGAATTTTGTGGCATTCAAGTATCGTTGAATATGTTCAGATCTCTTTAAAATGGGAAAAACAAAAAGAGAAACCAGAGAAAGAAGCAAGAATTTGCAAGGAATTAGAAATCAATAAAGATAGATATGATTTTTAAGTTGTGATGGTACCACTAGCATTTCATAACTCTCTACTCTTTATGCCATAGATCAAAAATATAGCCAAAGAATATGAAGTCATAGAGAATCAGGATAATTATGGGTACATACTTTTGTGAAATTATGGTTGTGTTTAATCATGATATGAAAGCTAGAAGTAAAATAAGCACCGAATCCTATAAAATTAAAATGTATACAAAAAAAATACCATCATGAATATAGCTTAATGACAAAAGAAAAATTGGGTCATATATTTGTAACATTATAAAAAGAAATAAGATTAATAATTTTATTTATGCATAGGCCTTACATGTCAGCCAGCAACATATGACTTGTAGCAGAAAGAAGGCAAAAAATGAAGTGATAATTTTAAAATAAATAGTTGTAACTAGTAAATATATAAAAGGATATTCAGCCTCATTAGTATTCAGCAACTAAAATTTAACTTTTGATCAGCTCTTTTACAATCGATGGGTATCAAGTGTTGTCAACAATTTCAAGTATAATAACTTTAGAGAGGACAGCGAGGGGATTTTACATAAAATAGGTAATGTAAATTTTCCGCTAGCCAGAAATATAAATTTATATTTCTTGAAATGTATTCTAAGAAAAAAGTAGTCATAGAGTGCATGAAGATGTGATCCTGGTCCGGACACAGCGGCTTGTGCCTGTCATCCTAATACTCTGGGAGGATGAGAAGGGAGGATTGCTTAAGCTTAGGAGTTCAAGATTAGCCTGAGCAAGAGTAAGATCCCTTCACTACCAATAATAGAAAAATTAGCTAGGCATTGTGACAAGTGACTATAGTCCCAGCTACTCTGGAGGCTGAGGAAGGAGGATTGATTGAACCCAGGAGTTTGAGGTTGCTGTGAACTGGGCTCATGCCAGGGCATGCTAGCCTGAGCAACAGAATGAGACTTCAAAAAAAAAATTATTTGTTAATTTATTTATTCCTTTGTTCTTTTATTCATTCATACAGCAGATACTTTGTTGGTGCCTACTAAGTTTTTGACTGTGAAAAAATTAATATACGTATAAGACATAATCATTCATCTTATGAGGCTTATATTCTAGCAAAAGATATAGACCATAACCAGGACAACAAATTGAAAAAATAGTTAAGAATTACTTGTAAGGAAGTACTTTCAAAATTAAGAGAATAGGTAACGTATAGTAGACATCACGTTCAGAGAAGACCTCTCTAGGGAAGTTCCATTTAAAGAAACACATAATTAGAAGGATCTAGCCATGTCTGAGCCATGGGGGTGAAGAGCTGTCTAAGCAGTGGAAAGAGGAAACACAAAGGCCACAAGGCAAAAAGTAACAGGATGTATAGAGGAGCACAGGGAAGAGCAGGATGGTTGGGCCTGGTGAGTGCAGAGGGAGGGTGTAGGCTGTAGTGAAGATATGGGTAACATGTAAACCGTTCAGGCCCTCGTTAGGACATGGAAAGGAGTTCGGATTTTATTCCAAGGGTAATGAAAAGTCATTGATTGCTTTTATACAAACGAACAAAAAAAAGGTAAACTAGGATTTATATTTGGACAAGATCACCTTGAAGCTTTGTGGATAATAGGTTAGAAATGGACAAAGACAGACATTTCCAGCAGCATCACTTATAATGGTGCAAAATTAGAAAAAATGATTGATACTCATCAACAGGAAAGACTGGTGATAATCGTAACGGATGATCACATATCTGTATACACTGATGATATGGAAAAATTCTATAAGTTTTGAGAACAAGTATCTGTATGTGTGTTCATGTGCTAGCACACAAAATGACAGAAGTAGTTGACTCTGTTCTCCCTTTAATATAATCCTAGTGGGGTGTTACGATGAGCCTATACTTTGCTTTATCTTTTCTCTATGTAGCTAATTATGGATGGATATACTTTTTTTGCAGTTTTTGGCCGGGGCTGGGTTTGAACCCACCACCTCTGGCATATGGGGCTGGTACCCTACTCCTTAGAGCCACAGGTGCTGTGTGAATGGATATACTTTTTATAATTGGAAAAAAAAAATCTCCATGTTAGGACAAAAAGACATCTGGAGAAAAAAAGACCGAAAAATTATTTTATACAGAAAAGTCATTTTATAGTCAGTACTTTCCTAAACTTTACTTCATTCCTTAATGTGAACTGGCATTCTTTTCTAGTGACAGACACATATGGATTATTGGGTGTCATGTCCATCCAATCTAGCATTTCAATCTGACCATGTTACTTCTGTCAAAACCTGTGGATTCATTATTTCCCATTAATTCTCAATGGACAATGAACGCACTTCTTGGCAGATGTCTGCCTATTCCTTAAAGAAAAACGAGAAGTCTAAATTTAGGCTCTCAGCCTAGGCTGTGATCTTTGTAACTCAAAGGAACTAGAGAATTTTCAATAAAAGAGACCTGTTTTTATCTTCTGAGACTAGGCTGGCTCCCAGCTTTTCATCCTGAAGGACTGGTAAAGATCACAAAGTAGCTTCAGCATCAAACTCCCCAGTCTTCTTCCAATAGTATTATTCTAGACGTACATGAATCCAACACCGGTCCTTGGAGTCTGAAGGTTGTTTGAGCATATTTTCTGAAAGGACATTACTTTCTTGTTGCAAGACACTGAAATATTGTAAAATTTCACTACAGTAAAAGGAAATAACTTACCTGGAATTATAATTTACCTGGTTAACTCTCAGTCACTCCAGGAAATTGAAAATAATAGCCCCCCCCACTGCGATTTCTGGAGATGGTCTCTCCTGCTCTTACCATTCTATAACCCCATCCCTGTGAACACCATTTCCTTGATTTCTCAGAAAATAGCTTAGCCTTTGTGTGTTCTCACTCTTATGTCTCTTGCCTTCTTGGTGCTTTTCAAAATTGTCCTGTGTCTCATGTCACAATTGTTAACTTTAAGTTATTGTAGCTTCCAAGTAAATACCTAAATTCCTTGTGTAGTAACTCAGATCACCCATGAAGCTTCTCCTTGATGGAAGGCTTAGGTGTGAGATTTAGATAGGATGATGGTGATAATGATAATTACAATAATGACAATTGTTTAACTATTAGCAAGACTCCTGAATGCACCACTGAGTTCTCTCTGAATAACCACGATTTCCTCAAAACTTGTAGGATATGTTTCTTCAAACTTAAAAAATTGCCTATATCGAACATCTCCATTTCAGAAACATTAAGTAACATTACAAAAACAAAAACCCTACGGTTTCACCAGCTGCAAATAACACAGTACTGCTAATGCATCTGTTCGTGTAGTGAGAACAAATTATGTATTGTCTTTGAACATTTACCATTAGTTATTCTTCATCCGATTAATATCCCTTTTGTTCTGGGCATCTGACTTTTATTTATCAACAATCATAAATTTTTCTTGTCTTGCATGCACTGCCTGGAAGATTTGGGGAAATGTTTTTTCTTTTTGTAAATGAGAATTGATTGATTTGATAATGGCATCATGGAAAGTGGCATACTACAAAAGACATTATTTCTGAAGAATTTATTCCACTAATAAAGTTGAACCTTTTCCCCATGTTCCCTTCAGTGAGGGAACAGATGTCTTCTGTATTTGGTATGAAATTCCAACAGTGGGCAAGAGACTGGGAACATCTTAGTGCATGTTCCTCAAAATGCAGTTTGTGAGCCAGATGCATCAAAAGCTTCTCTCAAAGATTCTGGCATTGCTCTCTGCAAAGGGGCCTAGAAATCTGCATTGGCCTAGTAGTAAGCCTTCCAGATAAAAATGCTAAGTACAAAACTTTGAGAACTACTATCCTAGTGCACCTATTCCTGTCCAGTGCTAATCTTTTCTAAATGCTTCATTTTTCCCCAAAATTATAGCACCAGGGCAATTCACCAGATTCTAATTAGCATAAAACAAAAATATTCATTTTTGCTGATCATAAAGCCAAGGAAGGTGCTTTCTTCATTCTTCATTATACTTCATTTTGTTTTTTCTAAAACTCAGAATGGTGAGGAGTCTTATTGGAGTAATTCTAATACTGAATACACAGAATTTTTCTTATATATTACTTAATTTCAACGTTGGACACATGACGCATTAAATGTAATAGGTGTGTAGGTTAATTCAACTAAATTTAACATTAAGAAAAGGCATAAACACTTAAAACCTACTGATTGTTTTTTTACAAGTCTTGCACTGAAAATCTAGACTCAGAACCATGCCAAGGCATGGCCAGTGGATGTCACCAGCGCGCCATGGATTTGTGACCCATGCATTGTTTATGCTGTTACCTCTCAGGAATAACCGACTGGTAGTCTTATACCTTCATAACATCCATTTTTTCCCTCTCCTTATAAATTATTGACTGACTCTGTACCAATTAGTTCTACCAGTTGGTAGGTTTGTTATCAAGTTAAGCTTCAAGACAAGAACCTGGACTCAAATGATTAAAAATTTAGAGGCAGTTGATTAAATATGCAGATAGTCTGTGAAGCTACTTTTTGAAACTATTATCTTGCCTTTTAATTCTAATGATTCGTAAAATGAATAAAAAACACACTTAAAAACATTTAAGAAAGAAATGAGACATTAAAGGGAATCAGGTTAAACGCCAAGAACTAAGATTCTCATTAGTTTGGGAAACATTTACCCTATGAGATAGTTCCAGCTGCTTTGTTTTAAAAATATGGTTCCCTTCTTATT
This sequence comes from Otolemur garnettii, assembly GCF_000181295.1. Classification (NCBI taxonomy): domain Eukaryota; kingdom Metazoa; phylum Chordata; class Mammalia; order Primates; family Galagidae; genus Otolemur; species Otolemur garnettii. The sequence goes on along the minus strand of NW_003852485.1, from coordinate 3,576,993 downwards.
AAATACCATGCTACAGAATTCTCTAACTGTTTTGGAAATTATATGTTGGACCACAGAGCGGTACAAGAGACTTTTTTCTCCAATTAAAATTTTTAATTACATCAGTGAATTTTGCAATTTGAAGCGTTTTTGTGAAGTATATGCAGTGAAGCATAGATGTCCAGATCTAACCAAGACTGCTGTTGAGATCCCATGGCTTATAATACAGCTATATTTAATTAATTCTAAAATTATGAAATTGCTTTAAACAACTCTGATCCCCAAATGCTAAGTTTTACAATATATGTTTTTCAAGATCATGGATTCTTCTGTGCTATGAACATGAGTCTAGAGTCCAGCTCTTAACATTGTGTGATAGCAGAAAAGACATTTAAACTCTTTATGCTTCTGTTTTCTTCACTGTGCTATAGGGCAAATCAAACAGAAATGACTATTATTTGGGGGCTCTACTAAATGTCAGGCTCAATCATAGGCTCTTTGCACAGTTTACTTCATTTAACTGTTGAAGAAAAAACCCTACAAGAGAAGCTGTGTGTGCTTTTCTGGTGTCACTGAAAGCAGAAAAATAAGTGCTTCCAATCACGGGGTATCTCACTCCAACTCCTAAGATATGTTTTTAAAAAGCTCTTCTCAGAAGATAATGCTGCTGCCATACTTTCTAAGGCCCAGGCATTGCACCGAATATACTCTATGATCGGTACATTGACCAAGGGCTGGCAATGCTCACCACAATGTGCCAGCACTCCTGGACAGGAAGTGACTGCCAACCCTCTTTCAGACTTAGTCTGTTTACTTACACTTTGGAGACTGTGGAGTCAGTCATGGAGTATGTTAATGTTTATGGGTTAAATTTTGAAGTTTTGTTACAGAAAACAGGAAACTGAAAAGGATGGTTTCAATCTTAATTTAGAGATGAAAAAACCATGATGAATATAAATAATAGCCTCAAGGCCATTTCAAGAATCTAGACTTGACTCTAAGATTGACCAGTTCTTCTCATGCTGGACCCTAGACACCACCTGTTGGGGGCTGATTCTCAACCCTATTTCGAGTGGAGAAATTTTTTGGATGATCGCTCTCTTCATTGTAGTTCTGCTGGCTTATCATTAACCATGTGCTCCAACAGTAACCCAAACTCAGCCTGACATAATCATATTGGTGGGTAAACATTGTGCATGAATGAAATGGCAATTGTGAAATAGTGTAATATAGATTAAATGATTAAGAAACTATGGTTCTGGATTTGTAGAATAAATACATTGGTGGCATACCCTGTTTTCATATTTTAGGGTGTGCTTGTTTCCAATATTTCAAGAAAGCTACTTCATTTCGCAGGTGCTTACATGCGCTGTTTCTCAATTGTTCTTTAATGGTAATATGTATTGACTGTCATATTTAAATGTATATATTAAATATATATTAAATATATTAAATATATCTGACTGTCATATTTAAATGTAAGGTCTTTGTATAAGGGATCCTTGCACTGGATATTTCAGCTGTAGGGAACCCATGTGGAATGTTACGATTGGGCTAAGGGGAGACTGAGAAGATTTGGAGTTCAAGCCCACTACCAGCTCTTTGACTTTGGGATAAGAAACTTCTCTGCACTTCGGTTTCTTTTTACAAAAGGAATTGTCATAAGGACTGAGATAATATGTGCAGAACACAATGCCTAGCACATGGACAAAGCAGTTCAATACAGAATATTTTTAAGTCTTTTCCTTTCTCCTTTCTCTTTGTGAAAATAATAATCATTCAATAAACTTTAGTCAAAGGATAAATGAGCACTACTGTAAAAGCAACTTTTAAGCCCATTCATTGATTATCATTTCAATCCTTGTCAGAATCTTGCAATATCTTACCTTCTAAATTGTTTTAAACATGAACCTGCTGTCTTCAAACCTGTCTGGCTTCTCCTCTTGCTGATCACAACCTTTGTTTATGGAGGCTCTCATGCCCCTCCCCAAGAGGAAACTTTTCTCACTCAAGGCTCCTTTACTTATTCACAATCTTGCTGCATTTCAAAGCATAACTTAAAATGTACCTTTTCCATGCAAACTTCCAAGAGAAAAAAATTAGATTCACGTGGCAAATGGTTCTCTCAAAATTTTACATTTCTGAGGATATGTTGAAGCGGATTTTGTTAAATTAGCATGTGTTTGAAACAGACTATCAGGTCCTCTTCTGCAGAAAATGTGTTTCATATATTTCTATCTTCTCCATGCTACCTAGTAAGACAGCCATTCAAATATATGCAGATGTGAATAATAGACACAGTTCCAACTAAACCATAGCAGAAAGAATGTAAAATAATCCTTGTTCAGTAGTTTAGAAATAATTTTTGGTATGTTTTTCTCTTCATCTGTAGCAGTATTCTTTGTGTGTGTGTAGTGTGAAAGTAATGTTAAGTCAGTTTGTATATAAGATTTCCAAAGCTAGTTTTTGGTCATGACTGAATAGATGAAACTGCCATCTGCCTCCAGCTCATCTGTCTAACAGTTATTGACCTCCTTTATGTCTATACATTAGAGGTACTAAGGAAATGAAACATAAAAAAGACAGGTCCTTGTCTTCAAATAACTCAGAAAAAGGGAAAAAGAGAAACCCAATCCCATTAACAAATAAGTATACAAATGTGGTTAGAACCCCAATAGAACTCATAACTAGAATGGGAGCACCCCAAATGGACAAATCTGACTTGCTTTTGGTTGTCTTTGTTTTCAAAATAAAATGTTCTCACCCATGACTTGCCCATGAAGATTGACCTATGCCCTTTGTCTGATTTCCACATTTTTCTTTCCTGTAGTCTGAGTTGGGAAAATGTTAGCACTTTTATAATCCATGTTGAAAATTATATATGTATATGGGTGTGCATATATGTACATACACATATCGATTTGTGCGTATAAATATATACAGTAGAATAGAATATAGAGTGGAATACCACTCTCAGGCCGTCTCCATTCTTGCATAAAATTACTCTACAGATTCCTTCCTATGACAACATTCGTAATATATCCGTATTATGTGTTCTTATTACCTGACAAAATCAAGAATTTGGACATCTCTGCTTACTATCATCATCCATAAAAATGATAATGTACAGTATTTCTGTATCATTTGGTATTTGGGGGGATACTTTCATAGATATCTGACTTGTGTTTTGCAGGAATGCTGTGCCATGTTCATTGCACAGTACAATGGGCAGAGTATTTCACAAACACCACACGTGGCAATTCTTCCTACACAAAGGCAGGCAAAGTAATTCTTGTCATGTCAAAGAATGCAAATATACTTCAGGTGTGGTTAGTTGATTTTATAAATGAATTTTTCCACTTACCATGGTTACATCAACAGACATTTCATTAAATTATATTTAAAGATTTGACAAGACAGGTCCTGTGGAAAGCAAGTTAGCTTAAATTTCACCAACTCATCACACTGTGATTGGTCTGGTGTGGGAAAGCCTGAAAGGGTGGGCATAATCAGCATGAATATTTGCAGAAAGTAATGAAATTTAATAATAAATAATTCCAAGAGGCCTCGTTAAGCTGGAACATTATTATCAAACTGAATATACATGTTGACAGCTGTACCAATAAATTTGAGAGCTGTGAACATTTACACATAAAATAATAATGATTCTTTAAAAAGACCCTGTTGCTCTTATTCTAGGGAAAAGATTTTTCCCTGACTTTGTTTCTTTCCTTTATGAGAAAAAGAGAAAAGGGGAGAGGGGGAAAATTTCTGCATTTTCTATCAGAGACATGCCTGAAAATTAATACAATAGTCTCAGTGAAATGTAAGAGGAAAAAAATCTAGTGAAGTTTTCCAAATTATGTCTGCTATCAAAATTAAAACTATACATTTACCTGACCAGAACACTTTTCTTGAGATTTTACATGATCTCAAACTGATATAGCGCTTTTGGGTTTTAGTTACAAATGGGAATATAAAAAGATTACTGAATCCTTAGATCTGCATTCTGAATGCAGAATTGAACACAAACTCATTAGAGTTGTTGCACTGAACTTAATAAAATGATGAGTCAATAATTAAATATTATGCTTGAGGACAGATTATGTTATTTTTGCAACTACCAGTAGCTTTTACAAAAGATAAAGGAAGCAGACAAGCTTTGTTAGATTTGTTTAGCATGTCTTGTTACAGAACATGGATACATTTTGGCATGAAATTGCCTTGGATTTAAGAATACCTAAATGTGGCTTCACATAGAGAACTGCCAGCATGGATGATTACAATTTAGTTAAGCCAGAAGAGAATCGAATATATTAGGGAAGCTATAGTTACAACAAATGAATTTGGTAAAGAGACTCACCATAATGAGATTAATTTTAGACGCAATTGCACAAACTCTGGTATCATTGAGGATAAACAATATAATCCTCTTAAAAGATTTTTTTTTTTTTAAGTCTGTACAAAGTGTTTCTGGGACGTCAAACAAGTTTTCATTTTTTTTTTCCTAGATCCAATAAGAAGATGGGAAATAATGAACATGAATTATCCTTTTTTCACTTTTTGTGTTTTCTCATAAATATTACAGTACAGAAGACCTAGCACCTATTTGCCAGTTAAAGTCATCAGCAAAATAAAAGATATCTGGTTTGAATTGTGTAAAAAATTCCTCAAAATGCATGTTCTGTATTCCTTTGGTTTTTCTTCTTTGGTTTTTCTTTTTTTTTTACACTTTCAAATCCACTTTCATTTTCTCTTTTTTCTTCCTCACATACAGAACTCCCCCACACACCACATTTCTTGCAGCCATAAAGTCACTTGATCTTGGCCAGGTACCATTTTATTCCTAAAACTTTGTTGGCATCAAAATATGACAGTTAACCAGTGTTAAATCCATAAAATATTTACATAGCACAGCACATTAAGCTTTAGACACTTGGCAATTAAACCACGTCAAAAGAGGATGAGGCCCACATCCTACAGGCTCGGAATCAGGTGTTCACTGGTCCCTATCTGGAGACTGTACACTGGTTGGGGGCAGTTAAACTTCAGAGGACACTGAACACTATAATCTGGAAGAACGTTATGATGTCACCCCAGTGCTATGTACCACATCACCTTTCTCCAAGGTGGTCTCATGATTCTAGAATGGTAGGTCCAGCTGATACAACAAAATGAAGACAGACAATACAATATTTACTCGGTGGAAATATCCTATTACTACTATGCATGCATGGGGAATTTGAACACGACTCATCCCAGAAACTTGTCACGGTCATCTTGGGTTTTTGATCCCTCAATCCTGCAATCAGTTGTTACTTCTTGCCCAGCACTTTCAGGCACGAAGCCGAGCTGGATGGCAACTAACGGCTGTAGATACCCCACATGCTGTTTTTTCTCCATACTATGGACAATATTTTAAGTCTATAACTCCATTTGGAGGATAAGTTATTACAGATGCTATGCTTGTATCCTTAGAATCACAATCTATCCTTGGTTGTCCATCAGGCTTTAATCCAATTATTCTGTTCATTTTCACAAGAATACAAGGGTTTCCTTGGGAATAGCCAAAGTCAGGATCATTCGCACCACTGCACTCGTCAAGGAAAGAGACAGGAAACTGACACGCAACACACTCCGGACGGTTCTGTTCAAAAACTCTTCCTTATACGCACTGAGAGATTCTTCTGTTCTTCTCAAGTATATGGTTTTAGAAAACTCTTAAGGTCTCCAACATACGCTTCATAGGAAGTTGGATCACTTCTACTGAATGTATATTCCAGTGCAGTCAGTGGTTTTGGATTCTTTCTAGTCCTGGACTAGAAATCTGGTCCTGATATCTTGGGGTCTTATCATTCAGAGTCTGAAGCATGACCCACATCGTGAATGAGAAGACCGCAGCCAGGAACCCACAAAAAACTAGGTAGAAGAGCAAGATCAAACCTCAGCTTTGGGCGGTGCGCCACAGGCACTCTTTGGTGGTCGGAGTGTAGAGGAAGAGCTTGCAATAGGTCAGGCTTTGGTTGAGGGGCTTTCCTTCTTCGTAGTGGTGGTGTGTGCGTGGATGGCTAGCAGAGCTGTGGCCGCTGGGGTGGAGGCTGCGAGAGGCGTGGAGGTGAGTCCTGGCTAGCGGCGCCGCCTGGCGACAGCAGCAGAGGAGGGAAGGCTGAAGGCACCTCCTCCTTCCCGGGAGTACTGGAGCCGACTGCTGCGCACTGGGTCGGGCAGCCGCTTGGTGTATTCCTGATTAAAAACATCTCATATGTATTACACCATTATAAAATCATTGGACTAAAATTATTTTTCTCCCCTATTTCTGTACTTCAATCAAACATTGAATCTATTAAGGCATTGGTCCCCAACCGTTTTGGCACTAGGGACCAGTTTAATGGAAGACAGTTTTTCCATGAAGGGTGGTGGAAGGGATGGTTTTGATATGGGTTTGAGAGCGATTGATTTGTTATGATCTCTATGCAGTCCAACCTCTGCCAATGATAATCTGTATTTGCAGCCACTCCTCTGCGCTGGCATCACCACTTCAGCTCCACCTCAGACCATCAGGAATTAGACTCTCATAAGGAGAGTGCACCCTGGATCCCTTGGATGTGCCCCTGACAGTAGGGTTCATGCTTCTAGGAGAATCCAGTGCTGCTGCTCATCTGACGGGAGGCAGAGCTTGGGCAGTGATGTCAGCAATGGGGAGCGGCTGTAAATACAGATGAAGCTTTGCTTGCCTGCCTGCCGCCTGCCTCCTGCTGGGCATCTGGGTAGCAGTCACGGCTTAGGGGTTGGGAACTGAACATTAAGGGATTCTTCTAAGCAAAGCTTTAGTGTCTGCACCTTCTGTACCTGTCCATTCTCTTTCCAGCCTTTATACCTGCTGTCCTTCTGGGTGTCCTCTGTTGTCCCCTGTTGCAACCCAGGTCTACACCTTGGTGGATTTTACTAATGGTCACCAACATTCAGTTTTCTCCTCTGCCAGGTGCATGGAAGACAGATTCCTGGGGTGAGTGGGCCCTGGAACTTTTTCTGGCCAAAGGAGAAAGCATGGAGGTGAAAAGTTGGTGTGCCCTTCCCACTTTCTCTTGATCTGACAATGGTACTAATGAAGATTATATTTTCCAGACAGTACAGCTGCAAGATGGTAAAGCTTGGGTTCCTATCATCTGGGTTCCTGGGTGAAAAGGAGCCCTCAACTTGTCTGTTTGGTACATGTTACATGAGTGAGATAGAAGCATTGTTATGTTAAACCCATCTGATGTTTGATACTGTTTTAGGGTTCTTCTCTACAAAGCAAAACCTAGTCCAACTTAATTAGTAAATACCCTGACCCTGGGTGTTTCCTACTTCGACTCTTCCTGTCATCTTAACTGACTGTCCCATTAGATTAGAGAAGCTTTTTTTTTTTTTTTTAAATTATCACTCTTATGACAATATTAATGGATACAGCTCTCCCTTGGTGGTAAGACAGAAGGCAATGAGAAGACTGGGTGGGGTGGCGGGGATGATTAGAAGTAACAGTACTCCAGGAAAGCATTGCTGGAAGAATAGCATAGCTCTAGGGCTGAAGAGCATGAGAAGATAATTGCGTGTGAGAGCCCCTCTTATTTCTGTCTGTGTTTCTAATAGAATGCTAGCACTTCCTGAACACCTAAACTTTGCCCATTAGACTTTGTGTGTGTAAGCTCAAAAATCAGTTATTTCTTAAAGGGTAGATACTTAAAGTTTTTATAGTAAAATTTATTCAGATATTAATGTGAAAAATAGCTCTAGTTCAGGAAGGTAAAACAAGTGAAGAATGAGATATGATGTTAACTCCTTGAGTTTGTAAGAAGAAGAAATAGTACATACTTTCTCCTCTCAGCTTTATTTTCCATGGCAGACAATACACACACCTTTGAAAATTAATAAAATAACATTTTGTCATATTTCTTCATCCTCTTTTTAAAATAAATATGTTATTATGACTTTCTCTCTCTCTTCCTTCTCAAAGAATCATATTCACAAATTCTATGTGTATTTTTATACATCCACTCTCAATATAAAACTATCCATGAACATACATATTATTCTCTATGTGTTTGAAAAAAAGTATGCAGTGCTATCATCCTCTACGTGTTGTTCCATGCCTCACTTTTTAAAGAAAATGGACTAAATGCAGTTTGAGATCTATTCCTGTTATTGATTGATTGTTTTTATCATTCCATCTAGCTGTCTGTGTCTGTATTTCATTTTTTCTGCTTTTGGAGATTGTATCCAAGTTTATCTATTTTCTTTATGTTATTTATTTGGGTTGTATGGAGTTTTTGCTATTACCAATTATTCTGAAAAAATATACTAAGTTGTATCTGATGAGAGTTTTGCTTGTTGTTTTTGTCTTTGTCGTGGTTGGTAGACCATCTAGGAGCTGAATTTCCGGATTGTGTATGTGTCCATTTTCTGTTATCAGGTACTGCCAAATGGTATTGCAGTCAGTTCTAACACTTTATAGCCCTATCAGAAATATACGAGAATTACCTAAATCCTCCTCAGCATTTTAAGTGTTGCACACTTAATTTATTTTTGGCCAGTTGGATTGGTATAAAATTGTACTTGAATAACGCTAATGTGTATAAATTTCCTTTCATGCTATTATGTTAAATAGAAATTCAAGTTTCGTTTTCTGTTTTTGTATCACATATAGGAGGTATAAAGAACTTTTTGGATTCTGATTCCTTGTGATACAAGTTTCAGTGTTTTCTCTCAGTAGGTGGCTTG
>NW_003852485.1:3503965-3567947 GCF_000181295.1 Otolemur garnettii | reverse complement strand
GTTTAATCAGGCCAAATGAACTTACCCATTCTCTTATAACTCCTAATTGATTGTCATTGTAAGACCACAAACATTTTCTATTTTGGGTGCTTATATACAAGTTTTAATTCTCTTGAAATGTATATGTATGTATATTGTTTGAGTTCAATTTTATTTTTATTATTATTGCTTATTATGGGATGGTAATGTCTCAATGCCACTTTTTTAAATAGTTTGTTGATAACACATTTCAAATGTCACCTTTATCATTTAACAAGTTCACCTATATGTTTCTGGAATTCTTGTTCAGTTCTATTGATCAATTTGCCTATTTCTATTCAAGAACCACATTGTATTAATTACCATGGCTTTATATAAACATTTTCATTTCTAGTGGAGCAGGGCTTTTTGTTCCTTATTCTTTTCTGAAACATGTTTGGCTGTTCTTAGAGCTTTGCTCTCCTTCTCCTATATGGAATTAAGAATCAGTTTGCCAAGGTACATGAAAAATCCTATTGTGCTTTGGCCTGAATTACATTGTATTGATATGCCTATGGCATTTTTGACTCATCTAAATAATACTAATGTATTTGAATAAAGATCATGTACATACTCTAGCCTTTAATGCTAAGTAACGAATAGTGTGTATGTATCACTTCCAAACTAATGAGACTCTCAAGAAATGTGAACCTGTGTTGGAGGTACTTTAGAAAGAAGAGCAGGTGGTGTTTAAAAATGGAAAAGAATTTGGAGAGGATTCAATTTTAAAAACAGAAATAGGGAATGAACAAAAAAAACGTAACCATGGCAGAGAATGAAATGACATCTTATCAGGTATGTGGATGGGGAGAGGGGACGCTGGGCGGAAATCACACAAGACTGCCGGCTGCATTTTTGACTTTTCAATGTCCTGAAATTGGAAACATTTCAAATTTGCTTCCAAGTGGTATCCCTTTCCCGCAAATAACAAATAAATTAGTTTCAAAAACTATCGCCAAGTTCAAGCTCTGGAATCTGCCGGTTGAAATCGTCTGTGCCAATGCATCCTTGTACACCCACTTTCCTCTGCCAACTTCACTGCTGATTGGATGCTGATGAATGGCATTGCTGTGCTCCACTGCAGCACTTTATAAATAACATAATGCAGTATCCACAGCACAATGGCCATTTCTACCTGTGCAGTGATCAGACCGGTCAGAAACAAAGGATTTCCCTAATAGCAGGCTTTTGGGGTGACCGTTCCATCTCTAGTAAATGGGTCAACAAGGTATTAAAACTAGATGTATCTGGTTTTAGGATGAATGTGAATGTTTTTGTATATAAAGCAAATTAACTATTTAAATGTACTTGTGCTTCCACAAATGAAAAAAGAAACCCATAAATGAAACAAACTGTTATGGGGGAAATGTCAAGTACACTGCACATATTTGTTAGATAAACAGTATCATTTGGCACCAACTAATGTTAGTATTTTTATGTCCCTAGTGTTTCCCTTTATTATTATTTCTGAAGAACACATATTTTCCCCTCCTGCAGACTTGTTAAAAAGGAAAAAGATGCCATAACAAGATTGATAGTATTTCAGTGAGAAACTGCATAATTATCGGCTATTTGACCATAACACAAAAGTCACCAAAATTGCGTGATTGTTCATTTACAGGGATATGATGACTAATAAAAACTTGAAGACATTGAATGTAAGTTAACTATTTATCTTAACTATAAAGGATTCTGTAATAAGAATGCCAAGCCGCCAGTTAGATTAAAAGACCCAGGAATGAATTCCACAAGAACTTAACCATGGAGAAGACAGGAATTGTAGTCTTTGTTAATTATCAGAGCCACAAAACGTTATATTATGTCTTCTCAAATTCTTCCATTTTATTGATGAGAACACAAAGTACAAATTCATCTGTAATTCAAAGATTACGTACAAAATCATTTCAATACCAATGTGCTGCCTCCCTGTCTTATCACATAATGATACCACCTTGATTTACACATGGAAACCCTAAAACACCAGTGTCAGAATGTGTCAAATTTCTTTGATTCTTTCACACCTTGTTGCTTGCGGGATTTTGTGAATGTGCCTTCAGCTTAGAATGCCATTTCCTCCACCTCCTGATCCACCCTGATAACCCCCTACATTTTCTTTGCTAAAAGTAAGAATTAGTGACATTTATTGCATGCTTCCTACATGTTAAGGGCTGTTCTAAGCACATGCGGTGACTTAACTCAGTCTTCCTGATTTGATGAAGTACATAGCATCAGGCCCTGGATTGCCGGGTCTGCCCCGGCCTATCTAACCTTGCTTGGGATCAGCTCCCTTAGGTGCTGGATGGCAATTCATCTTAGCAGGAGAGAGAGAGAGAAAGAAACAATCTTTGAAGGAGAGAAATAGTCTTAGTAGGACAGCGAATCTTAGCGGTCTTCGTAGAAGGGCACTGGGTAGGGGCCCTCCGCGCCGGAGGATCAAAAGAGTTAGAGTGAGCGAATCTGTGAGAGAATGAATCCGGACTAACCGCCTCTGCACCTACTTATAGACGCGATCCTGTGGCTATTTGCACCTTAGGTGTGGAGACTGCCAAGCACTGATGCTCGTGCTCTCACGCTCCAAAGAGCCGAATCCCTTCCCTATGCCCTAATCACCAAGGTGTTATATTACCGACATGTTATGTCACAGGTGTTTGTTATAGTCACAGAGGTTCAAAGCTTAACTCTCACGTCTCCTTCTCTTGAATCATCTGGTCTCCTACGACATAATAATCATTCCTACATGATGAGAAAATGGAAACACTGAAATATTAAGCAATTTGTTCAAGAAAATAAAGCCAGATCCATGGATTAAAATCTAGAGACAACATCTCTCTGGGGAAAGATATTTTAGCCTCTGTGTATACTGGCAGCACAGGATTCAGCTCAAATTCGACTTGCTATCACTCGTCTATGCAGGGAGTCTGCTTCTGAAGCACTCCCTCTTCTCTGAGACCACTGGACGTGCACTTTCCATGATGAATGTTAATAGATTACATTGTTACCTCTCCTACTGCGAGCTTCTTGGAAACAATAAGAAGCATTTGGACCTGGGAATGAACAGACTTACATTTGAACCCCAGGTCTGTCACTTACTAGGTCTGACAATTAAGTTTACAGAGTTGCCACCACCCACGTAGGCTGGCAGCATTGTACAAACACCTTCAGGGGTTCTCAAACTTTTTAAACAGGGGGCCAGTTCACTGTCCCTCAGACCATTGGAGGGCCGGACTATGGGCCCCAAGAAGAGTTGGCTGCTAAGCAGGACGGGCAGCGGCGGCAAAAACACCCAGCAGGCCGGATAAATGTCCTAGGCGGGCTGCATGTGGCCTGTGGGCTGTAGTTTGAGGACGCCTAGCTATAGAATCTTGGTATACAAATGTCTCACAACTGTGTTGGTGTGGACATGTGGTGGTGCCTTGCCGAGTGGCGTTCATTATTGTGATTGCATGTTTTTGTGGATCACCGCAAGAAAGTTAGAGATTGAATTAGAGCAACAAACAAACGTTACCTTTCTTGTTACATTTGGCAAGAGCGGATGTGAAGTAAGGGACGTGTTAGTCCAAGTTTGTGAGGACAGTGCCATGAAGAAAACAGCAGTGTAAAAATGGATTAAAGATTTTCCTGAGGGGAGAGAAAGTGTCACTGATGAAGAGAGGTCAGGGGGCCATAACAAGCAGAACTGATGGAAACACTGCAAGGATTCATCCTGTTCTGCGTCAAACTCATCCACTGACTGTGAGAAGCCTTGTAAGCTAAGGAAACATCAACAGAGAAATAGTCGGGAAAATTTTAATGAAAAATTTTGGCAGGAGAAAGATGTATGCAAAAATGACCTCAAAGGAGCTCGATGGTAAAGAAAAGCAAGAGGGAAGTAAAGTTTGACCGAGATGCAAGATGGTGTTTGGGGCCCTGTTATCCCTGGTGATGAAACGCAAATGTCTCAATAGGACTCTGAGACAAAGCGTCAAAACGCAAAATGGAAGCCAACCAGTTCTCCACAACTAAAAAACTTCTGTCAGTCTGAGCCGAAAGTCAAAATAATGTTGCTAACCTTTTTTCTTGATATCAGAGGAATTGTTCATTATGAATTTGCACCAAGTGGACAGTTAACCATCTTTATTATTTGCTGAATATTAAAAGTGCTGAAAAGACTGCATGAAAAAGTGAGATGAAAGCCCCCTGAACGTTTCATCAACAACTCATGGTTCTCACATTACAACAATGCACCAGCTCACGCAGCAGTATCTGTGAGGGCATCTTTAGCCAGCAAACAAGTAACTGTACTGGAGCACCCCCCCCTACTCACTTGACCTGGCCCCCAAGGAGTTTATTTTTATTATTGGAAGATAAGGGAAATACTGAAAGGAAGACATTTTGATGACATTTTGAGGACATCAAGGATAATATGACAGCTCTGATTGCCATTTCAAAAAACGAGTCCCCAAATTGCTTTGAAGTGTGGATTAGGCACTGGCATCCATGCATAGCTTTCCAAGGCAAGTACTTCAGAGGTGACCACAGTAATATCTAGCAATGAGGTGCAGCATTATTTCTATGTCAGCTCACACACTTAAGTGTCAGATTTCACGTTCAAAATAAAACCTTGGCAAATTGCTTAACCTATTTGAGCTCAGTTTTCCTCATTTGTAAAATTAGGGTTATAATAGTTGCTTCACTACAATGTTATATTAGGAAGATTACATGCATAAAAACACCCAATTGCTTAATGTAAATTAGCTCTTATAATAATTATTCACTGTACCCTCTAAATTTACTACTGACGTAGTGGTAAATGCCTATTTGTTGCATGGATAGGGCTATGAGGGGTACAGATTAATCAGATTGTATTTTGAATTTACTGTTTGTTTATAAACTCTGAAACTTAACCTCCAGCATGGAGACACGTTTCTCCTTTAGCTGTGTTATCTTGCAGGTTAGGGTCCTCCTTAGTGATACTTTCGCCATCTTAGTTGACACATCACTTCAGGCTACTTAGTATATTATTTAGGGCATTAGGAATGAATATGTTTTCTATGCACTGGAATTTTCTGAACTGAAGGAAAGATGGACATTGACAGAATCGAGTCCTTTAAACAGCTTCACAAACAGACGGAAGGAGCTATTGTAGAATGATGATGTCAGCCATCCAGTTGCAGCATGACCTTCAAGGTTTTATTCAAGTTTTGCCCTTGGACAAAGGAAAGCAAAACAACAAAACCCCTCGCTCCCTTTATCCATCACCCTGTGTGTCCGTGTGTGCATCTGTGTGTGTGCAGAAGTGTGATCCCCATGTCACCTTTGTTGGGAGAGCTGGCCAACTGCTACAGTGGGAAGGAGGAGTCACAGCGTCTGAAGTTTTCTGCCTTTAGAAAGATGATGTTATAGTTATAAAATTCAAGCCCACGCGGACCACATGAAGCCCTTTATGAGGAGACCCATTGTACATCCAGTGTTGAAACACAAGGAAATCCCCAGCATCCCCAGCCTCAGCGCCCTCCACACAGAAGATGTGATGAACTTGGGGGCACAATCAGATATGCAGGTAAGTGAGGCACCTTGGTGGAGTTTTTGAGAATATTGGAGGAGGCCCTATTAGTTAAAAATGTTTTGTCAAACACAATATAATGTTAGCAGGTGGCAAAGAGACACTTGTAAAACCCCATGACCAATCTCTTCTCCACACATCAGCGAGAATGATCGCTTCAAATAAGAAAACAGTCTGTCAATGTCTTTGTTTAAACACTTTCTGTGGATTTCCCTTCATAGATTAGTCCCTTGGAAAAGGTCTAGAAGGACTTGCCTATGCCCTTTTTGGCTCCTCCATTCTTCTGCATGTGAGGACACAGCCTGCCTTCCCCTTTGCCCTTTCCCAGCCTTTCATTATGTGAGGAAACTTTGGTGGTACCATCTACAAGGAAGGACCTGCTCACTGAATCTGCTGATGCCTTGATCTTGGACTTCCCAGCCTCCCAAACCATGAGAAATAAATTTCTATTCTTTATAAATTGCCCAGTCTCAGATATTTGGTTCTAGGCGTGTAAACGGATTGAGACTGTTTGTGAAGGGAGTGGGAGTGTAACCTTGCCGATCCTTATTAGTACAACTTGCCATTTTTTTTTTTTTTTGAGACAGAGCCTCAAGCTGTCCCCTTGCGTAGAGTGCCATGGCTTCACTGCTCACAGCAATCTCCAACTCCTGGACTCAAGCGAGTCTCCTGCCCCAGCCTCCCAAGTAGCTGGGAACACAGGCGCCCACCACAACGCCCGACTATTTTTTGGTTGCAGCCATTATTGTTGTTTGGCGGGCCCGGGCTGGATTCGAACCCACTACCTTAGGTGTATGTGGCTGGTGACAACTTGCCATTTGTATAACCCAACTCAAGGGAAGTGTGTGCCAAGTAGCGTGCACAAACACAAAGCTGGCCTTGCTGCATTTCGTCAACAGTATCACCCGCTTTTTCTTCAGGGACAGACCTGCTGTATTTTTCAAAATTGATTTCTTCATTCATTTTCAATTTCCTTTTCATGATTAGCTAAATCGAAAGCAAATGTTTGGGGTCCTTTTAACCTGCTCACCTCAAACCCTCTTTCTCTTTCTGAACAGATCTGTAATTTCCCAAAGTAGCGCATGGCTGTGCTGTGTAGTACGTACCCTGAAGAAGCAGGTTCTGCTGGGGGTTCATGCTTGAGTCCATTTTTCTTATCTTTCTCAAATGGCCGAAGTTAACTGATTTGAAAGGGCCTCATTTTAAATTACATTCATTCAGTGAAAACAGAAATTAACACTTAGAGACATCTATATGCTAATGATTGTAGCTCAGGGAATTCACTTCTAACCTTTTCAAAAGGCGCTGGTAAAGAGCCATTTCACTTGAAAGCAACTTAGTAAAACTGGTAGATTAATTAAATACCATAAAATTTCTTTAAAAATCTTTATTTCATTTATCATTTATGCCATTATTATATATTTTTCTTTTTTATGTGAGCTACCTTGGTTCAGATCATGCCTTCTAGGACACATTATTTAGCAGATTATTTAACATGAATAATGCAGAACCCAGACTGGTAATGTAATACCCTGAGTTTAGAAGACAGTAAGAGAACAAAAGACAAACAAAGGCACTCTGTTCATCAAGGCTCCCCGTCACTCACGTTGCAGCTTTATACCTTTTTTTAAGTGTACTTTCCTTTGTTGCTAAAACCCTGGGAGAGGGCACAAGCTGGTAAATGGAGTCAAGGTACAAGGCTCACTTGGTCTTTCAGTTCCTTGTTCTTGTACAATGGGGAGATTAAAAAGCTATACATGGTATCCTTTAGCGGCTTTGTGTCTGTTGGCTACATCTTGCTTATCCATGTTTACTTATCTCTACTTATTTTCATCCATGATTTCAAGGATGTCTTCACATTTTATTATCAGAGTGAAGCAAGCTTTTCCCAGTGTACCTCACAGAGTAAACCTTGCTAAGCAGTTTGGATAGGATGCTTTTTGGAGGATGAAGGAGAGACCATGTAGTCGAGCAGGGCAGCCTCTTCAGGGAATAGGTTTATGAAATCAGATGACTTTGCTCTTAGTTTCCCGTGCATATTGTTTCTGTCTTCTGAATCAACAGCATGAACTTTGCAAATTGGGAGCATGGGATTTTGCAGTCAGACCTGGTTTTGAGTTTTCATTCTGCCCAGCATGCACTAATTGTGTGACTTTGTGCATATTATAGAATCTCTTTAAGCCTTAATTTTCTCATCTGTAAAATGGGTACACTTGCTGGGAGGAGTAAATGGGAAGGAGTAAAATAACACTTGCTGGGAGGAGTAAATGGGAAAATGCACGCAAAGTCCTCGATAAAATACGAGGCACAGAGTAAATGCTCAGTGAAAAGTAATGCCTGAAGTGGTGAAGGTGAATTAAAGAAACAAACAGTTTTTAAAAGTGCTGCTTTCAGAAACTGTAGTCTAGGAAATGATTTCCAAAGTTAGCTAAAATAAGGGACATCAGGCACCTAAGCTGGCCCTATTGGCCCCCTTGCTATATATTCTTCGTGTGGACTTCCCTCATACTTTACTTCTCTTTGACCCACATCCTCAAAAGTAGCACTCTGTAATCAGAAGAAGGAATCATATCAATAAAGTGAGTAAATGGCATATTTATTTTTATTTCTTTTCCATTTTTTAAATAAGTATAAAATTGGATAAGTTTTAACATATGTTGACATCCATAAAGCTTTCACCATGATCAAAATAATAAATGTTTCCATTCTCCAAATGTTTCCTTCTCTTAATTTGTTGCCCTTGTTTTCTCTACCACCCTCTGCCCCCTGGGCCCTGTCTCTGTCCCCAGACAGCCACTGCCTTCTGTCTTAGTTTTCCATTTGTTAGCATCCTATATAAACAGGATCATGCAGTATGTTTTCTTTTTGTTGTTGTCAGTTTGATCTGACTTCTTTCACTCAGCAAAGTTATTTTGAAGCTTATATTTAAGTTAAATGTTTTGACCCTGGTAAAGCAGCCTGTCTACCTGAGCAGCACCCAGTTTGTTACATGTATCAATAATTCATTCCTTTTTCTTGCTGAGAAGTAGTTCACTGGGTAGAGATACTGCTACTTATTTATTCAGTCTCCTGTCAATGTACATTTGCATTGTATACAGTTTGAGGCTTTTACAAATAAACTTGCTCTGAGGATTCAAACGTGAGTCTCTATAGGGACATATGTTTTCATTTATTTTGGGGGGAAAAAACTCTAGGAGTAGAATATCTAGATCACAGCATAAGTGTATGTTTAACTGTTTAAGTAATTGCTAAATTGTTTTCCAAAGTGATTATGTCACTTTATGTTCTCCCAGCAGTGGATGAGAGTTCCAGTTCCTCCACATCCTTTTTAATTTCAGCAATTTTAAGAGTGATATAGTAGTGTTTCATTGTAATTTTATTTTTAATGTCCCTATCATGTGCTTCTTTCCTATCCTTATATCCTCTTTTGGACAACGGTTATTCAAATATTTTGTTCCCCTTTTAAAATGAAATTCTTTGTTTTCTTATTGTTGAACTTTGTGTATGATTTATATATTTTGGATACAAATTCTTTAGCAGACATGTGATTTGCAAATCCTTTCTCCCTTTTGGTAGCCGTGTTTTCATTTTATTATTGCATTTTTTTAAAAAAAGAAGTTCATGCTTTTGGTGAAGTTCAATTTCTACATTTTATATTTTATGAATCTTTTACTAACTTGAGATTACAAAATTTTCTTCTGGGTTTCCTTTGAGGAGCTTTATAAATTTAGGTTTACATTTAGATCTTGATCCATTCTGAATAAATTTTTTATAGGTGGAAAGTATGAATCAACGTTCATTCTTTTAGATATGATATGTACTTGCCCCATTGCCACCCACTGAAAACACTATTCTTTCCTCACTGAATTCCTTTGCATCTTTGTCAGAAATTAGTTGATCATGTACATGTGGATCTACTTCTGTGCTCTTCTCCATCCGGTTCCATTATTCTATTTGTCTTTTTCTAAGTCCACGATATATTTTGAAAACAAAAACTTCTTGAGGCAGTTCCATAATTCTCCTCTTTTCATGTAGCTTAACTGGAAAACTCAATTTAATTTTCTCTTTCAGTGAAATTTAGACAAATGTGATTTTAGCCCACGATTTAAAATTGGCCAAAAGCCAATTGGTCTCTTTGTATTTTGCCAATTCTCTTGCCCAATTTTCATTTTTATTTGTTTTATGCTTTTTGGAGAGGGAAGGCAGAGGGTAAAGATGTAATAGAAATACCTTGAGAAGCTGCTGTGTATTGCATATAAAACTATAGAAATTAGCCCCAGTTACCCAATTGCTTATGGTGGTATGAGCGTGGCCATGGAAAATTCAAATGAAAAACTCCAAATACCAAATCCTCTCTAAAAGATTCTTGCTAATAAATGTGCCTAATTCTGAATTATACCTAATTGTCTCTGTTCTTTGCTGTATACACAGAGGAAAAAATGTTCACTTGTGTTTTAGACATAGTATCACGGGTTCTTGAAAGCAGAGGCAGGCCACAAATCCCAGGGCAAGATCCAGTTGAGCCTGCTTGAGAACAAGGCTTTCTCAGGTAGGATTCCACTTGTAAATCCCAGCTGTCAAACTGTGAGGGACATGCTTCACAAGAGGAAAGAGCCAGCCTCAGGGAGGAGTCAAGAGAGCAAGTGTGTTGGAAATGGAAAGCAGAGACGGTAGTTAACAGCCCTTTAATAGACCTCAGCTGATTGGTGAGTTCCTTGTTGGTGCTAATGAGCTTTTCTATACTGATAGCTATATTATTCCCCACTATTGTCATGGTTACACAGACAAAAGGAGAAGGCGAATGGTAAACTTCCTGAACAAAGGAGATGGCATGAAATTGGAATCATTTAATCATTTATTCTAACTACAAAACAGGTCTTTTCTAAGATGAGTTAATGAACTCTGGTTTACCCCGGAGGCTATAATCCTCCACTGACATCAGTCTCCTCATCTCTTAAAATGAGGGGGTTGGACTAGATGATCTCTAAGGCCCCTTCCAGCATAGAATTCTATGAGTCTATGATTACTTAACCTATTTCCTAGTGACTGGAGGTTTTGCGTTTACTATGTGTAGAAAAGAAACAAAGGAAATCTAACTTGGAAAGTTTGAGATTTTGTTTGTATCACAAGCTTGATTTCAAAAGACAGATGAAGTGCCGATGTTTGAATTCGAGACATTAATCTCTACTGTATTTCGGACGACATATAGCAACTTGCCCATTTAGTGGCACATTGAGAGGGTGGTGGGGGACATGAAGGCGTTAAGAAGCCCCTCTGGCCCTGGTTAAAGGTGCAATTTTATATTTATAAGTTAACTCTTCCCTCAAGGAGACTAACCTGATATCTGTGCTAACTCCAATCTTCTTTCAAAATGGTTCTCAAATACAATTTGGCACAAACACATCAAGCTAATATTGCAGATGTGGTTCTCACTTACCATTTGTCAAAGCTGTAGCCAACCAAATTAGGCCATTCATCTCTAGGTTTTAGTAGACTCTATAGAGATGTTAAAAGAATGGATCAGAATTCACTCAGAGTATTAATGCTATAATATATTTGGGCCACAAATGGGCAGAGCTTTGTTTTATTTTATTCTTTAACTTTGTAATAACATAGCATCTACAGAGAATGAACATATTGCTAAAATCAAATAGCTGACGGTGTTAGCACATGAATCCTTTTTCCAATCATAAAATCACTAAAGTTTCTTCTAGTCTGTATCTACTGTTTCAAGAAAAAGGTTAAAAAGTTTACATTATACTTATACAGTTTTAACTGTAGCATGGAGAACCTTCTATAGCACAATCTTCAAGAAACTTACAGTCTACTTGAACAGTGAGACCTGGTTAGCAGTGCACAACAACAAATGTCCTTAGCAGGGGCCCAGGGGACATAAAATGTGTACCAGGTACTAGACAGATCTCATACTGTGAGATCATTCTAGTTCTATAGATTCAAACTTCGAGTGTCAGGGGATTAAAAAAGCAAAAGCTGGGGTTACACATCTAATAAAGTTTCAGGCTGGAGTTTGAACACTGGTTGATCTGACATCAAGACCTGTTGTATTCCCTCAGCACCAGGGATAGCAACCATGGTTCTTCTCATCTTCCAATGCTGAGTCATTAATGAGCTATGAGGTCCAACAATTGAGATCTTGAACTCATCCTAGAAAAAGTGCTACACACCTTATTGCTGAACACCACTATGGCCACCTTCAAAGTGCTCCTCTTGGGAATCTATGCAGCCAAGTGTGGACCAGTGACTAGTCCATACTTCAAAGCAATTTTGGAACTTTTTTGGAATGGCCACCAAAACTGTCCTTGTATTATCTCTGATGTCCTGAATGTCAGTCATCAAGATGTCTTTCTTTAAATATCTCCTTTATCTCTGGGTTAAAAAAAAGTCACTGGGGGTCAGATCAGGTGAGTAAGGAGGGTATACCAACACAGGTATTTTTTTCTGGCTAAGAACTCCTTCACAGGCAGTGCTGTGTGAGCTGGTGCACTGTTGTGATTCAAGAGCCATGAGCTGTTGGCCAAGATTTCCCATTAAGATTTTGCTAACTGTTTCTCTGTCAGTGTTTACCTGGTCTGTTATGTTCCTCACAATCAGCCAATGATTTTGGTGCACAATTCAGTGAACTTTTACATGTTTTCATCAGTTCTGTTCATTACTGGCCACCCTGGACTTGCTTCATTATTGACACTCTCTTTCCCCTCATTAAAATGTTTAATCCATTTGTATACTGCCATTTTCTTTACAGCATTACCTATCAATTTGGACTAACATGTCCTGGATTTCACTCCCACTCTTGTCAAGTTCAATAAGAACTTAATTGTCAGACCTTCATATGACTGGAGTGTTGATTGAGAAAATTTCTCAGAGGACCTCTGGGATCTGGGAGAAGTGCCCTGGTATATTTGTGATGTGGCATGGACTCTCTAAGTTCCCTTTTCTTGCCCTAGCTTCTGCTGGCTCCATTTTCATTTCTCCTGAGTTATTGGAGAAATGAAAGAAAAGAAAGCTCAGTACAGTGTGCAGTGTTTAGGGGAGATTTTTCAGAAAACCTGGGAGATGAGCTAGCCATGACTGATAGGTAGAATTTGAGCAGGTAGACAGAAAGCAAACCAGCACTCCAAAAAGAATTTGAGATGTTGAGGCAACAAGGGAGCAGATCTTTCAGGCAAAGAAGGTGTAATTTTCATGGAGCTGAGACAGTGGCCTTCACGCCTGTGTTAATAACGGGCAACGGAATACAAGGAGATTGTTTAAACTGGTTCAAAGCCTTTTCCCATTTACACCGCTTGAACAATCTTTCTGTGTTTCATTAGTTGCCAATAAGTTATCCCTTTGTTTCTGCGTTTGGTTTTATGGATTCTATTGTTGTAATGATGAGAGCACAGGGAAACCATGTAATGACAGGGAGAAGCACTCGCTGGGGGAAAGAAAAAGCACTTTGAAGCAGTGGGGCTCCCAGGCTGCATTTGGGCACAACGCCAGCTTTTCTGCAGCTGAAGAACTTGCCACAGAAACAGCTGGCAATGGCTACAATTCACCTGTAATAAAGACAACTGATACAGACCACTCAGCACACTAATCAATGATTTAATAATTGTGTCAATGAAACAGATTATTCAATTGGCTTTGGGGGACTGGCGGCACCCCCTGCAGTCATATGCTGCCTTTGAGAGTGGCTCAGCCTTCCCCAACAGTCTCACACATTTCCCTCTAGCACTTTTATTTTAAGACTCTCCTGTTTACAACTTTTATATCAAAGTATATTGGAACATCATATGCCCCTTGGACCAGTGTTTATTGACATTTATGGACGTGCCAGGAAATTCTAGTGAGTGAATAGAGCCTTTCCTCACTCTGTCTGTAAGGTTTGTAGAATCTGTCCCTGGGGTCAGCACTGTCCCCTGGGGAGGTGTAGAACATCTTTTCTCCAAATGAGCTGCTACTTCTTAGGATGCACCACAGTTTGGTGTGACTGAGGGGTTTGACCAGAAAGAGCATAGATTAGGCTTCCCTACATTTTAGATTTGCACTACCCTTTCCCACTTTCCCTGCAGTACCGTGAGTTGTTCTCAAACCCAAGCCGAGCTTTTATCCACTTACAGATAGAGTTTCCTGCAGAGGATCTGGAGTAAGATTTTCCTCCCCATGTACAAGTGGTCAAATGAACAGATGCAATGACCCATAGAGTTATTCATTCTTGGTTCTGTAATGGTCTGAACAGTGAGCTGCTGGGAGCCCCCTGTCCTTTGTAGTCCCCTTGCACAAACCTCCTCGACCCCGGCCTTGGAGCCACATGGGAGTTTGGTGGGGTAGTTCAGGATGGCTGGGGGTCATAGCAGTTCTCCTGATTTTTTGCTGCTGTGTCCTCTTCAGTCAGTTTTTTCATAGTGATTCTTTTTTTTACCTTAAACTTTGATCTCACAGTAAACAGTTTAATTGAATGTCATTTAAGCTGTCACATTAGTCAAACCTAGTAGATTTTAGGAATCTGAGCATTAATGATATTGGGTTAGATAGAATTAGGCTGGTGAGCTTTTCATAACATTTAACTTTTATGAGAAAAAAAATAGTGGTATATGAAGTTGCACAATTGGCTTTTTTTTTTCTTTTGTTGCAATTTGGCCAGGGTCTAGTTTGAACCCACCGCCCTCGGTCTCACTGAGTCACAGGTGCCACTCTGCACAATTGGCTCTTTAAACATGTTGGTAGAGATGCAGGACCTCAGCCAGCTACTCAGGAAAAAAGATTCAGAACCCATCTTTACCCGGTTTAAACTTAAACGTTTTTATAAAAGATTTGTTCTGGACCCACTCTCTAAAGCTAGACTCCAGTGATTTCTCAAGAATGCTGAACTTCTGAAGTACTAGATTATGCTGCCTGGCCACAATTATTGGTAATTCTCTTTTGAATTTGGGCTTCTGGGTGGCGGGGGTCTCTTAATTTTAACTGTGGATCCTAGTGCCTATTTGGAAGTAACCAGGAAAGTTCCACTCAACATTCTGATATATATGATGGCTCTAGACAAATTTATTATGGAAATATAATTGTTTGTTTAGTATTACTTTAAAAACATGCTTCTATTATCATTCTCCTTATCCCCGATTTTTTTCTGGATCCCATTAATTAAGGGTCTGATCTGGGAGGAGAATGTGTCCCTTCTAAGAATATATTCATTTTAATAGGTTGAGGCCTAAAAAATTCAAGACACAAAGGGCTGAGTCAATAATGGTGGGATTTCAGGCAATATGACAGGTACTGAGAAATATACTTTTGGCCAGAGGCCCTGCCCGACTCTATTCAAATTTCACAAAATAGACAGTTGTCTACTCCATAAGAAAATGGACAATATACTTTTATTCTTTTCTCCCTTCATAATTTTGACATAAGCTATGCAGTGGAAAGCAGGCACCGACTGGTAGTATCCATTATGTATGGGGGCCAATTTTATTAAGGATCTAGGAAATCCCTCCCTTGGTGGCATATTTAGAAAGTACTATTGGCATCCCGTCCTTCTGAGTTATCAGTGAATGACATGTCGATGTCTTGATGCCTGATCTTAATTATTCACTCTCTGCCATTTCCACAGCCCTGAGACGGCTTTCGTCTGTGCTGACACATGGGATATAGATAGCAAGAGTGTTAGTGGATTCCAAATACAAATGTGAGGACAAAGAAGAGAAATTATATACAGGTGTATACATGTGTACATACAACTACATAATACACACATTTAATGTATATATGCAAACATATATATGACTATCTAAAGGTTAATCCATCAAAACCAATTTAGTGGAATCTAGCATAGGTGATGAGAGCACCATCTTTTTCCTACATGTAAGAATCCATTTCTTTCCTGATCATCCCCAGAGAGCACACTGGATTATTTAAATGTTACCCACTAATATTTTGCAATGTTTTCTATTGTATAATTTTTAAAGCATTCTTTTAAAGATAAGATAAAGTGATAGATATGAAAATACTTTAAGGATTGTCAGCTGGAAAGTGGAAGATGTATTTTATCAAAATTATGACTAAGTATTTTCATGCTATCCGTTGGTTTCACATTTTGGAATACAACTTGCTAGAGAGTAGGGCTGACATTGGTTGGATTCTCACTGTGAGTAGTTAAATAGCACAGTCATGAAGAAGGCATATAACACAGCAAAGCATCAGGAACAGTGAATTGGGAGCCAAGGCACTTGAATTTTATCCCCAGCTCTGCTGGTAACAATCCCCGTGCCTTAGGCAAATCATTTAATCTCCCTGGGTCTTTGAATCCTTGTCTGTAAAATGAGAAGGTGAATCAGGCAATATTGTATCCAGCTTTAATTTTCAGAAATTTTTGATTATTTTTTAGAATACGTGAAACCTCTTATCAGAGAAAGTTCCTACTGCAATGTTTTTACTTCAACCACAAAAATTAGCTTTAGTTCAACCTCCATAACATGTGAGGTTGTCAGAATTTTGGAAAATTAAAATGTTTTTTAGAAATTTTTTGAAGGCCAACAGGCTGTTATTAGCTATGCTGCTGCCAGGATATTATAATGTGTGGAAATAAGCAGTAAAAAATAACATAAACAAAAACAAAAGCTTGGGGGGAAATCTTTTACTGCTCAATTTTTTTTATCAGTCTGATTGATCTGACCACAAAGAAGTAGTAAATAACAGGTGTTTTTTTTTTTCTTTTAATTTTCCTCCCTCTTCCTTTCCTACCTTACTTCATGACTCTTGTTGCTTGGAGAAAAATAATAATTAAATCAATGCAGAAATGAATTTGGAGTGTTATAAACCATTTATATTGGTTGTCAATAACTTTCTGAGAACCCTTCTTAGGCGTTAATTTTCATCATATGTAGAAGATGAAAAAGATGGGAAATACATTTTTGCTAATCACCTCCTAGGAAGCCATAGCATTTCGAAATTATGTTTGTATATGATGCCCCCAAGCTATGTCAACATTTGTGTTTTCATATTCAGTTAACAGCTTACAATGTTCATACATTCTCCATTTTAAAACCTGAGAAATTAAACTAGTTGTAGACAAACATGTACATCTCTGAAGGTTCTGATAAGGCAAAGTTTTAACTGTAATCTGAATAAAGTTGAGGGAGCAGGTCTCTGTTCCCATCTATGTTGGGGAAGAGCTTCAAGGCTAGGGGAAGAATGAGTATGGAACCCTTGAGACAATTCTTTAGGGAGCAGAGTGTCTGCATGGAAGAATATCCAGGAGGCCATGCCTGGTGTCAGTAAAAGAGGGAACAAGTAGCAGAAGATGACATTAAAGGTGTGAAGGAGCAGCCAGATGGTGTAGGACATCATAGGCCAATGTAACAAAATGGGGAATAATTGAAGGATTTGGATGAAAGAGTAACTTCAAAGTGACACTGCAACAGGGTATTTTTGGCAGTAAATGGTCAGTGTTGTTAAGAGACAATAAGAATAATCCAAGGATAGATGATGATATCTCGAAACAAGTGGTAGTGGTGGAGATGGTGACATACTGGTGGAGATGGTGACAAATGGTCTGGATCTATTTTGACAGAAGAGCTGACATCATTCATTGATGAAATGAATATGGGATATGAGAGAAAGAGAAAGGAATTGCTCACAGGTTATGGCCTGAGAAATTGCAACTATGGAATGGCCATCAACAGAGATAGAGAGATCAAGAATTAGTTTTCAGATATGTTTTTGGTGCTTATATGACAAAGAAATGGTTTAAGAAACTCTTAGTCAGTATACCTGAATTGAGTAATTATTTCCATTCATATGTAAATATAAGAAAGAAAACCAAAGTATGGAAACAAATCCAGTACTAAGTCATTCTTTTTATTTCATTTATTTATTCATTCATTTACTTAATATTTACTGAAATCTCTTACACATTAAAACCATTCTGTGAGGTCTGGGAGAGGTAGAAAAATGTTCAGATGTGAATTATGCAATTAGCACACATGTCATTTTATAGTAGTATCTGATAGAGGGTAGAAATGTGATTCACTGGAATGTGTAGTGTGCCAGGATAGTTAAATATAGAAAAGTGATTGTGGGTTTGGGGGTGATGTGTGAGATGGCCTTCAATGAGCAGGCACTTTACATTCCAGGATGAAGGTTATCACATTAGAGGCATTTTCTTATTTGTTAATGACATTGTGACTTCATTGAAAGTAATCTGAAAGAATAATTTAGACTAGCCTTTCTCAAGAAATTTGAGAATTATTTGCTAATGCCCACTGTAAGTAACAAATTTACTTATCTTTTATATATCTAGAATGGAAATAGTTATGTCCCATTCTTAGGTGAATTGAAAATGTGTTCCATGGTTGAGAAAGGCTGATCTATTCTGCATGGGTCCTAAATTCAAGGTTATATTTATATATAACCTAAATTCAAGGTTATAGTTAATTGAAATAGAAGAGTTCAGCTCCTTGTCAAACCTCTACGTCTAACCCAGTGAGCAAATAATATGGTGGTAGGTCTGATGTCTGTTGAGCATGACATCAGGTAAGAGGCTGTAGGTAAGTGAAAATCGTAAAAGAAATAAAAGGAATTGCTCTCACTCTCGGGAGTCATATAATCTAATTGGGAAGACAAACTCAAGGACAAATGCATGAGAACAGCTTTACAATACGATCTAAATACTGCCCAGTGATAGCATAGTCTTTGAACATGGACAAAGGGTAGGGTGCTGATTTGCATTAAGGAATAATCAGGGTTGGCTGGGCTGACTCAGAGAGGACATCCTTGAGGCTCTGGAACTCGCGAAAATATTGGCAAGTCATTGATTAGTCAATTTTTAAAAATTGACATTTGAGCAAGGATTTTATGAGCTAAGCGACTGAGACTTTATGAGAAAGCTGATACTCAGATGGCTTCCTTGATTTTCCGAATAAATCTTCATGTACAAAAAAAATCTTTGCTTCCCTTATTTGTGCTTCTCAAGTCTGCTGGATTCCCCTTTCCTGAAGGCTGACATCTGTCTAATACTCGAGTTGTGAAAAACCTCCTTTTTGATAGGGTCTTTTGATCGGCAGTTATAAGATTTCCTCTTGGAAATCACCGAGTGCTGCCTTCCGAGATGAACACTCTAACACGATGAAAACTTTCAAGCAAATACAAGCTCCCGTGCAGAGAAATGCCCCACCCCGGTGTGTGGGTCACTGACTGCTGGAGCTTTGTTTCTCGGGATGCGGACTTGCCAAGGGATTTTGAGGTGCCACTGCGTTGATTCAGCCAGGGGCTTAAGCCCTGGCACTCTCCACGTGAGAATCTAGTGACAGTCTACACACATAGGAAAGAACACGGAATCACACTGGATGCTTTCCGGTACCCGCTTAGTGTGGCGTGTTGCCGAAACCACAATTTGTCATGGTAAACA
The DNA here is from genome assembly GCF_000181295.1 of Otolemur garnettii. NCBI lineage: Eukaryota > Metazoa > Chordata > Mammalia > Primates > Galagidae > Otolemur > Otolemur garnettii. The sequence goes on along the minus strand of NW_003852485.1, from coordinate 3,548,988 downwards.
TCAGAGGTGAAAGGGCAAGCGCTGTTGCACGTGGAGGAAGGACACTGCGCTGCTTCTGCGGGCACGTGGAGTGAGGCGGGAGGGAACCTGACAGCGCCCGGTGCTACCTGAGCACGGCAGCCTGAAATACCACATAAGTGGTGCAGGGCATTTAATGAGTCGGGACTGAAAACTTTAATTAGCTTGTAGGGCTTTTTATTATTTTATTTTTTGTTCATTATATTTTCTGCTCAGTCTCTGTGGATGTTCTGCATTTTCATCATCAAATGACTGGCTGGCTATTTTTGTCAAACAAGAAGCCTGAAACCATCAAGTCTGAGTGTGGAGACAGTCTGCCCGCTCTGTCAACAGGATGAAAGTGAGTCTCAGGCTTTTTTAATTACAAGGATAACATGTTCGCTCATCTAATAATGAAGACGGTTAGCAATTTTAAATTTTAATAATCAATTACTGAAAGTAATTCTCCATTAAACCACAAGAGAGCCATTAAATCTCAAAAGATGGAACATGCTGTATGTAACAGTAGCAAATTTTCTATTTTTAAATATCATTAGGGAATATCTGATTGTTTCATTTCTCTGCATTTCTTTTACCTTTTTCCTCATGCAGACCATCTCATTTTCCGCAGGAAGACAGCACATGATCTTATAAATAATAAAAGAAAAACCTTGCAAGACTTGATCCAGGGGTGTGAAATATGTGCTAAGAATGTAATTTATTTCAGTCTGGCATATTTTGACTGAATAATAAGGAAGGTGACTAATTAATATTATACTATGCTGTGGGCAAGGCAGCACAGTGGGCTAATCCACGTTCCTTTCACCTCTGGAGACCTGCGTCCGAGCCTTGGAGGAGTCACAGCCGCTGAGCCGGGTTTGGGGGAGGGAGGGGGACGCTTCAGATGTCTTTTCTTGGCTGTGGAGACCCCCTGTCCGTATTCTAAAACCACCCTGAACATCAGCTTCTGCTCCGAGGAGATGAGGGAAAACACAAATGATCGCTAGTTGGCTGTGGCAATTTGGCAGACTTCTGTGTCAGGGGGAGAGCGCTCCGTGACAGCTCCAGCTGCCTTCTCACCGGCCGGTTTAGCCTGCTCGCTTTCATCCCTCTTAAATACTTGGAAATACATAGAATAAAAAGTGTGCGTGTGTGCACATGTATTCAGGTAGGATGTTGGATAAGGGTGGGCAGAAAATAGGGAATGATTTAGAATCAAATTAACCTAAATCTCCATTAGAAGCAGCTGATTCTATTCCTGCAGTATTAAAATCTCAAATAGTAGAAAGGGCCTGCGATTTATTTCTGAGGCCTTTGATGATGCTTCCAGAGGGAAGCACTTTGAGGCTACCCAGTCCTGCTGCACTCAGCATCAACTCCCATCTGGTCTGTGGGAGGCAGAGAAGTCGACTGTGTCAAGGGCTGTAAGCGACATGGCCAGAGACGACATTCTTACCACCTTATCATCTTTGATTATTTTTCTAATAAGGAGTATGCCTGGGTTTCTGAACTGTGCTGACCTTTCCAATGTACCTTCCCCAGCTTCCCTCAGAAGGCATCACACCAGAATCTGTGCTAAGCTAGGGAGAATTTGGTGGGGGTAGAAGGTAGGGTGGGTGAGGGTGGAAGGCAGTGAGAAAGATTTCATGGCACCGGCGATTAAGAAGCAGTTCATTTGCCTTTATTCACAGAACATTTTAAGTTTCTGGATATTGTAGAGTTCCTGTTTCTCTCTCATTCTCCTGTTTGGAATTTAATCATAATTACGACCATCATCAGGGAGTAGCTGGTCGGATGGAGATGAGGGAAATGTAGTTGGCACTGGGTAATTTTGATCTTTGTGGGCACATTGGAGAGATGACTTAATGAAAAACTTAAGGTGTATTCATGAAAGTTTAGGTTCTGATGTGAGTTTCAATTATCTGGCTATGATGACTCATCCATGCTCTGCTTAAATACTGTTAGTTGTAGAACTAAGATCTGTGTGCGAGAGTGGTATGTTTCCATTGGGAGAGAAACACCCATCACTTTGGGTTCACCAAGGAAGGTGTCCAGGCCAGCCATCCTTAGGCAGTGGCACCTGTAAGTGCTGGGGGTGGAGTCCTGGCAAGTGGGTTGGCTCCACCTGATCTCTGAGTGCGTTCTTGCCAAGTGGGTTGGCTCCACCTGATCTCTGAGTGCGTTCTTGCCAAGTGGGTTGGCTCCACCTGATCTCTGAGTCCGTTCTTGCCAAGTGGGTTGGCTCCACCTGATCTCTGAGTCCGTTCTTGCATGGTCTTCCCCATCCCATTTTCTGCAGAAGCAAACCTTGTCCCTATAAAGGTCCTATAATCAGAATTATTGTTTCTTTTATTTCAACCTTTAATTAGAGATAGTAAATAAAGATGATTTATTTTTGATGCTGATGCTGTGGTGTAGCAGAGCATCTAGCATTTTGGGGGTATGAGCTTCATGCTAATTATTGGCTTTGGGGGGGGGGCTGTTTTAGACTGGTCCCTGGGGTACATGCAGGTAATTAAGCAACATGCATTGGGTCCTCAGCTATTTGGTTCTGAGGTCAGGCCAGCCATAGATTCCCTCCCTCAGGAGCCTTTACTACTTCAGAATCGGAGTCAAGTCCTAGTGGTTTCCCTACAGAATATCTGATACTCCACTGAAAGCTGGAGGAAAAGGCCTCTCCTGAATCCCTGTTACAGCCCCAGTGATGTTCCAGTTGTTCCCTGGGGGTGGAAAAGTCATCCCTTACATCACTAAAGGCAGGATTCTAGACCACAGAAAAGAAAATATGGACAAGTCAGCAGGGGATGGCTCCAGGGAGTCCTCTGTTGCTGCTGAGAAGCAGAAAACAGAATAAGGATGAAACCCCAGGGAGGCCTAATCTAACACCCAGTGGAAGAATGAGAGGTGATCCGCTAAGGCTCATGGTTAGAATCATGGAGAGTCAGGAGAAACAGTTAGGACAGCTCTAGCTGTAGGCTCCCAGATTACTGATAAAAATTTGAATGACTCCTGAAAATCAAAGATGTGGAGAGCAGCCCTACCCAGTCCAAAACAGAGAACCTATAATTGAAAGCTTAAGGTTTGCTGCATTATGAAATTTTGTGCTATGAGACAACTGATTTTGCAACCAGGTGCACTGCAACCAAAGTACACCGTGGTGGAGAGCACGTGGGCTCTCCCAGTCAGGCAGGCTGCGTTTGAGTCCTAGTTCAACCATTATGAGCTCTGTGACCTTAACTCTTTAAGCTTCATTTTTCTCATGTGTTAAATGAAAATAAAATAGGAAAGGGTTTTTCAACCTCCACCTGATTGACATGCTAGGCTAGAGGATTCTTTGTTGTCGAGGCTGTCCTGTACATTGAGAGATGGTCAGCAGCATTTCTGGCCTCTACTTCTTAGTTGCCAACAGCATAACTCCTCCCCCCATGTTCTGACAACCAAACTTGACCCCAGAAATTGCCAGTTATTCCCTGGGGGCAAATGGTCCCCGTGGAGAATCACTACGATAGTTTTATAGAAGAAATATTGAGATTCTATGTAAAGCACCCAGCACAGTCTCTGGCATATAATAATTGCTCAATAGATTATTTACTCATGACAAACTGTGAGAAGTATCTTTATTAGATACTGAATAAGGCAGGTATTAGGGGATGCCAATAACTCCGTGCATGTGTGAATAGTCTTAATTCAGAGTTTCTTTCTTTCTTTTTTTTATTGAATGGTAACTATGTACATTAATGCACTTCTGGGGTACAGTGTGGGGTTTTCACATGCAATCTGAACTACTTCCATCAAACTGGTCAACACAGCCTTCATGTCATTTTCTCAGTTATTGTTTTAAAACGTTCCCATTCTACTCTTAGAAAGGTTCACTTGTACCCCTATAAGATATAATTCAGAGTTTCAAATGGCCCTGCTATCTTTTACCTAGAGGGGAAGCAGGTTAAGAAAAAGACATTTATATTTTGTGTGTTCTCATTCTGAGTTCATGGGCACGATGCAGACGCTCTCACAGCTCAAGGTAGAGGGTGTGCAGAGCAGTCACTGGCATGATTAATTGATTAAATACTGCAGCATTCCTAGCATATTCTGGGAGAACAATTACAAGTTCCCCAACACAATAGATGTCTTGATGTTGAGTGGCTGCCCACAGTGTCCTTTTTTAGAAAGACATTCATGAAAGTTATATGTGGGCCTCCATTAACAATTCGCTTATATTGTTTCTGAACCATAGAAGATTCACTTGTTTCGTTGACATAATCCAACTAGGAAGAATGATATTCAGTTCTGTTTATCATGCCCATTAATGTCCTATCTTCTTTTGCTATTATTCAATAGCATGTATAGTAATATAGTCATTCAAAGTGCAATTTTACCTTCTTGAATTCAGAGATCAAAAAACAAACTGCGCAACCTGATCTGCTGAGTCTTGGCTTCCCGTCAAAAGCCCACCACTTCAGCAAAAGCAAACTTAAGATACTAATAAGAACAGGCATGACTAACCAAGGTAATTTCCTCCTGCATTAATCTTAAACTCTTTAAGAGTCATCAAGGTTTAAATTCTTTGGCTCCAGATTGAATTGTTGAATTTTGCAGAAAGCATTAAAAGTTACACAAGGGAAGATTAAATTAAAACAAAAGACAACTGCCATTAAAGCAACATTAAAGGGAGATGGAAGAAAATGTGTACTTTAAGCTTTAAAAATCTAGAGATACATACATATATATACATACACATACAAACATACATCTACGTATATATTTTTCAAGAAAGCTTTAGGCTAAGGAGAACCAGCTTTCAACTTGCATTGGAAATATTTGGTTCTCCTATTTAATTTGTTGAGAATAAAACTCATAGAGTAACTTATAAAACACTGATTTTTTTTTAATTTTTTATTGAATGGTAACTATGTACATTAATGCACTTCTGGGGTACAGTGTGGGGTTTTCACATGCAATCCGAACTACTTCCATCAAACTGGTCAACACAGCCTTCATGTCATTTTCTCAGTTATTGCTTTTAAAACACTGATTTGACAGATACTTTATGTAAGCACTTTGGGCAAATGGTATATTAAATTAGAATTTTTATTATTGTGAAAGCAATTTGGAGAACCAAATCACAACAGAGTTGTGTGTATTTAATTAAAATTTGTACTGTCTGATCTTTAAGACCATCTATCAATTTGTCTTTCTCAAATTTCCAGGTCTTTTTTCCCGGACACCATTGTTAGCCCCAAATATAAATTTTCATGCTTCCCTACCTTTTACCTTTAGATGTTCCTTTTCATTACTTTCTTCATGCTCTGATTTGAAGCCTGTCCTTCCAATCCTCTTTTCTAGCCGTGCCTGTCTTAATTATGCCTTTATACCATAGCTCCTCATTGCTTATGTGAATATTTTTTACTATTTCATTTTAAACTAGTTTGTATATTGCTTAGTAATTTTAGGTTAACTGAGTTGCGTTTTTATGTTTCCAGGTATATTTTTGTATCAAAAAACAGGTAGACTGTATTTAACTTTTATTTTTCTCCAAGTTCCCCACAAGGTGTTTCGAATGTATAAGTATGTGTTGGATAAATTAATGAATATTGGTCTATTTTATAGTAATATTTTGTTGTTGTTGTTGCAGTTTTTGGCCAGGGCTGGGTTTGAACTCACCACTTCCAGCATATGGGGCTGGCGCCCTATCCTTTTGAGCCACAGGTGCCTCCCTATAGTAAATTTTTATAAAGACATTTTTATTTAAATGCTTAGAATTCTATTATTGCCAATGATAACATTAGAAATACCAGTTAGGCGGTGCCTGTGGCTCAAAGGAGTAGGGCGCTGGCCCCATATATCAGAGGTGGTGGGTTCAAACCCAGCCCTGGCCAAAAACTGCAAAAAAAGAAAGAAAGAAAGAAAAAAGAAATACCACTTAACTCAGAATGGTGCACTTGTTTAATCCCATCTAATTCTCATTTTTCTGATAAACAAAACTGAAAGGATAAATGAGGCAATTAGTATAAATTCAGCAGTCAAGCCAAAAGTTAATCTGCTATCCCCTATTCTTCATTTTCACCTTTGAGTGAACTATTGCCAATGAAAAGAGGCACATATCATGATCTGTGGCCACTTCACACTTTCCTAGACGGGTGCTATATAGCCTGGTGGGGCTAAACTCATGCTTTTGAGGTGTGCCAATGGGAACTGAGATCTGGCTTTGCCGTTCCTGAGCTGGGAGAACTCCAGTGAGTAACTTAAACCCCAGTCTTTGCTTATTCATCTGTAAAATGGAACTAATAATTGTCCCTACATCACAGTACCAAAAGCATCTGATATATTTTACATGACCTATAAAAATTGTTAGTAAATGTTACCTATAATTATTAACACTCTGGTGCTTTCACGTCTTAAACTAACTTTGAATTATATTAATTTAATGATTTACAGACACTATATACGGATATTAATCCAAATATTTTGTAATATCCTTTAAGAAATGCATATTTTTTTATTCCACCTTGACAAAGTTACCAGGAAAATTTCTTTTAACCATATTTTTTTTTTTCTGAATTACCTGGAGAAGAAAATTTTTTCTTGTAAGACTGCAGTTTAGATAGTTTTGATGTGATGGACACTTTTGCTTTCATTTTTAGGAGAACCTCGTGATCCTCACTTTAAAAATAGCTGTTAACATCCTTAAACATTACTTTATAGTTTTAGCCCTATAGCTCCTTGAAGAACTTCTTTTTCTTTCAAGAAGTGAAATTATGAACAAGAATACTAAAGGGAATTGCTTATTTTGTTCTTATGCAGCACAATATTTTTATAGCTATTTCTTTGAAAATCATAGATTAAAAGAATATAAAACTCATGAAGACCAAATGGTCGATTTCCTTGATTAATTCCATATCTTATATTTCAATAGCAGCCTGTACCTCCATTCACAGGTGATTAGAAAAGATAACTTTCTAGAAAATGAGTTATATAACATTACTTTTTAAAAACATTTGCTGTTACTTAAAATCCAGCTAGCAGAAATGCCTTTTCTTGGTCACAAGAAGGTTTGAAGTATGGTTGTACCAGGGCAAGTTCCAAGCACCTACTCTACATAAATTAATCTCCCAAAGGAAAATGTATTATGCTTATAATTGAAGTTATCATTTCTAATGCCACCATTAATGCTGATTGAATCTTAAATTTGTGTTGGGATCATTTATTTGAAGACACTGTATCTCTTAAAAATTCATGTCAAGTACACCCGATAAAGGTTAATCTATAGTCTTGAAGCTTCCTCTTAGGCTTTGGCACCCTGGAGAAGGTCACAATATGAATCTCTGCAAAAATGAAAGCCTATTTTTCACACGTTGAAAGGGATGCCCCTATTTTACAGAAGGATGGAGATTGGCAATTTGGCTTAATTATTTTATTTGTAAATATAAGTGTTGATGGATCTGTAAACATCATCGTCTATTTTAAACTCACTTATTTTGTTAAATCAGAATTTTCATTCTAAGGCATTTTCCCTACTCTTAGAAGAGAGCCTTCCTGGAATCAGTACTCTCCTCCAACTATTCTATTTCCTCCTGTTCTCCTGACTCTTTCACCCCCTTTCCAAATAGAAGGTGGGCATCACTTTCCACCCAGTTCTGCTCTTTAGAGACTTTCAGGGTGGGTTATCCTGGTTGCCTCCTTTCCCCTCCCTTAGCCATATCAATTTTTAAAAACTATCTGTGCCTTCTCATAGGTGAATGCAGAGATTATGGAAAACATCTACATTCTTCCATTCTCTCCATCCTTGCTTTAGTGCAAATAACAACTTTATAGTTATTTGGCTGAACCATATCAAATCGGTGTTTTTGTCAAATAAAAATACTCATATGCTGGCAATTCATTTCATTTGTCTTAAATTATTTTCCTCCAGATTTATTTATTTCACACTGTAGTATGAGAAATCTTCCCAAACCACAAATCTGAGCATGTTTCGCCCTTGTTAAATCTTTTTAATGATTTTCTATAGTTGCTAGGGTCCCAATTCCTTGCTGTGATTCACAAGGTCCCGCCTGAGCTGGTCTCTACTGATTTCTTCAGTATTGGTTTCACAACTTTCTACCCTTGCAATTTGCTTGTCCTATCTCTGGTCCCTGGTCCCTGTCATTTCCACTACGTGGACCCTTCACTGCCTTTTTTCCTGGCTAAATGCAACTCATTTTGCCATTTTAATGTTGGCAACAGTCTCTCTAATTCTCTAGGTGTGCTTTGGAAGCTCTCTTATGTGTTTCGATAACATATTTAATTGAGCTTCACGCTCATCTTTTGTCTCCTCTGCTCAGTCAAGAGCCATGCTGGTTGAATCTTGGCTTCTTGCACTATGGCAGGGGCTCACTGTATTCTTGGGAAAGCTGATCTATCAGGTGATTTCAGGTTCCACAGGTCACAGATGGGGATAACTTCATAGGAAGGTGGTGAGGACTGCATGAGATCACGTCTGTGGACTAGGACGTCTCAGCTGATTCTTCTTATTTTAAATCACCGTATTTCCCCTTATCTTCCACATTCTTATTCTTGGTTTGTTTCCTTTCCTTTGGGAGCTGTATTTTTCTCACTGGAAAAAGAGAGATTTTGTGTAGGAGGTAGGGGGATAGAGGAGGATAGGAAATAAAATGAAATCAACCTTCCAACCCCGCTGCTAATTCACATTTCTGAGATTTGATTTTGATGACTCTTAGAGAAAAAAGCAGAAGTGATGGAACTCTTCAGGGCTGCACTGTCCCTAAGTGATAAAGCGGGAGCAGAGATGGAAAGGAAACCCTCAGCCCTCTGCATGGGACCCAGTATTTTGTGACTCTCAGAGGACTGGGACCTTGAGTTTGCCAGGCTCAGGTTATAGGGATTTATTGAAAGGCTGTACCTGGCAGTTAGAAAGGCAGCATTTATCTCATGGGAATACGAGACTAGTAAACATAATGTTCCTGTCTTTGCAGAGACTAGATCTAGATTCAAGGATCTCTAAGGAGCTTGTGATTTAGGGATCTTCATTTCTGTGTTCTGTTAATGGTACTCTATGACATTCTCAGGTTTTTTTTTTCATTTTGTTTTGTTTTGGTTTTGGTCTTTCCTGTTCTCTTGCTGCTTCTGTTTACTTCTCTACTCTGCGTTTCCCTTTTTCATTAGGAAACCGTTTACTTATTCAAAGCATCTATTCAGAGGTGAAACCCATCTTTATTGTACCTTGGAGGACTAAATAGGAAGGTAGCTCACCATGTAGCTTTGAAATTAATTTCTGATCCTGTGCTTCTGGACAGCTTTTCTGTATTTACTCATTCAATTAATTTACTCAACAGACAGTTACAGAACATCTCCTATATGTTAAATGCTCTTTTTGATTTTAGTAATGATACCTAGATACTACACACATAGACGTCTCTACCCTCAGGACGCTCACACTGTAGCCACTTTCAAACCACTACAATTAATACTGGACATGGAGAAGAAACTGAGACCTGGATAGAATTCTAGCAGTTACAAGTGTGATATTTCCTTGAAAGTGAACAGGAAATTATCAAACAAGTGTCTAAAGGTCTGTTTTCAGGGTGCCCGGAGCCAGCCGCATTCTGCCCATTCTTTGCTCCCAGCCTCTCCCTCGTGTTACCTCTAAGTCCACTACACATCCCTTGTACCTTTGCTCCTCTCTCAGCACCTTCCTCCCGCACGCCAGCATCTCTAGGCACCACTCTGCTCCCCTGGGACAGTGGTTCGCAACCTTCCTACGCCATGGCCCTTTAAAACAGTTCCTGTGGGTGGCGACTCACAGGTTGAGTACCGCTGCCCTAGGACATGAATGGTTTATCTGAGAAGTTAATTTATGGGCTGGGGGAAGTACACAGGAATTAATGCATATTATATCCAGGCAATGTGTTTGCATTTCAGTTCAAACTAACCCTTCTACAAAGCACCTCTACTGAGAATTTCAAACATTTTTTTCAGGCTAACGGAGAAACAATTTGCTCCACTGGCAGGCTTGTATTTTCTTCCCCAATTTCACCCCCTATGGGGCCAGTTGGGAAATACTCTCTCGAAACTCTGACCAAAAAGGAAATAGGCCAGAATCCTCCCTGTTTTGTTCTGCTTTTGAATCTGTCGTTCATCCTCTTTAAAAAGAAAATACAGATGAAGATCTAAAATACTGTGAGGTTATTTCTAATTTATGCTAGTTAAAAACTTGGACCCCAGGTCTTTCTTGTGTTTGACATTATGAAGCAGGACTCGTGGGTAAGACCGTTGAGTACAATGGGGCCCTCACTGCTGAGTAGCTGTTTAAGTACAGAGATGCACCCCCGTGACAGCGCTGCACTATTCATCATCGGGCTGTTACTACCACTCCCCTTCCCATTGTTTTATCTTAAATACCACTACATTTATTGCCTTGGACCCCAAGACTCACCACTCTGGGAGTTACTGGTTGCTACGAGGACAGAGACTGCTTTTTACTAAGCAATAGAAGCCTTGAATCGCAGCGTTTCCCAGCTGTCATTTTCCTGTGATAGGCCTCTTTAAAAGGGTTTGGGGTTCTCCTTTCATTACATATGCATAACTTCCATTAGTGTTAATCACATGCTCCATTTTAGAGCTGTTTTGGCCCCTCCGGTTAAATGGGCGTTTAAGCAGTTTTTAATGCATTATATGTACTTATTTTTTAAACGAGTGTTATATGCCCAATTGACTGGAATGAATACAAAGTCCATCAGGTGAATACAGATTTATAATTGTTTTTAAAGCATGTATTATTTACTCAACCAACCATGGCAACCTTTTTGGAGTCATTCCAGCTGAGAGGGAAATACATGTATATGCCAATACCAAATAAACCTTCCTTAAACCTTTTCGTGAGGTTCTCTTAGCTAAGCTTAAAGCTCATCTGGCTAATCTTTTCCTTTCAATCATCCACTTTCCCAAATAAACAAATTCTCAAAATCTTGTTCATCATTTTAACCTGCACTGTCATCCTCTGTGAACTAGATGAAAGCTATGCTGTGTCTCCTTCAGTTCAAATAATTCAATAAATTCAGCAAGATACGTTACATGCACACAGTCCAGAAACTGAGTGAGGAAAGATATGCCCAGTTCTCAAGACGGATATAATTGACTGGCATAAATAACAGAGTTTAATAAATGATTTTATGTTATAAATCACCCAATCTGTGTAAAAATTACTAAAACTAGGCAGAGTATAAAGAAATTAAATATATCCCTTCTTTCTTCACAGAAGTACAATTGAACTCTGTTCTTTTTTAAATTGAATTAAGCATGTTAGATGCCTTGTCATTTTTCTATGAGTTTGTAAGATTATCCCAAAATTAAAAAGAAAAATTTGTTTGCAGCCTTTAATTTATTTTATATAATTATAAAACTTTTACTTTGGCTACTTAATGGGATACTAGAATTTATTTTTATTAATGCTTAAAGCTCTGTATCTCTGTATCCACAGAGATACACTGTGCACGTTTAAGCAATGTGTTCAGACGCTGTGCCAAATGAGAGAGAGATGCTCTTGGCCATAGTGTAAACCACATCCTGTTGGCAGAGCTAAAATCCACCTGAGCTTTGAGAGGACATGTACTACTTATTATCAGAAAAGTGTAGCCCATGAAAGTTCCATTTTTGATGACATGAAATTTAAAAATTTAAAAATTTTTAATTTTCCAAAGTACTCTAGGAAGGCTCGGCTAGTCTTTGTAGTTTAAAAGTGGATGCACAAAAAAGACCGTATTCATTGACGTGACCAAGGAGTAATCCTTTCCATGGTGGACATAGGTGAAGATTGTTGTCGTGTTATGGCCGTGTTAGCAGAAACTGATGTTTGCAAGTCTCCCTGTTTGACTAGAGGGCAGTTTGAGGTTCTTGCTAATAGAATCTTCCCAGGTGGTAGGACTCTGAGCCCAAGTGTGCTGTTGGCTGCTACTGTTATCCAGTGATTTCCAAAAGGATCGTTGGTTTATGGCTTATATGTTTGTGCTCAGAATGTTGGTACTCCCCAATGAAGGCTTCAGAAGCAGTCTTAGAAACAAAAGTTTTCTCTAACCTCCTGTCCTCTCATCTCTCAGTCCCATTATCCCCTGAGACTAGCCATAGACACTAGAACCCTCTTTTCCAAGGCTGATCATAAAAGCCAGACTCCTTTTTTTTTTTTAAAGCCAGTCATAATTATGGCTTAAAATTATTCTTTGTAAGAAATAGCTGTAGTAAAATTATCTGACCTACCTTATTTGATTATAGGCCAAAGACTCCCATTCCAAAAAAGTTCCTGCCACACACCCAGAAGTAAGGAATGGGTGCTGAGACAGGCCAGGAAGAATCTAGACCGGGAGGTCTTTCTGGGTTTCCCACCCTGTCTATTTGCATTAGGTCATACCCTTTTTGTCCAATCATATTTCTATATAGCTGTTCGTACTTTGTTGAACATAAGCATAAAAACAGACAATTCCCCCCTCCATCTTTGAGTCTTCATTCTGAAGGATCGCGTGTATACACATTAAATCACTTTGTTGGACTTCTCTCTTATTAATCAATCTGCCTCATGTCAGTGATTTTTCAGTGAGACTTTAGGGGGCCCAGAACAATAAGTGTATACTTAGATGTTCTTATGAATCTTTCACGGAGGAAATATTAGTTATGACAATGTGGTTCAGAAACTTGGCAGTGACAGGTGAAATGCAATCTCTTTATTTAAAAGAAGAATGTAAAGTTACCTTCATAAAATCTGTCCTTGGGGAATTACAGTGAAGTAAGGTTAGTTTATATAATAAAAAAAATCCATGTTGAAATTCTCTATAATTTATGAATTATCAGCCCAGTAACCCTATTTCCATCTATAATACTTACGGATTAATACCGTTCTATGGCTGATAGCAAGGGTTGTTTAACTTAATGCTGTTTTACATTTCACACCATTACTTTTTCCTGAATTTTCTTAGCTCCCTTCCTTGGGTTTGTCCATTCTCCCTTTACTCGTTTTCTTTCTTTCCCTCCTTTTTCTTCTTTCCTCAAATGCTGATTCAAATTTGCTATATGTTTCTATCTAAATTAGGTTCTTAAGGGAATATGATTCAAGTCTTTAAAACCTTTATGGTTTAAGAAAATCTCTATACATACAAAAAGATAATCAGCCAAGGAGATAAGTGTTTAAGTACAGTGTTACTGTTAACAAAACATGCGAGTAGGACAACGTTAATTGGGATTCATTGGTGGCTTGAATTTTTAAAATTTTGTTTGATATGAAAATTTCTGTATATGTTAACCTTTAGCAATGTAAGAGTCTTTCTTAAATTGAAGAAAGACATTTCCTTGGAAGAATCAAAATGATTCTATTAAAAATTATTGGAGAGTTCACTAGTGCCTTTCTGAATATCTTGCTTTAATATATGCATTTTTAAGAATATAAAACATGAAGTAATAAATTACTTAAAAGTATTATATATAAAAGTTATAGCTTAAACTCCGGTTGGAGTATTGTCAATATCATTGCAAAATCTAACCTGCCAGAAGTATACTTTACCATAGAATAAAATAAAAATTTAGATGATATTGTAAAAAAAAAAATGTAAAGAGTTAACTGTAATTACTCCCCATTTAGGAAAATGCCATTTAAAATTGTTCATAAGTTATAAGGAACTTCTCTAGAGAGAGGTATACATTCATTTTTCTTTTCTTTTTTATTGAATGGTAACTATGTACATTCATTTTTCTTAACCTCCCATACTATAAGCGTATTTTTTTTTTACTATTTTATAAACAACTTACTTCCATTTCTATGTTCCTATCCATAGTGCAAGTCTTTTGTGACTGCATCAACAGTTTTTGAGACATTCAGGCCCGTACAGCATAATCATGTAGGTTAATTGACCTGGATCATTAATGGTTACATTTGAAGAACTCTACAAACTTGATCAGAGAGGTGAGTAATGTCACATTGACCATGGCATTTTCATTTTTTGTTGTTTGTTTATTTGCATTTTAAAATTGTTTCTATTCCCAGGCAGTGCCTGTGGCTCAAAGGAGTAGAGAGCCAGCCCCATATGCAGGAGGTGGTGGGTTCAAACTCGGCCTAAAACTTCAAAAAAAAAAAAAAAGGTTTAAATTGTTTCTATACCCTGGTTATTCTCCACCTGAAAAGCAAAATTATTAAAATGTTTTATTAGAAATAAATGACTTTCACATTTCGTAGTTCCTCAAAATACTCAAATATTTCCTTAGTTAAACTCTCAGTTTTACTGAACTCATACCTTTGCAAGGCAACAGAATGACAACTTCCTCCAAGTACCTTCTATGCTGCCATGAAAATGAAAATGGTTAAGTCAGTGAAAAATATCAATACCAAAGCAGTATTGCAGTTGCATTTCAGCAATCAGGAGTTCGAGAACAACCTGAGCAAGAATGAGACTGAGACCCAGTCTCTATTTAAAAAAAAAAAAAAATCTAGTGGGGTCTTGTGGTAGGGGCCTGTACTTCTACTTGAGAGGCTGAGGCAAGAGGATCTCTTGAGCCTAAGAGTTTGAGATTGTTGTGAGCTATGATGCTATAGCACTCTGCCCAGGGTGTCAGAGTTACACTCTGTCTAAAAAAAAAAAAAAAAAAAAAACCAGAAAGAAAGAAAAAGACTTCAGACAAATCTGTGATATTTAAAAGTGCTTACTGATAATTAATACTTTGAGCTTCTTTTTTCCCTGTTATGCAAATGGTGGCTTCATTGAGAGAGCTTTACTGGCAACAGAACAAAACAAGTGAGACCCAGCCAACCAAAAATACACTGAACAAAAGAACATCATAAAACTTTACATGAGATATGATTGTACAAATATTTTCAGTTCATTTTCTTCCTTTCTTTTTTTTAAACTGGGTATGATAGACTTATTTTTATATATTTTTGGAAGTGTGTATCTTTTAAATAACCTTTCTCTGTTCCTAAATATTTCTAAGTATTTATTTGTTAAATATCCGAAGACTACCAAGCTAAGAAGAAATCAGTTTAGCATGGCAGACATATCCTCAAAAAAGTCATTTCTTTGTGAAATCAGAAAATACATTCAGGCTTTCAGAGAACAGGAATAGCAAATGCATTTTAAGGAGCTGAAGTGTTCTCCCTCTCCGTCTCTCTCAGAAGCCCCTGAAATCGACACTGCAGCTGAGCTGATTTCATGTTAGAAAGCTGTCCTAAATACACACTGACAGAAGGACCCTGTGAAGGGACGCAGAGCTGTCTGCTGTCTCACACATGCCACCGCACACACTCTCGTTTCTGCATTGTTGAAGAAGGCTGTGCAAGGTCCTGAAGCTTATTCTTAGCATACAGTCTGGTTCAGAATGCACATTCCTGTGCCTATATACATGTTTGTCTTAAGGCTGAAAACAGTTCACCTGATACTTATTTTTACCTGTATTGGAAAATATAGAATCATTGTCTCTATCTTTATTGGTTAAATAAAACATTCTGGTGAATGTTGTGATTGATTTAGGCAAAAAATAAGAAAGCATAAAAAGAGAGAAGATGTGCTTTAACTTAGTATGACTGGCTTGGTAGGTGCTTTCTTAATTTCTTTGCATGGTACAGTAAAATGTTGAGAAGAATCTATAGTGATATAAAGCAATAGAATTCCTATATATCATTATTGAATGTGACACAATATAATCAAAGAATGCACATAATTAAGCGCTACAGCTTGAAGCATCTCTGAAGCAGGAATTCTGCTGATTTTTTTATTTTATGTGATTGCTTACAGATTAGTTCTCTATTTGCTCCTAAAGAATATACTTAAACACTCAATCAATGAATAACCTACAGCAGTTTGTTGTAGATTCAATAATGGGGAATGGTGCATTGTACCAGGATAGTCAGATATACCCATAGGGAGTGTCAGTGGTCAAAATGCTTCCATTGCCAGAAGGTAGTCTGAAAATGGTCTGGAAATTCAATACAGAATTGACCCTACATTGTATACATGATCCACAGTCAGTTTCTCAAGTGTACTTGAAGTTTTAAAAAGAGCCATTAAAAAAAAGCCAAGAATTAAAAAAAAATTTATTCTAAATGAGGGTTTTTTTTGGGGGGGTGTGTGTATGAAATAGTTTTAAAGGCATTAGTTCAGATGAGCTAAGGGGCAAAATCTAATCATTTGTGTTTTAGGTTAAATGTATCTAAGGTTATTTTGATTTATTTAAAAAATAAATTAACAAAATACTTTAAAAAAACAAAAAATGTAAAGTACATAAAGTATAGCTAAATGCTTATCTATTTCACCCTTCTAACAGCTCCAGATTATCAGACAATAAACAGTCACATATAAACACACATGTGATGTCTCTCTGATGTCTATTACTTTGGTTTTTTTTTCTTTAGTTTATTAGTGGATTAAGAACTAGATAAGTGGTAAAATTTCTAAGTAAACAGATTAGAGCCATTTACCAAATGTTACACAAATGTGTTCTGCTTTTTCCCACACTCTGATATTGCCAGTATATTTTTGCTAAAATACATGTCAATTTCACATTCTCTAATTATTAGGTGTTTTAATTTGTGTAGTTATTCCAAGTTGCTTTAAGATGACAACTTTGTTCATCTGAGGTTGGAATTACAATAGAAATTAGAATCACTATGGAGAGGAAAAGAAAACCCATGAATTGGAATATACTTAATTTGAGAGTATAAAATGTCTTATCCTCATACACTCGGAGTTGCTTTGCAGAGCTTTAACGAATTATGCATATTAAAAGGATATTACATCAGGTAAATCTTAACACCTATGTTGTAAATTTTAGGTTTCTTGTTTTAAAAGTTGTAATGGTAGCTACATTTACATTTTAAGAACTACAAGTATATGAAAATGTATTGTAGTAGATTATTATAGTAAATCTAAGTAATAACTATACATATTATGTACAAAGACACAGTGTCAGTGTTTCACATGGGTGATAGTAAATGAATAAATGAACATAAATTCCATGTACTTTAGAAGATGGTACTCAAGTCTTAGTTTGCCATTTGTGGTTATTTGGTCAAATGACATGGATGAATCATAGACTCTTCCTGTGGTGTTTCTAAGAATAAAATTCTCTGATAAGCTTTAGACAACATCCTGTTGATTTTTGTCACGCAATTTTTATACATTAAATTTCAACTGTGCTTGTCGATGATAATGTGAATATTAATTTTATCCACGTTGGTTGACAGGTTTCTCTTTTTCCATCATACGAGCTACTTCTTTAGGAGGCAGAATTATATTTTATGGCTTATCAATTAATACAGTACTTCGTAGGATCTTTTCACAAAATCTGCATAACTAAAGTGCTGTTTATCTAGTTACAAATGGAGAGATGGTGATATAATAAGAGGTAACTAATTTACACGTTGAAATAAAAGTTAATTTTAATAATTCATTGGTGTTTTCTTACTTGAATTTCTTCTATTTTAAGATAAAGACTATGCTATATCTCTAAATAAGCAGATCTTAATGTGCTTATGAAAGGTGGGAAAGTCTGGGGTGCAAATGTCAGTGCTTGTACACGATGAACGTGTCTGTATGGAATGTGTGCAAAGTGCCTGGAGTTAGGCTGGGTACACAAGTATGCAACCAGTGCTGACTCTGTTTCTCCATTCTGCATTCTATATTCATCACATGAATTCTGATGTTTTGTGCTTTTGTATGAGAAAAGACTACATATTCTAATTTGGGCAAACCAGCTGGGAAATTACAGTATAACTTGAAAAGAACACAGGCTATTGAACAAAATTTGCATAAGGACTGAGCGGAAGGGGTTTAAGGACTAAAAGTACCACAAAAATTTTACCTCTACATTGGCTCATAAGGGTAACCGGATAGTAATATTCCTGGAGATGGTTTTCCAGTTTAAAACTAAATAGGCTCCAAGAGGACATGGTTGTGAATCTGTCCTGTTCATAGTTGTTTATCCACTTCCAACCACACAATAGATTTCCAGTAAATATTAGTTAAACAAAATGCTATAATTTTTCTTTATTTTTATCTATATAAAGATGTGTAAATTAAATAAAAATTAGTTTAATAATCTTGTGATATTTTTAACATAATAAAACGCATTTCTTCTTTTCTTCTAGCCCTTGCTAAGTGGTATTATACCTAGCACAATATTCCTACCTCAACTCCAGGACCTACAGGAATTTAACGACGTTCATTTAAAAATTCTCATACTTGAAGTAACATTTTTGTTTTTAAAGACATTTATCAATGTGGGTGGGTAGGACCTCTGGAAGGACTTTTCACAAAAGTAGAAATTAATGTATGCTTCCCTCTCACAGATGCAAATATTTACTAAGAAGAGAGAAAAAGGACATTATCTTTCTGCCTTCCCCCCCCTTTTCTGAATCTAAAAGCATTTTGTTTTGTAGAGCTTTATAAAAGTTCAGCGCATAAAAGGTTAGGAGGCTGACTTTTTTCTGTCGTGTATATCTTTGAAAAATTGGTTTATAAAGAGTCATACATCATGTAGCCAGACATATGGGAATAGTTAAAGATTAAGGTAAATAGACAAATTGAACTGCTTTAAATCATTTTCCTGGTTTCAGTTTTATGAAAGAGCTTACGAACAAAAGCTGACGTTAAGCAATCACAATGGGCTCTTCTATATGTTTTAGACAGTGGTAAAGACTTTAGTGTCAGAGAGTGTTGCATCACCAACAGTTACATCAATTTGATTGGTGTCCAGATTTCAAAAATGTTACCTTGTCAAACCATAACCTTTTCCAAGTCTTTCATTTGTCATTGTTTTGTAGATTATATCATTTATTTTACATTACCTGTATCAAAAAGCATGGATCATGGATGATAAGATTTTTTTTATTATATATTGGTTGTTTTTGTTTTTTTTAAATAAAATTAATACTGTAGGCATTTGTGTTCCAAAGGGACTAATCAAATATTTTGGATGTAAGTTGGATTTCACGTAACAAACAGTAACTTCCCCTAAAGAGACCTTTGGTTTCTTTCTGCTTAAAGAAAAAAGAAATATTTCGGAACCATTAGGAGAACATTTGAAATAAATTGAGTAAATATGCTGAACTTTGCAAGGTCTCTAATACCCTCAGCGTCCCGTGGAGTAAAGCGGGCCCCTGGACTTTAAGGTAAGTCCTAGGAATTTGCCCAGTGGCATGGTGACAAGCCCCTACTCTTATGAAAACTGCTATGGGATCTTTAATGTCCACGCAGGAAAGGAAGGGTTGGAGATTTTGTGGTCTCATTTGAAAGACCCCTACATAGTAAACTGCATGGAACTCAATTTATCTACTTCAGAAAGGAGAGAAGGCTTTGTAGCCCCTGTACCTATAAATCTAAGACATTCTGTGAATATATGCCTTCATATTCATGCAGCACCAATCCTCTTCTTAAAAATAATAAAAATAACAAGGCCTATGATCATCAGGTTGATATAGATAAAAATATATTAACTTTTCATCATTATCCCAGCTCTGGTTTCAAAGTGCAGACATCCGTGGGGCTAGCTCACCTCCCCCCGTCGCCGTGCAGAGGTGGACGAGGATCTTTTACATACTTCTTTGTTGGTTTGTCTTTTATAGTGTACGTGCCTGATTTCGGAACCGCTGATGGTAAAAAGGTAATTTAAGAAGACTATAAATATTTGCACAGATATGTGAGCCCAGCTCATAAGACAGCCGGCTAGCAGGGTTTCCCATGTTCTGAATAATGTGAGTGATTAAAAAAAAAAAAAAGAGTAACTTCTAGAAAATGTTGACCAAGTTTATTATAGAGATTGAGCTTGATCTGATTTTATGTAAGATAACACATCTGTTAATGTTCAGCCTGGAAACTAATAGATATGGGGCATTGCATAAATGTTAGTTTTTTTCTTTTTAAATATTCTAATTGGCACCAGAACAATATATGATAAATAATCCAGTACAGTTTGCTGAAATCCCTCAGAATGTAAATGTTTGTTTGTCCATTGTGAATTGGGGTATAAAAAAGAAAAACCCCAGCAAGCGTTTTTGATAAAATTATGGCATTTTAGTGGATCGGAAAACTCTCCGAGATTGTGTGCCTTTAGCAATTTTCTCCCCAGTCTTTCTTAGGCTGTGTCCAAGCACAAACCTGTTTTTGGTTTGACAGGTTTGATTTACTTGAAGGCAGATATTTTTTTGTTGGTTTTTTTAGGTCAGGTTAGCTAAGTGGCTTATTTATATGGATACACTTTATGATTGCATAAAACATTACTATAAATTCGTGATTTCTGATTCCTTCACTCCCCATTTAGCACATCCACCCAGAAGAATATAGCCATTATTTTAAATTGAATACATATGTGTTCCCTGAATTTGCTGTTTCTGACCATGAAATTCTATTTTGAAAGATAAATAAAAGCAGTGTTTTACCGTTGTCCTTTTATTTTTAAGCAGCCTATTTTAATCCAATGTACCCAATATTGTGAAAGGTTTATTTGTGAAAAGAGGGAAATTAAAACTAAGAGGAAGCAAAAGTGATAATTTAATTATTTGATGGGCTCCTTTTTTTCTTGCCGTTACAATCCATCCATTATTAAAATAAGTCAGGTTCATTAACAATTTGGATTCAAAGTTTTTTTTTTTTCTTCCCACAGTTACTGGAAACAATGTAAATTCAGTATTCCATCGTACATGACGGCATTGGGCGTGAAAAACATCTCTCTTTAAGGTGTTCTCATGACTAACATTTTTACCAGTTACCCCAGCAGTTTAAACAACGAACACATATCCTGAAACAGCCATAAAATTTGACAGTGCATCACTGAGGCAGTACTCTGGTGAAGTTAATGCACCATTATAACTTAAAGAAAATCTTAGATCATTTTAAATTTCCCCAGTATGCTTGATCACAGAATGATATTAAAAGATTTTTAAGTTTAAGAGCACATTTAGGTCACTTGTGATGATAGATCTGCTTTTTAAAGTTTCTTAATATTGGCCTACAAAGCAGGTGTTAATGAGCTTGAACGGCATACAAATGACTTTCGCTTTCCACAGGTGCTTCAAAGCTGCGGGCACTAGAGGGTGCTCTTGGAACTGATACTAACAATGAAACAACTAAATTTGTTCTTTAAATCAATACTACCAAGAGCCCAAAATGTTTCGAGTGAAATACTATATCGTTATTAGTTTTTAACACGAGGCTCTGTGACTGTCATCAGCACAACTTTCAAAACAAAACAAAACACAAAAACAGTAATTAAACCAAGGAGCTCCATAACCTGAGAATTATTTATTGTTGAAATCAAGATTCTCTTCCTTTTCTGTCCTTTTAAATATTTCCCCAATTTTTTCAGGGTGTACCCATTTTTATAAGCGACAAGGCAAATGAGTTTGTCAGGCAACTGACATTTTCTTTGGAATGTAAACATGCATAGTCGCATAAGATTGTTTCTAAATGGAAATGTGTGGAGAGGCCGTGGGTCCAACTTTTCTCAGGGTGGTTGTGAGACCTTGTGGGCACTCGTGGGTGCTTTCACAATGTTGTTTTATATGAAAATTGTAGAATTATCTCCCCCCACCCTGTGGTTATCTATAAAGACGCTATTGGTGCCTGGTTTCTTAGACCTTCCCTGCAGGCATGGTCAGATTCAAGCGGGCAGCTATTTCCCTTTAATTTTCTACAGCAAGCCAGTAATGCTTATGATTATTGTGAAGTCAGGAAAAGTTTAGTTTCATCAAGTGACATGTAGTGATACAATTAGTTACTTAAGCACTTCTCAAAAAATGTTCCGCCATGGAACTGAGTTTGTCAGATGCAGCTAAATATTAGCATCGCGCATTAAACACAAGAGTAAAGCTGCCTCGTGGAAAGCCCAGCTGACAGCTCTCAACATGAGCTGAATGATCATTCTCAATTGTAATCGATTCTGTAAGTACTGAACACAAACCCCTAGGCAATTGAAGAAAATAGGATGATGAAGGACTGCAAACTAATATGTTACACATCTTCATTGATTAGACATTGATTAACCATTATTTTCCTGAATGACAAACAGCTAGTGGTAAAGTAACTGAGGCTTGTGATTTATTTACATCTTAGACAGAGATGACTTCTTTATTCCGCTGATTGTGAGCTAATGCTAAACCCCGAGACAGTGACAGCTTGCGAAATCAGGCTTCTAGAGGATTTTTCCTTTCTCTAGTCTTCTTTTTTCTTTTTCTTTCCTTTTTCCTTTTTTTTTTTTTTTTGTTAGCAAAAAAATCCTCTCTGGAAGTCTTCCTAGATTTCTGAAATGTTTTTATTAGAAACAAATTTAACTGGATTTAAAAATGATCAGCCAAATTCCAAAATGTACCTGTGGTATAACTACAGTTAAAAGGAAGATCATTTTATAGACCTAGTATTTACAAGCATATTGATCAGTGTTTATTGGATTTTTAATTTAATTCTCTCTTCTCTTTAGTGCCTTATTGGCAATTACACACAATCTTAGAATGAGCCAAAAACGAGTTTGTAAGTGTCTGTTACGTATTTATCTTCTGTGAAGCATGTTACTTTAGAACTCTGTGAGTCTATTGAAATATGAAACATGTAAGGAGAGATATATTTTACAGTGTAAATAATTTTTGATCCACATAAAACATAATCTTGGATTTATGTAGAAAAATATGACCATGGTGTAATGTAATTTCTCAGATCTATTTTAATAGATCTCAAAAACTATTCCCAGTAGAAACATTTACTCTTGAATTTTCAGACAATCTTTTTTTCTATTATAATGAATGAAAGAGAGAAAAATGTTCAGTGAAATGAAGTGGATTAAAGTTAAAACAAAATTATAATGAAACTAGTGGCCTTTTCGTTTTTGGATTGTTTTTGTTTTTGTTTTTTTTGCTATCTAGGGTATTCTGGGCCTTTCAAAGGCTTGTGGAAAATGTTATTTACAAGCAGAAATAATTACAATGTTCTGGCATTCTTCCTTATAATGGTTGTGATAAAGACTTTTGATGTCCGAGAAAGCATAATTTGCTTCTTCTCTTCTTGATTAGAATTTGATTGTAAATTAGCACTAATTAATGTTCACTTAAGTGATACAGATGTGTGATATATTCAGTTACAAAAAGGGTAGCTGTAAAAAATTTGTCCTGTGCAAGTATGTAAGTTTAGAAAGTTATTTTTAAAAATAAGAGAAATTCATTACCATTTCCAGTGTTATAAGTCAAATGTTAGCATTTACATTACTTAGGAAAAAAGAAATTAGTGTATCATTATCATTTAAATTAATACAGAGATGCATTTAACACCGCCCTTACTAGTTATTGGATTATTAGACATGTAATTGTGAAATTTCACTGTCTTTAGCCCTTTAATGTCATTCTAACGCTAGGTTAATAAATCAAATCTGCTCTTTATGGACACTGCCAGCTTTGTCATGACAAGTATATGAATATTCTTTCTACCAAGCAACTTTTGTTAGTCTCATCTAAGACACCTCGCCTTTGTATACATACATAGTAATTCAAGCCTTTTAGCTAAAGCTTTGTTGTATAGTTTTCTGATTTGATCAATGAGGTAGAGAGAAAAACATGTGAAGGGCACTTTCAGATTTTTAATTGTGACAATTGGAAAGCTAGTCTATATGTTAAAGAAATCTAGCTGTACTTTTAAGCAAACTAACTGGTTAAGCTTGAAAAGAGGAAGACTATCTAGTTAGGAAAACATGTGGTGCTCTAATTTCTACCAAGGAAACGAAGTATAAGCTTGACTTGCTGAGTTGCCCTTAGTTTAAAGATCAGTGGACCCACGCTAATTATAAATCACGCCCTTTGTTTTATTTCTGAGGGCTGATGTAAGTTCCCCTTTAGCTTTACACAATGCTCAGAACTTGGGCAAGGGAAAGTGTTGATTGGCCAGTGGAGCATGAAGAAAGAACAAATGGAAAACCGTCCAACAGCCATATCCCAGAGGGAGCTTGGAACCCCAGAAAGCAGTCCGATAGTGTGCTGTTTCCTTGCCCATCTGTGTGCAGGTGAGATCACCACGGCAGGGGGCTGTGTGTATGTGTAAAAATCAGAAACCTGGAGTTTTATGGAAACAACAACCATGTGATATTTGCACAGCAACTCCCTTTTGGGGAAATAAAAGGCACCTCCTTTGGTGTTAGCTGTCTTTTCTTTCGTGTGTGTGTGCTAGTGTGTGTGTGTGTGTGTGTGTGTGCAGCCCGTGTGTACTTGTGTGGAGCTGAGTCTGCTCCAGTTTCTTCAAGCATATTTAATATCTTTAAATTTTTAAATGAAAATGTAGCTGTCAATTTTAAACTAATTTGGATGGACAGCAATAAAATGCGAACCTCACTTCAAATTAGAATTTTCAGTGAGGATTTCTAATGGAAAGTAATTGCTGACAATAGGAAATGACAAATTACTAATTACTTAGTTCAATTAGACTTTTGTGCCTTTGGTCCTAAGTGGCAAGCATACAGCAAATCTTGCACTTTTATAACAATTAATGACACTAAAACTATTTAAACTGCCAACAGATGTGAGTAAGAAGACATGAATTGAAACTTACTTAATTTACATACTATCCCTATTTTATATCAAGTAAATGGTGTTTAATTTTTATGCTACAATTAAATATTACTGGTACAGTGCAATTTTCACAGAACTTTATAGGGCAAAATATCGCTGCTCAAAAGCTTGTTAGTGTTAATGCTCTCTTTTCTCTTATCACAGCAGTATTTCTTTTTAAAAGATTCTTCCAGTATGAATTTCCATCTATACCGTATTCCTGGTTACATTTCCGTCTTAACTATATAGCACCATCCTTGATTTTACTTTTTCCCCTTTAATTTCCTAACAATCTATCTAGAATTCATGTATTTTCTACCTTCTTTCTTTCCCATAAGACTAAGTCAGGTACGGTTTTGTGAAAGAATTTTGCTCAGAAGTTCAGTTCCATTAACTGTCCCTGTACTGTTAACTTCTGGCTGTAGCTTACAGAGAACTTAATTTGCGAGTCCCGGTGCTCTCAGTTTTGGTAATTTTGATTTTGCCAATATAGAATTCTTTTTAATGTTTCCAGTTATCATCATAAAGATATTTTTTTATTCTCTGCAGGTCAGCAGCTCAGTAGACCACGGCAGATGCATGTGACATAAAAAAAGAAAGGCAAGGGATCCAATTATGTTTGTAATGATCAGCTTCCCTATTAAGACTTTAAATATGTTTATGCTTTCTTCAAAGCATGTAAAAAAAAATGTTTACCTGTGAAATGAAATTATAAATAGTGACAGGCACATTCACCCGGTATCTAGTGCCTATAGAACAAGGGGAAGCTTTTGGGCAACTAAACCAGCCATAAAAATAAACATAACAAGATGTTATAGGGGAAAAAAAACATGTAACAATGCTGGCACAATGAAAGACTTCGAAATCATTGTATATCCAAGCGAAGAAGTGATTCACATGTAGAAACTCAAACTGGCCATTATGCTACAGAAATCTCCTCTGGGAATTTCTTCAGCCACGAGCTTCTCTAAATGTCATTAAGAGTTGAGGCACCAGCTACTTAATTACCTACCCCAGTGTTGTGGATAAGACTACAAATATCCCATCCACACTAAATATATTTTTCTTACACTTAGCACTTGTCACCTGCGTGCCCTTTAGGACGACGTGTATTCTGTGTCACATTATTATTGAGAATTAATTGTAATTGGATGATCAGAAGATTTTTTTTGTTCCAGTTCTCTTCTAAACAAGGGAAAATATGAATGTATCTTGTTTTATAATCTGGATGCAGACATGGAGCAAATTGGAGGGCCCTAAAACTTGGCAGCAAGCAGATTACAAGAAATGCTTTATGTAGGGCTTTTGCTTGATTTTTGCAGGTTTTTTTTTTTTTTTCCTGAGTCTCCTGCAATTAAGCTATAATTTAGAATCAACATGGTAAACTAGATCCAAATAACCAAGGGTAGTTTTTGGACAAACCTCTGTTGTTTCACCACAGCTGTAGTTTTCTTTTCTCACGAGCCCTGTGAACTTTAAGGGCTAGAAATATAACAGAGAGCATACCAGATAACAGAGGAAAAAGGAAATGCTTAGGCAGGGGGTAGGAGGCCTGGGCAGGGACAGAGGAAAGAAAGACTTTCACAAATCACAAGAAAAATGGCACTGGCATTGTGCCTAAAAAAAGATAACGTGGAAAAGAGGCAATAGCAGGGATAGACTTAGCAAGTATATTTAGAGCAAGAACGACAGGAAGAAAGAAGTGGCCTAATTAGAAGAGAGGGAAAGGGAGGCTGAGGGAGAGGGAGTGGGAGAGGGAGCAAGTGCAAAGGAAGGGTCAGAAAAAACCAGAAAAAAAAAAAAGACCTAGAGAAATTAGCAAAACACATATGAAGCTAAGGGTACAGCCTCCCTTGTGCCACAATGCATCATGAGAATAGAATGTTTGGGTTGATTTAAACATCCAAGGAATGAATCATGTCTTTCCTAGTTTCGATCTTAATTCTTGAGACACAAGCAACATAAAAATGATCTAGATTTCTTTTCTGCGGTTACCTGAGGAGTTGAAGGCTATATTATATTTTATAAATTCTATGATACTGCCAGATACCTCCTTGCGTATCACTCATATTGTGTACATGGTTTACACATGTTCTGTGGTCAGTGACAATTTTAGGAAGAAGGCTTTTAAGCTCAAAGAATTTTGAACACAATTCCTTTTTAAATAGGCAAAGCATGTTGTATCTCCCAGATGGATTTGAGAGACTTGTGTTACCTATGTTTTCTAAATTTGATATTTTAACATTATATATAAATATTTAAACATTGTGTCTCCTATTTGATATTTAATGTATCACACAGCCATACATTTAAGCTTAGAGGAAGGATACTCTCCTAAAGCTGCATTTGCTGTTGAAGGCCTTACCTTGATGATCATATTGTCTGGTTTGTTAATTGCATTTCAATTTAGAAATAGTAGAGCTTGGTCCTGGTCACGTAGATATATAATTGCTTTAGACAAGCACACAGACGTGTTGGAAGATTGCTGTCAGCTTTCCCTTCCTCCTTCTCTCTGTTTTTTCTTCCCTCCCTCCCTCCTGGATGTGCAGGACCTCTAATATGTTTAACACAGGCCTATTTGGATGGACTGCCCATTGGTCGGACTGGTTATTAATCTGAAGAAGAATCTGTAACTTCATAGGATGGATGAATCATGTCAAGGGTTCTTTGAAATAACCTTTGGAGGTGCTTTAGAATTTGGGGCAATTTGTATCACTGAAGCAGAACTAGCTGTGTGGGTACTGGCCAGCAGCAGATCTGCTGTGCAGCAGCCTCCTTCAGGATCAGGGTAGGAAGCCTTTGGTCACTCCAGTATTGTCTTGACTTATCCCACAGATAGTTGATTCCATTTAGCAAAGTGATTCAGTGTTCCTTGCAGCTACTGAATATTTTAGTAGAAAGCTAGACAGTAGGAGGAAAGTTTTTGATGTTACATCCATTTCTTTCTTCATCTGTCTCTCAGAGGCCAAGGGCTAACAGAGCAAGGATTAAGATGCCTAACAATTGGTTAACATTTTTGTTTTCTTGGAAACTGCTATCTGCCTTCTGGAGAGTTTTCTTTTCCCCTCAAAACAAAGAAAGGAAAGCTGAAGAACATCAGGTACATGTCCTTGACAGTCACAGCTTTTACTGAATGTGACAATTGTAAGCATATAGTTTATATAAAATATAGATTGATGTCTTATAGTAGAATATGTTGTCTAGTTTACTTCCACATATCCTTAGAAAATTATTGAGGCTAAGTCAAATTCCCTACACTAATTGTCTCTAATAGTTATCTATATACCCCGGGAGATTTTGATGTACTGAACGATAACATATATTGAGATCAGTTTAAAATCTTTATTCGCACTCTCACCATCTTGATTTCTACTGTGGCATTAACAAAGAACATATATTATCAGGGTGCTGCAAGCCTCCCAGTGTCTAAATGTGTGAATTTATCACAAACATAACTGCTGGAATTTGAAATCTTAAAACATTTACTTTTAAGGAACATTTTTCTCAGTTTCTGCAGGTTCCTGGACTTCAAAAGTAGCTCCTCAGAGAATACTTATTGTGCTGACAACTTAACAGTTATGGCACATTTTGGTGCATTTCTTACAGCAAGTGACTGATGCAGAGAAAATGACCTGGTTTATTTTAGATTACAGGAAATGAGGAATTAGACTTTTGCATAATAAAAAGACAAAAAAAATCTAATAAACTGCGTTTTTTGGAGTTTGAATGATTTTGAATGATTTTAAATTGTGTCAACACCCTTTCACATCAGGAGAGGACAGGTCTCTTGACAGCTGGGAATCCACAGATGAGGTTAGCCTTCAGCAGATGAAGGGCAGGGGAGGGAGACTTAAGGGGGAAAGTGTATTATTATGGCGCTGCCATTCACATACTGAACAATTATTCTAAGCATCTAGCCTGGCTTTTTGGATAAGTGATACATTTAAAAATTTCAATTGCAAAAACATGAGGTATGTTTTTTGCTTGATTTAGGAAAAACACAAAATTGAACTTTTCTCTCTTAAATAAATTGAAGGAAATTCTAAAAAATTCTCCATCTATCCAGGAGACTGTGAAAGTCAGTCACGGAGGTTTGAAATGTACAGAACTCTGAGCTAAAATCGGGAAAAAAAATTCTAGTTCTGTGTCTGCCACTACTTGCTATGTGATCTTGAACAAAAGATTTAAACATTTCTCCACTAGAATACTCATTATAGAATGAAGATAACAGTATTTTGTCTTTTCTGCATTCGATATCATTGTTTTCAGGATAAGGTGAAAAAATGTAATTGCTGTGTAAAATATGATGAATGATAAAGTGTCAGTAGAAGCATTATTTTATTTTTTGCTTTTAGTGAAATATTTAAAAATAAAGTCATTACTCTTGCAGCATAAACATTGTAATGATTAAATGCACTTTTTCTAAAGAATGACTCTGAGTATTAAATGATGCCTATAAATATCAAACATCTTCAAATCATAAAAAATGTCACAGAAATACAGAAAATAGGTAAATTTAAAAATCAAAAAGAGGGGAGAGGGAGAGGAAAGAAATGAGAAATAAGAACCAGATAACAATATCACTAGTAATAATATTTTAGAACTACAAAATATTTTTCTATTATTGGAAAAACTTGCTAAAATAAAGCTAACTTATCTGACGTGAAACTAGATTGAAACTTTTAAATTTAAAATGTATTTTGACTATAAAATCATTCTGATTACTTGAGCAAATGTATTCAGTGTAGATGTATTTGATTTTGCATTTAATACTTAAATTGTATCCAAATTGTACTAAATTAGATAGGATAGGATAGCCTGCTAAAAACTGTCTATTGCCAGGAAAAAAAGCATAAAAATCAGAATGAAGGTAACCAGAATCTACAGACCACTGAAAGAAAACTGAACTCTTTTATTTTATTTATTTATTTATTTATTTATTTATTTATTTATTGCAGTTTTTGGCAGAGGCTGGGTTTGAACCTGCCACCTCCAGCATACGGGGCCGGCACCCCACTCCTTTGAGCCACAGGGGCTGCCCTGAAAACTGAACTCTTACTTTAGAACAACTTTGGGGGATTTTGTGTAGAGGAAGGAAGCGATACGACTTGTATTAGAGTAGGATCATTTTGACTGCTCTATGGAGAATAGCCCAAAGCTGGTCATGAGCAAAAGGAAGGAACTCAGGTTTTCTGAGGGGTGTGGTGGAGAGGATGGTAGCAGTAGAAGTCATACAGATTAGGTCTCTTCTGGATATTTGGGAAGGTAGAGCGTGCAAGATTAACTGAAGGATAAAACACAGGATAGGAGAGACGTCATGGATGACTTTGAAGCTTGAGCCCAAACTGAAAGGATGGAGTTTCCATTTACCTAAATGGGGATGACTACAAAGGGAATAAGGTAAAGGAGAAATATCAGGAGCTTGTAAGTTTGAGAGATCAAAAGGATCTCCTGGGAAGATATGTTGACTGTGTAATCGGACATAGGAGTCTGAAGTTCTCCGAGGAGGTCTCGGCCAGAAACATAACTCTGAGAGTCATTAGCTTATAGTAGATGGTATTAAAAATCATAAAGCCAGATGCATTATTAAGAGAATGAGTGTAGATAGAATATAGAAGTAGCCCTAGCAAACTTCAACATTTAGAAGTAGAAAGCTGAGGTAGAGCTGACAAAGGAGCCTGAAAAGGAGTGATCAGAAGAGACTAGTGAAAATGTGGTGAAAGTGGTTTCCCCAAACCACGTGAATAATGTGGTCAGAAAGGAGGGAGAACACAGCTGTCTCAAATGCTGCTGACAGGTTGAGGTGGGAGATGATAGTTGACCATTGGATTTATATACACATACCGCAGTTGCCAACTTACAGATTCAGGGAGCTGATGGCATAGTTCTAGTCCAAAGGCAGGAGAAGACCAATAGCTCACTCAACTCAAAGGCAGATAGGCAGAGAGAGAGAGAGAGAAAGAGAGAGAGAGAATTCTTTCTTAATAAGCCTTTTATTCTATTCCAGTGTAAGCATTCAATGGATTGAATAAGGTTTTCCTACATTGGGGAAGGTAGTCTGCTTTATTCAGTCACATGTTTCCTCCAGAAACACCCTCATAGACACACCCAGAAATAATGTTTGACAGAATATCTGGACACCCTGTGGCCTGGTCAAGTGGACCATAAAATTAACCATCACAAGAAAATGACCATCCTCTAGCTACTGCAGTTTCTATGAGTTTCAAACTATTCTTTGTGTATAACCCAGGAATCTCATGGCTTTTAATATTATCTGTGTAACTATGGTATGCTAACATTTTAGGTTGAAAATTGAGTAAAATTTCAGCCCCTTCATAATTCCTAACAGGTCATAGCTAGGAACCTGAGAAATTCTCTATGTTAAAAGAAGGGTGGAGAGGGTTTAAGGACATAGATGCAGGGAGTTGGCTGTGATGGTTTCAGTTTCTACAGTGACATTGGATGTAAGGTCATTAAAACATAGTGAAGATGGAAGAGTAAGTGTTAATGTTTGAAAAGACAAAAAATACGTGTAACAATTGTTTAGGAGAGTGGGGTGTGAATAGACCAGGAGATATAATCCTTGATAGTATTAAGGGTGGCTTGTTCA
Source organism: Otolemur garnettii (assembly GCF_000181295.1). NCBI lineage: Eukaryota > Metazoa > Chordata > Mammalia > Primates > Galagidae > Otolemur > Otolemur garnettii. Next base: position 3,517,837 of record NW_003852485.1, on the reverse strand, counting down.
TGAATTTAAAGTGATACCAGATAGCATGGTTTAGTATCTAGTTTACTTGCAGTCATGTTCAGATTCAAGCATAGATTTAGATATACTGTAGAGGGTAGAAGTTCAGTAAAGAAAGCCAGGGAGAGGCAAAGGAGCTAAGAGCTTATGGAAGAGAATGACTGTAATGATTGAACCATGCAATTTAAACTGGCTAAAGAGGGTTGTGAAGGCATCAGGGTTTGGGGGTCAATGAAGGGTGGGAGGATCAATGAATTATAAGATTCATTCTCAGAGTGATCAAAGGATTTTGAACATGTGGTACTAAAGGAAGTGAGCTGGAAAGATTGTTCTGCTTATCTGTCATAGTAGCCATTCCTCCTAGGGGGTGCCATCTAAATTTTACTATTTTATTTACATTTTGAGTTTTTTCTAAGCACTTTGTTCAAGTGAAGATAGTCGTATTTACTCCATTCTCTTGACATCACAGTGACATTATTTAAAAGACAAGAGAAGTCCAGTGTTTGCTTTTATTTTTAAAATGCCATTTAGTTTTCAATAATCACTACATTTAAAAAATATATTTACTTTTCTTTTCAAATTCTCACAAAATATCTCTTTCAGCATGTTCCTGATTAGTTTCATATTAGCCTTATAGAACTAGTACTTAGAGAATTTATGTTCTCCAGATCAATGACTTCCAAATGCTTTTGATAGTGCACCCCTTACATTAAAGTATTTTTCATGAATTCACATCTCAAAATATGTATAATTATGCATAAATTATGCATTTCCATTAAAATATAAATATAATCAAATGCACATAGTATAGATGTATTATAAAACTTGGTAAATTATATAAATTGAAAAAGAATGAAGAGATTTGAAGGCAACATTATTTTTTTCAGTGTGAAAACTTTTTTTCTCCTTAGATTTTAATAATTATATTTTAGTCAATATTGAATACTGTTTATATTTTTAATATTTTAGTGAAAGTAATAGACTGCATTAGACCTGATGAGACTATCTTTTAAGTCATGAGTGTCTCATGAGGTGTTTGGCCAAGGAAGAATGGGGCTGCCATTTTCTAATTGTTCAGTTGTCTGTGTGTTAATAGAATTGCCTTTGATCTGTGTCTCCTGTGCAGGAGTCTTTTTAAATTTCTCGTTCATTTTGTGAGGGTGAATTTCATTAAAACTAGACAATGTAATCTGTAAATCTACTTAACTGGTGTGCTTAAATTACAATAGTTCAAATATGAGCAAAGGCCACCTGTCTTATTGAACTCCCACTGTTCCGTTAGGATGCTTCCATAAACCATATAGTACATTGGACTGTCTCACATTTGGGCTCAATGAGGATGTCCTTGCCAATCTGTATATTAAATATTAGTATAGTTTCATATCTTTCTTATTTCTAAGATAAAAATACTATGAGAAATCCTAATATTTTATTTATAATGCCAATGAATTTTCATATTTCTTCCTTCTCCCATGGTCTTTACTGTCAGTCTGTCAAATCCATTACAGAATAAACTCTTTTTCTTTCTTTCTCTCTTCTTTTTTTTTTTTTTTTTTTTGGTGCCACATATTTTATAGGCACTAATATGTATTACATGCTGAATAAATATTTGGTGAGGGAATAAATCATTTCTTTCCTGATTTAAAAATTAGAATCTACTTGTTTCTAATATTAGTACATTTTTTCCTGTATTTCTTGTTTATTTATCATAGTAGTTATAATATCACATTGGCTTATCATCACCCTGAAGTAGATAAGGCTAAATCTTTTTTTTTTTTTAATTGAATGGTAACTATGTACATTAATGCACTTTTGGGGTACAGTGTGGAGTTTTCACATGCAATCTGAAATACTTCCATCAAACTGGTCAACACAGCCTTCATGTCATTTTCTCAGTTATTGTTTTAAAACATTCAGATAAGGCTAAATCTTATCCAATGCATGAGGTATTTGAAAATTTGCGGGCAAACCCAGTTTTGAATGGTCCCTCCTGTATGTGGTGGCTGGCTATTCTGTTGTTTTTTTGTTTTCCCCATGGTATGCTACAAATTTTCCCTTTGATGTTTTTAAAACAATGCATTTGCAGTATGTAATTTATCATAATATGTGATAAAAATTGAATTCCATAAGTAGTAATCCATGTCAGTTTACCCATCATGGTATCAGGGGACAAGCTTCAGTGCCTTTTCCTTTACTCATTCCCCAAATCCTTATCCCAACTCTCAAGAATCCAACTCCTGGGACACTTTGTTAAGGAGGAAGACCTCAGAATCCCTGGGTTCTACTAATAGTCCACTGTATGACCTGGTGCCTCAGTCCCCGTGAGGTTTCTGTCTGTGAGGGTACCTGACAGCAAAGCGGTAACTGAACTTATAGATTGTAATTTTGAGCCTATGACTTGTCTGAACCCCCAAAGTGTTGAGCTGATATAATTTCCCAAACTTACTAGTAGAGAAAACCATCTAGAATGTTTGCTAATGGAATGGATACTCAGGTCTTTCCTCCTTGAGGTGATTCAGTGTATTTAGTTGTGGTTCAGGAGTTTCATTTGAACTGTTCCCCAGGTGATTTGAAGAATTTGCAAGTTTGGGAAATGCTGGTGTAATTCATTCTGAAATTCCTAAGTGCCCAAGATCTGAATGGCTAGGAGGTCACAGTCTAGTCACTAAACAGAAATGTAAATGCAGAGTACTTCACTGGGGTATGCTGGGAAAGGCTTCATCCTCAGCAGGGGCCTCAGAATGGGACCAGCTGATCAGAGATGAGGCAGGGATCTGCCATGGGAGCCCAGGGCAAGCAGGGCCAGCACTGGGGCCTCACACCCACATTGGGTGCTCAATGGAGAGGCTGAGACCACATTCCCACTGATGGGCATGGGTGGGCTAGGAAATGAGAAGGTGTGGAAATGAGAGTGGGCTGGGAGGGGACAGTTATGGGAGGCTGAGCTCTCAGGTTATCCAGACCACCCTCATCAGCCACCTCGGCTCACTCCCAGCTTCTCCAAAGTGCCTGCCTCACATAGAGAGGAGGTACCACTGCACGCCACTTCCAAGCTCCATTAAAACATTGAAATAATTGAAATAAAATATTTCTTTTTCCTGAAAGTTTTGTCTAAAAACATGGGTATGCATTATAGAACAACATACAGTAGTTTACATATAGAGTATACGGTGAGTATTTAGGCCACAAGTGGAACGAATGGTATTTAAGTGTTGACATTCCTCATGTACCCAAAACTTCATTCTTTGTATGTGTCTCTGACTTTATTTATATTTCTGAAGATGAAAGAAGTTCTCTTGGTCTTACTTTCTCACTTACTTGGCTATGGTTCTCAGTTAGACTTTTTCAAAACCTTAACTCATCTTTAAAGTCCATCTTTAATTGAATGCGTTTGTTGCTTAGGTAGTTTTGAAATCTGTCCTTCATCTTTAAAATTTTTAATAGAGAAGAAAGGAAATAAAAAAGTGTAGGTGCCTTTATGTGATGCCAGCATTTTCTTGTCATGCTACTGTGTTTTTCTTCCTGGCTTTTTCTTCTATTAAGAAAGTGGCTTCTCCCCTCCCTCATTGTTCCTTGGCAATCACTCTACAGACCTTCCCAAGAGTATTTTTTCTGTCATGTTGTCCTGTGTCCTCTTTTGATGACAACTGGAGGCTCGTCTGTCAGCATAAATGGGGGAAATGTAGTAGTATCTTTCCTTTACACTTTCGTTATGTTTAGAGAAAAAATAAATTTCCCATTGCTTTGTCAGAAACGGGAACTATTTAAATCTGCAAAGAGTACAACTCAGACTTCAGAAGTAGTTTACATTTCAACACTTCAAGTCATCTGACATTTCTTCTTTTCATAGAGCAGTTAAGTGACGAGGGAGAACTTGGAGGCAAGCTCTTTGAATAGATTCATTTGAGAATTCCTGTGGTTCATGTTCACATAGGATATCCAGGCCTCTGGAAGCATGATTATTTAAAAATGTTTTAAAGCTAGTTCTCTACTCCCAAGCAAGTAGATTGTCACATAATATTGACTGAGAAGATTCAAACGTGGGTTTTTTTTTTTTTTTTGGAAGAATGAAGATAATTCCTTAAAATTTGTATTCTTATTTTAGTTGCCTGAGGTGACAGGATTGCAAAGGCCAAATCCAACACTAATTAATAATAGTAACAGAAGTTTGGTTGGGACTATTTGTTTTAAAAGTAAAATCAGTGTTTTGTTTCTGATAACAAAAGCGATGCTTATTGACTATAATATTTTGGAAATCCAGAGGAAAAAAAAGAAAATTAACACTTATTACTAGATAATCCTGATAGAATTATGTTCTTAAAAAATTCATATAGTATGAGAAAATTGAGTCTAATTTTTGATACCTCTACTCATTTTTTTAAGGGTTAGTGGTTTATTCAGGTTTTCTAGTTGTGGGTTAATTTTAGTAATTTTTGTATCTTCTTAAAAGCTGATGCCTTTTCTTGACAATTTATGATATTTACTAAAATATATTGCTCTGAGTGTAATTAATCCACTTCCTGATATTATTTGGAATATTTTTCTTATATTAGCATATTTATTTATGTATGCAGTATCTTCAATATCATTTTTTCTTTTTAAAAATTTATTACTTTCTGTCTTTAATTTATGGCTTTTATTCATTTATTTTTTAAATTAAATTTATTTTGTTTCTCAACCCCTCACCTCAAGTTATTGAATGAAGTCCTAAATTCATTGAAGTTTATATTTGTCCTCATTAAATGAGAACGTTGTAGGATTAGGATTATAAATTTTCTTTAACCACAGATTTGACTGTACTCTTTATGTTGCGTGTAGCTTTTCCCATCTTATTTTACACACAATCTGTGGCAGTAGTTGTGTTTTCTCTGCTGTCTGGACCAGCCTTCCGTAAGTAGCCTGTAGCAGGAAGCACTCCCTAACCCCTGAGGTGCCAGGGATTAGGCAGCTCTTAGCAGCTCTCATGTGGCTGAGGGAAACGGAATCACAGCACTAGTTCCTTCCAGTGCTCCCTCACATCATGGCAAACATAGACAATAGTAATAGGTGTACAGCTCAGTCAGGTAACAGTTGAGGCTGCCTCCAGCTGAAATGCCTAGTTCAGCAAGTCTGGAGCCCGGCCCGCCCAGCTGCCCCACACTAAAGATCAGCATTCCTGGTACACCTGTCACATATCTTGGCTGACCAGTTAGAAATTTCTACTTTGCGAGACGATCAAGAACTCTATCATTATGCTTCAGAAAGTAGTTGCTTACCTCAGATAAAGTCAGAAGTCCAAGCCTCCACTTACCTATTAACTATTTTTTTAAAGTTACACGTATTCAAATTCTTCCTTTTTGGTGTACAACTTTATGAGGTTTGAGAAACTCCTAGAGTCACGTATCTACCATACAATTAAGATAAAGAACAGTTCTGTCCACACAAGAAATCCCCCTGTCCCCCTCTGTAGGCCCTCAGCCCTGGGCCCTAAGCAACTACTGGTCACTTTTCTGTACTCTACAATTTGCCTTTTTCAGAATATCATATAAATGGAATCAAATGTTATGCATCCTTTGAATCTGGCTTCTTCCACTTAGCATAATGCATTTGAGATTTCACATCACCACATCTATCAGGAGTCTGTTTCCTTCTTTTTGTTGTTGTATAGTATTCCATTACATGGCTATATCTCATCCAATGATCAGTTGAAGGACATTTTAATTGTTTCTAAGTGTTAGTAACTAGGAATAAAGCTGCTGTACTGATTTCTGTACAGTTTTGTGAATAAACATAATTTTAATTTCTCTTAGATAAATGCAAAGAATGTAGTGCTGCCACCTAGTTAACAATAACATATGGATAGCTGTGAATATTGTATGAATACAAATTGATTCTTAAATGGACCACATGATAGCTCAGAAATCCTGCAATGATGCTCTACGAAGCCAACTTTCCAACTCTTCAAGTCTCTCAATGATCCCAGACTAAATTCCAGATGAAGAACTTCACTTCATTCTTCACCGAAAAATTAGAAACCAATAGATGCAAAGTCTGTCATTTCTCCTCTACAATCTAGAGCCCTACCTCTTTACCCTTTCCTCTTATTTCCATCCTAGTAAAAAGGGAGTTTCCTCTGTTTTCTCAAAAGAGTTCATCACAAGACTGCTTTTACATTTTCAATACTTACTTACACTACAAATTACTTCAATTTGGTTTCCACTCCCACAGCTCCTTTGAAACTATTTTTGTGTAAGTCATCAATACCCTTTGTGTTGCTAAATTCAATGAATTGTTATTGTCTTTGCTTTACTTTGATCTCTTAGATTTTCGTCGCTATTTACCACTTCCGTTTGTGTTATTTTAAAAAGTTTATTCATTGGTATAAGTAGAATATTTAACATAGACAAATTTAATTTTTAAGGCATTTGAAGTAGTTTTCTGATGCCACTTTTCCCATTTTCAATTTCTATTTGACTCTATGATTATCTACTCCCCCCACCAACATTTAATCTGTAGAACTTTTAGACCTCTAAAAAGTTTCAATACTAGTGAAAGGAATACCCAAATGCCCTTCGCATTAATTCCTCAATTGTTAACACTTTGCAATATTTGATTTCTCTCTCTTTAATTTTCTCTCTTTATATAAAAGCATTATGAACACCAATATCATTCTACTCTTCTATACACATTTAAAATATTTTTCTATAGTATGTGCTATAGCTCAGAATTTTAATAATTTGAGTTCGAATGTTTAGGTCTATGACCCATTTTAAGTTAACTTTTGTGCGAAGTGTGAGGCAAGGGTCGAGGTTCATTTTGTGCCCATGGATATTCAATTTTTCCATCACCATTTGTTGAAAGACTCTCTTCTCACTGAATTACCTTATCACCTTTGCTGAGAAATCAATTGACTATATTAGTGTGAGTGTATTTCTAGACTCTCTATTTTGTTCCCTTGTTCTATGTGTCTATCTTAATGCCAATACCACACTGTCTTGATTAATAGAGCTTTATAGTGTACATTACCTGCAATTTGCATACTTTAAGTTCTCTTTTTTTAAATAAACTTTTTATTTTAAAGGTTACAGAATTGTTGAGGATATAGCACAGGGAGTTCCTATGCACGTCACACTCAGTTTTCCCATTATTAGAATCTGACACAAGTGTGTTATATTTGTCTACAATAAATGAAATGACATTGATAACTTGTTACTAAATAAAGCATATTCTTTATTCAGATCTGTTCGGTTTTCCCTTAATGTCCTTTTTTTCCTCCATTATAAAATACCACCAGGAGTCATTTAGAAGTCATTTAGGAGCCATTTCTGCTCAGACAGAGATGGCAGTTTCTGAGACTTTCCTTTGTCCAGTCGCCTTGATAGTTTTGAGGAGAAGGCATCCAATGTTTTGTAGACTATGTCTGGACTGGCATTTGTTGGATGTTTTTCTCATTATTAGATTGGAGAAAGGAAAGTTTTTATTTATTTTAATTAATTTATGTTTTTGAGACAGAGTCTCACTTTTTACCCTTGGTAGAGTGCTGTGGCGTCACAATTCACAGCAACCTCAAACTCTTGGGCTTAAGCAGTTCTCTTGCCTCAACCTCCCACGTAGCTGAGACTACCGGTGCCTGCCACAATGCCTGGCTGTTTTTAGAGATGAGGTCTCCTCTGGCTCAGGCTGGTCTCGAACGTGTGAGCTCAGGCAATCTACTTGCCTTGGCCTCCCAAGTGCTGGGATTACAGGCATGAGCCACTGTGCCCAGCAAGAAATATGTTTTTAGTAGGAAGACTGAGAAAAAAAAATACCATTTTCATCACATCAAGAATATAGGGTGTATATATACTATATTGATTTTTATCAGAAGTCCAGACTGTGATGTAATATGACTTTACTACTACTGATGCTACCCTTGATTCTCCTGTACAAGTTATGTTCTACATCCTTAAACAGCATGTTTATGTAGATTATTTGGAATTTTTTCATGTAGGATATTCTCCCTCAATTATTTATGTATAAAATTATTTATTATATCAGTATGGATTCATGGATATGTGTTTTATACTCAGGTTAGTAATCAAATACTAATTTGTTTATTTTGTTGCTAAAGTGGTTCCAGCTGTAACCATAGGGAAATCTTTCAGTTGCCTTCTCTGTGCCTTGACATAACACACTATTGTGAGATCTGCTTTTTTTTTTTTTTTTTTTTTTTTTTAGCATTTCCTTACTTTCTTTTACTATAAGAAACCCCTACCTCATCTTGGATATTTACTTTGTAGTCCCCAAATCAGCTATTTCTCTAAGAAGCCCTGGTTCCTTTCTTTAGAGGATTATATTTGAAATCAATATTTGGGTGCAAAATGTGTTTAAACCACAGTAGCATAATTGCCTCCAGGCTCTCTCAATTATAGAGCAAGGAGATATATATGTGTATGCACATACCTGTAAATATTTTCACAAGTAACCACCTGTATCTTTATTAAACTAAACATGAGTTTGCATACTGATGTCTTCAACTGCGTTGTCACGCAGTTCATTCTAGCTCCCTCCCTTCCCTCTAGCTATCTGTAATCTCTCATTCCTACATGAGAATATTGGCTACCATTGCCCATCCATTTACTTATGTGTTCAATTTTTGTATAAATGTATACTATTTTTAGAACTGTTAGCTGTACCCCTAAGGAAACAACTTTGTCAACTAATGCACAGTTCCTTTTGCTATTGGTCTTTTTTTTTAAATTATTTTTTATTAAATCATAAATATATTGTGCATTTATGGGGGTTGATTTATACCCCTTTGTACATTGATGCATTTATGGGGTTCAGGGTACTACTTTGATATACAATGTGAAATGTTTACATTGAACTAAGTAACACATCCATCACAATTATACTCATTTCTTAATAGTTTTAAAATGTACAATTGCATCATGCACATTAGGTGAGGTCCCCCCGAATACCCTCCCTCCTCCCATATTCCCCCTCCCCTGTCCTCTCTCTCCTCTTCCCTTCTACTTTCTGGACTATAGTTATGTTTTTCCATTCGTATGAGTGTGTAGGTGGTTATATATTGATTTCATAGTAGTATTGAGTATATTGGATACTTTTTTCCCCCATTCTTGAGATGCTTTACCAAGAAGAATATGTTCCAGCTCCATCCAGGTAGACAAAAGATGTGAAGTCTCTATCTTTTTTATGGCTGCATAGTATTCCATGGTATACATATACCACAATTTGTTAATCCATTCATGGGTCAATGGGCACTTGGGCTGTTTCCATGTCTTGGCTATTATGAATTTGGCTGCAATAAAAATTCTGGTGAAAATGTCTTTGTTGTAAAATGATTTTTGATCATCTGAGTATATACCCAGTAGAGGAATTGCAGGATTGAATGGCAGGGCTACTTTTAGTTCCTTGAGTGTTCTCCAAACTTCTTTCCAAAAAGGTCGTATTAGCTTGCCTTCCCACCAGCAATGTGAAAGTGTTCCCTTCTCTCTGCATCCTTGCCAACATCTGTAGTTTTGGGATTTTGTGATGTGAGCTAATCTTATTGGAGTTAGGTGATATCTCAAAGTGGTTTGTATTTGCATTTCTCTGATGATTAAGGATGATGAGCATTTTTTCATGTGTTTGTAGGCCATGAGCCTGTCTTCATCAGAGAAGTTTCTGTTCAAATCTCTTGCCCACATAGAAATGGGGTTATTTATTCTTTTCTTATTGATTAGTTTGAGTTCTCTATAGATTCAAGTTATCAGACTTTTGTTGGAAGCATAACCTGAAAAAAATCTCCCATTCTGAAAGTTGTATATTTGCTTTACTTACTGTGCCCTTAACTGTGTTCCCAAATCTACTGAAGTCAGAAATTTTCGGCCTCTCATCTCTTTCAGTGAGTTTGTTTCATACAGATGCAATACAATTAGGTGTTTTGTCACACTCTTCATTCCATCTTAGAGCCCTATGACCTTTTTTTTTTTTAAATTGCTTATGTTAAGCTTCACTCTATGTTCTATAAAGTCCTATTGGTTTTGACAGTTATATCCACCAATATAGTATCATGCAGAATATATTTGTTGAGGTTCAGGCAATTGTCTGTGTTTTTGGTTCTTGGTGTGTTCATGACCAAAGAATGACCAGACCCAACAAAAGCAAAGCAAGCATGAAACAAAGTTTATTGAGGAAGAGAAAGTTAGATTTACAGAGCAAGAGAAAGATATTAGGTTACAGAGCAAGATATGTTTGTCATAACAACAAAGGGCCCATTGTCTCAACAAAGAAAAGGTTCTGATTATGGTCTGGGGAGCTGTTTTATACTGTTTGAGTGGGATCCTCCTTATGGATCAGACCTTACCATGGAGCTGCTTTCATGGACTGTTAATTACATGATAGCTAGCTCTAAGTCACTTTCCAAATCCTATTGTGTGTGGGCTGCCTGGCTGTGGGGCATTCCTCCTTCCCTCAGGTATGGCAGTTAGTTGCTCAGGATAGCATCTAGGTGGGATAGCACTGAAATGGTCCACTCTTGTCCTTCTTCCCAGGTGGATTGAGTGCTCCAGGCAGCCCCAAGGGAGAAAACCCATTTTGTCCTTATTCTCCAGGAGAACCAGAATTCTAACTATCTACCTAACAGTTTTACTGCTTAAAAAAAAAAAAAAATGCCTCGTGCTTCACCCATATAAACCCTGTCTTCCAATCCGCTAGTTGATCAGTGGCTCAGTTTTCTACCTCATAATTTTGTTTTTACCAGATGTCATATCGTTGATTCATACAGTATATAGCTTTTTCAAGCTGGCTCTTTTCACTTAGTGTTAATGGGAAAAAATACAACTCTGCAAAATAATTCAAACAGGTTTATTCTGAGCCAGATATGAGTAATTAATGCCCAGGGGAATACAGGATGAAGACTTCCTGAGAAATGCTCCCCAGGTGGCAGGGTCATAGTTTGGTTGTATGTATTTTAAGGGAGACAGAAATTGCAGGTAAAGTCATAAATCAATACATGGAAGGTATATATTGGTTTCACCTGAAAAGGTGGGACATATTGATATGGGAGTGTTACCAGAATTTCTCTCTGCTGAGTCCTTCATCTCAGAGATTAGGATGAACCTATGGGCCCTGCAGATAAGCAACAGGATAGAGTTTATTGACAGAGAAAAGAATAGAGAAGGAAAGAAGGGCAACAGAAGCTCTGGCAGTGGAGGGGGTAACTCAAGGGGGAAATGTTTTTCCTATCCCATGGACAGGGGTTTGAGGGGAAGTATGTCACAATTGACCAGAGGTCTTTGGGCAGAAAATAAACCTAAAATTAGCACAATTAGTCCTTGCAGTTTTTGCCTCAAGCATTAGGCTGTGTGCTCTCTTCTCCAGGAAGAACTGCCCAGAACCAATCAGTCTGCTTTTTTCATGACCTTGCTTGCATGCAGTCTGGAAAAGGTGGCTTGTTTGTGACTAGAGATGGGGAGGTCTGTGGTGAGACTGATTTATGAGCTCACTCAGGCCTAGAAGATGGGGCCCTTGTCCAGTCCTAGGTGGAGAAACACTGTATCTGGGACTTAAAGGCTCTAGGTAGGTTGAAAGATTCTTTGATTTATAATTGGTTAAAGAAATAAAGCTTTATCTGAACACTTGGAGTCAGTAGAAAGGAATGCTTGAGTTAAGATAAGGAAGTCTATTCATGAGAGAGCAAGTCATAATGTACTCAAAGTGACCTGTTAAGTCAATTAATGGCCTGCAGGTGTGATTTAAACTTTGCATTGCATGGGCTTAGGTCTCATTAATAATTTAGTATCTTGTTGTCACAAAGTCTGTTGTGTCAATCTTATGGTTTCTGTTTTAACATTAATGCTGGTCAATTATGTCTAAACTCCAAAAAGAAGTGGGTATAATGAGGCATCTGTCACCTCCCTTCCCTTTATGGCCTAGAGCTCAGTTTTAGAGTTTTTCTGGGGTCTACTTGGCTATGAGGAAATCCATCCAGTTGGCAGAGCGATAGGTTTTTATTTTTAGTTACATTAGCAACTAACATTTAAGATTCATTCATGCCTTTGAATGACTTAAGAGCTTATTCCTTTTTATCGTGGATAAATGTCTTGGTCTTTTAGGCCTCCTGTAACAAAGTACCATAGACTGGATCACTTACAAACATGAATTTATTTCTCAAAGTTTCTGAAGGATGGAAATTTCAATATCAAGGAACCAGCACATTCAGTGTCTTGTGAGTGCCTGCTTCCTAGGTGATAGTAGTTTTATGTTATTGCCAGAATTTTTCTGTGTCATGTGTTAGGTTGTTTTGGTCTTTAGGTTCAAAGAATGAAACTACAGACCATACAGATCAGCAACAAGACAGAGCTTATTAACAGAAAGATTGATAAGCAAAAGAAGAGGAAGCAAAAAAAGGGAACAGAACCTCTGGCACCGGTTTATATTACTGCATTAATAGTTTGGCATATAAATATGTATGTTAGGGCTATAAATAGGAGACTAATATCACAACAAAACTTACTTGTATGGACCCAATGAAACTACCTTTGTTACTATAATTCCAAGAATCAGAGCTGTCAAAACTGTAGAAATAAGGGAGATCTGCAAAATAAAATGTAAAGATATTGTCAGTTTATGATAGAGATGATTTCATTTAAAATATTAGATTTTTCTAGCTTTTACTTGAGAGTTTATTTGCCTATGGATTTTTCTATCCAATTCTTTAGTAATATCTTTGTGGGTACTCAGTGTTGCTGAGTGAGACAAAGATACTGTCTGGTCTGAAACTCTTGAGTTCATGCAATCTGGCCCACCTCAGCCTCCCTGAGTGCCAGGATTATAGGTATGAGCCACTGTACCTGGCCAGATTTTGAATTTAATTTTTTGTTGTTTGTTAGTTTTTTATTTAACCTTTAAGTCTAAAATTCATTGTGAGCTAACTTTTGTGTAAGGTGTAAGATCCATATGTAAATTAATTTTGTTTGCATATGTTCATTTTTTTTTCAGTACTATTTATTGAAAAATCTGACAATTCTTTACTGCATTGCTTTTAAGCCTTACAAAAATGAGTTGATTATATTTTTGAGGGTCTATGTCTAAGTCCTATATTCTGTTACATTATTCTATATGTTTATAATTTTGTCAATACCATGGCAAAATATCTATTATTAAAATTAATATGATTAGTGTCATGGTAAATTTTGAAATTAGTGTTCTTTCTTCTTTGGTATTTTGTTGGCTATTCTAAGTCTTTTGTATTTACATATAAAATTTAGAATTGTTTTGTTGCTATATCCAAAATATCTCCCTGGGATTTTGATGGGGATATTGATGAATCTATCAAGTTTGGAAGAATTGACATCTTAAAAATATTGTCTTCTAGTCCTTGAACATGAAATATTTTTCCATTTTTTAGACATCCTTTGATTTATTTCATCAGTGTTTTATAAGTTTTGAAATTTTTACTTAAGTGTTTCATATTTTGGTGCTATTATACACAGCAATATTGGCTAAGCACAGTAGCACATGCCTATAATCCCAACACTTTGGAAAACAGAGAGAGGATGATCATTTGAGGCCAGAATTTGACACAAGCCTGCACTACAAGTGAGATCTCATCTTTACAAAAAATAGTAAGAAAAAATTATAGTTGGCCATGGTGAAGTGTGCCTATAGTCCCAGTTATTCAGGAGGCTCAAGTAGGAGGATCACTTGAGCCCAGGCATTAAAGGCTGCAGTAATCTATAATTGTGCCATAGAACTCAACCCAAAGCAACAGAGGAAGACTTTATCTCTTAAAAAAAAGTAATGAAATAAATGGTATTGTTTTATATTATTTATAATTTTAATTATTTGTTCTTGGTATATAAGAAAGTACCTGTTCAGTATATTGAATTTATATTCTGAAAACTTGGCATA
>NW_003852485.1:3470463-3498431 GCF_000181295.1 Otolemur garnettii | reverse complement strand
TAGCATTCTTTGACTGGATATAATTTAACTATGGATTAAATAAATTTTATTCATTAAATATAATGCCATTAAACATTACTTTTGAGACAATAAAGCAAATGTTATTATAATAGCAATGCTTCTTTCAATGAAATTGTATGTTGTGGTTGAATTATTGCCAATTATACAAGACTCTGTGCCTGCTGCACATTTTAAATCATTAAGTGTAAAAAAACACTACAGTATTTTCTCACTGCATTTGGACTCATGATACTTTAACTAGCCTTTTAGCCCTGCTGATTTCTTTCTTTGAAGACTTTATTAAAATGTTTCATAGCAAGAAAGTTTTTACTTCTTAGGAATTCAGGCATTTATATCACAGATTAACATCCCTTATATTTCAAATACTGTGCCTTAATTAAATCAACTTTAAATTTATCAGTTAGCATACACGTATACTTCAACAATATTTTTGCCCACACTGTTTAATTTTCTTTTTTATTTTTTTCTTAATGAACTTCATGGTTGATACTATCAAGTAATATTTGCACTTTGTATTTAACAAGTTTTTATTGATTTATTTTTTTATTTCAAGATATGAATGGAATACAAATGTTTTGTTACATGGATAGTTTTTATAATTCTTACATAAGGGCTATAAGTGTACCCATCATCTGAATAGTGTTGAACGTACCTCTTGGGTAGGTTTATACATCTCCTCTCTTTTCTCTCAATTCTTTTACTTGTCTCTGCACCCACTCTTTCTTTTGGAAAAAACAAATGCAATGACTTCCAACGACTTTTACTTCTCTCAGCACCCATCAATTAGTTCCAAATTATTGGAACACTATTTTAATATGTAGTGTTTGTCCCTTCTTGAGATACTTCACTTAGGTTGAAGATTCTCAGTGTTATCCAAATTGCTGCAAAAGACTAATTAATTTCTTTTTATGGCTGAGTAGTATTCCATAGATATGTATTACACGTTTTGTTCATCTATTTATGAATTGATGGGCACTTGGATTCTACATCATTGTGATTTTGAATTGTGTTGCACTAAACATTCGAGTGCATGAGTCCTTTTGATAAAATGTTTTTTTCCCCCTCTTTGGCTAGATACCCCCTAGTGGGATTGCTGTATTGACTGGTAAGCCTACTTTTAGTTCTTTGAGAATCTCCATGTTGTTTTCTATAGAGGTTACATTAATTTGCAGTCCCATTCACAGTTTACATATAAGCATTCCTTTCTCTTTGCATCCATGCCAATAGCTATTGTTCTTTTTAGTAATAGCTTCTCTAATGTGGGTATTGTGATAGTCCATTATAGTTTTAATTTGCATTTCCTTGCTCAATAGTAACACTGAGCATTTTTCATATGTTTGTTGTTCATTCGTCTATCTTCTTTTGAAAACTTCTGATAACTGGTGGCACAGATAGCTCAGTGAGCAGGACTCCGGCCATATACAACTAGGTAGGTGGGTTAGAACCTGGCCTAGGATTTCTAAACAATAATGACAACTGCAACAAAAAAAATATGGGTGGGCATTGTGGTGGGCACCTGTAGGACCAGCTACTTGGGAGGCTTAGGCAAGAGAATTGCTTAAGCTCAAGAGTGAGTTAGTTGCTGTGAACTGTGACACCATTGCACTCTACCAAGGGTGCCATAATGAGACTCTGTCCCCCACCAAAAAACCCAAAACAACAAAAAACAAAGAAAACTTCTGTTAACGCCTTTTGCTGACTTTTTAAATGGGGTTGTTTGTTTTTTTTCTTGCTGATTTTTGAGTTCTTTGTAGATTCTGGATATTAGCCCTTTATCAGATATGTTGTTAGCCAGTATTTTCTCCCATTCTGTGCTTTTTCTATTTGTGCTGTTAATTATTTCCTTAGCTGTGCAGAAGCTTTTTGATTTAATCAAGTCACATTTATTTATTTTTGTTTTTGTTGTAAATGCCTTTGGGGTCTTAGTCAAAAATTTATTGCCTAAGTTAATATTTGAAAGAGCTTTTCCTGTAGTTTCTTCCAGAATTCTTATAGTTGAATATATTACTTTTATAGTTTAATAAAAGTTAAGCCTCTTATTCATCTTGAATTAATTTTTGTGAGTGGTGAGAGATATGGATTCATTTCATTTTTCTGCATGTGGCTATCCAATTTTCCCAGAACCTTTTATTGAATAGAGCTTCTTTTCTCTAATATATGTTGTTGTCTGCTTTGTTAACGTTTAGTTGGTTGTAGGTAAATGGTTTTATATTTAGGTTCTCTGTTCTGTTTCATTGGTCTATATCTCTATTTTTGAAGCAAACCGTGCTGCTTTGGTTACAATGGCCTTGTAATATAGTTTAAAGTCTGGTAATGTGATGCTTACAGATTTGTTCTTTTTGCTTAAAAATGCTTTGTCTATTCAGGCTCTTTTTTTGATTCCAAAGAAAGCCTAGAATTATTTTTTCTAGATCTATGAAATATACTATTGGTATTTTGATGGTTATTACATTGATTGTGTAAATTACTTTGGGCAGTAATGCTGATACTACCAATCCATGAGCCTAATACATTGCCTAATTTGTTTGTGTCATCTATGATTATTTTCAGCAGTATTTTGTAGTTTTCCTTGTAGAGTTCTTTCACCTTTTTGGTTAAGTATATTTTTAAGTATTTTATTTTCTTTGTAGTTATTGTGAAAGGTTTTGAGACTTTGTTTTGACTCTCAGTTAAGCTGTTATTGCTGCCAATTTGTGTACATTGAATTTGTAACCTAAGACATTGCTGACTTTATTTATCAGTTCCAGGAGACATTTGATGGATTCTTTGGATTTTATGGATACAAGGTCATATTGTTAGCAAAAAATAATATTTTATCTTCTCTTTCCCAATTTAGACATCCTTTATTTCTTTTTCTTACCTCATTGCTCTAGCTAGGATTTCCAGTACTATGTTGTATATTGTGGTGACAGCATGCACCTTATCTCATTCCAGTTCTTAGGGGAAAGACTTTTCATCTTTTCCCATTCAGTGTGATGGTGACTGTGGGTGTGTCAAACATGGCTTTATACTTTTGAGATATGGTTCTTCTATACCTAATTTGTTGAGGTTTTTTTTTTTTAATCATAAAAGATTGTTGGATTTTGTTAAGTGTGTTTTTTTGCATCTGTTGAGGTAATTGTATGGTCTTTGTTTTGCTTCTGTTCATCTGATGAATCATATTTATTGATTTATATATGTAGAACCATTCTTGCATCCCTGGGATGAAGCCCACTTGGTCATGGTGAGTTATTTATTTATTTTTTTATGTGCTATTGAATATGGTTTGCTAGTATTTTATTGAGGATTTTTACATCAATACTTATGAAGAATATTAATCTGTGTACTTTTGTGTATCCTTTTCTGGCTTTGGTATTAAGGTGATGTAGACTTTGTAGAATGGATAAGGGATATGCTCTCCTTCTGGATGTTATGGAATAATTTCCGTAAGATGAGTACTACCTTTTCATTGTAGATGTGGGAGAATTCTGTGAATTGATCCTGTCTGGGACTTTAGTTTGTTAGTAGATTTTTTAAATGATCTTTGATCTCACTGCTCATTATATGTCTTTCTGGAGTTCTATTTCTTCCTGTTTAAATCTTGAAAGATTCTGTGTTTCTATGAATTTGATCATTTCCTCTAGTTTTATAGTTTATGTACACAGATATTTTCATAGTATTTTACAAATGATATTTTGTATTTCCGAGATTACTCGGTATCTTTCTCTTCTGTTCCTGGTTAATCTGGCAAGTGTTCCATCAATTTGGTTTACTTTCCCCATCTTTTCATTTCATTGATCCATTGTAGATTTTTTTTATATGTTTATTTTCCATTTTGTTGATTTCTTCTCAGGTATTTTTTCATTCTTGTCCTCTGGTTGTGGGTTTAGTTGCTCTTCCTTTTTTAGTTCCTTGAGATTTGACATTAAAAATCTATCATTGTTCTGTGATTCTGATGTAGGGATTTAAGGCTATGAATATTCCTGTTAGGACTGCTTTTGCTGAATTTCATAGATATTGATAACTTTTGTCCCCTTTGTCATTCAGTTCAAGAAATCTATTGACCCAAGAATCATTCATCAGCAAGTTGTTTAATTTTAATGACTTTGTGTGGATTTGAGTGTTTCTTTTGGAATTGATTTCTAGTTTTAATGTTGCTCCAAGAAGATACATGGTACAATTTTTATTTATTTGAATTTGTTGGGATATGTTTTGTTAACTAAGCTATGATTAACCTTGGAGAAGGAGCCATCCGATTAGAAGAATGGCCAGCACTGATTAGAAGAATGTATATTCAGTAGTTTTGGGGTAGAATGCTGTGTAAATGCCTGTTAGATCCATTGTTCTGAAGTTCTATTTAAGTCTAGTGTTTTTTTTTTACTTTCTGCTTCAATGACCTGTCTAGCTCTGTCGTGAAGTGTTGATGTTCCTGTTAAGTGTATTATTAAGTATGAAATATCTGATTTCCTTGAGTACTACTTCTGTCAGTTGATATTGCTGACCCTTTACTTTGACACTTCTAGTTTTATTTTTATTGTGAATGTACATCCTCATTCTTCCAAATGTATGTTTTGGCTTGTGATCATCTTGGCCTATTCCACTGGACCATTTGAAAGGTGCTAGTGAGGTAACAAAGCTGTACTGATGGGTTTTGCATTAATTAAATGAGCATCAAGAAATCATCTTGAAGCTTGCCTTTTTTTAGGCTCCATGCCATAAAGATGAATCATTTATACACCATATTGTTACATGTGATGAAAAGTGGACTCTTTTGATAATTGCAAGCACTCAGCACCATGGTTGAATACAGGTGAACTGCTAAAACACAGTTAAAAACTGCATATTCATCCAAAAGTGCTAATTGTTTTGTGTTTGGTGGTCCAGCACTGATATTATCCACTACAGCTTCATGACACCTGGTCAATCAAATACAGCAGATGTTTTCTACAACAAAATGGACTGCTTGCAGTTAAGCAGTCGAGATTTGTGAGAAAACAGGCCAAATCCTTTTGCAAGACAATGCTTGGCCACAAGTCACACAGAAGCTGTACTTAGAAGCTTCACGGTTATTTGGCATGAGTCTTTGTGGGTCATATGTGGATCATATTCTGGAGACAACAGATATTTGGGTTACATATTTTCATCCATTCATCCAGCATATGTCTTTTTAGTGGGGGCATTCAGACCATTAACACTGAGTGATATAATTGATAAATGGGATGCAGTTCTGTTTATCATATTGAATAGTACCTGCTGCCTTATTTCCCCTGTTTGGCTGTGTTTTACATGATCCACAAGCTTTAATTTTTGGTAAATTTTACATTGATGGTTGTCTATTGTGCTGATGCATGTATAATGCAGTTGTGAGTATTTCCAACAGGGCAGGTCTGGTTGTAACAAATTACTTCAGTGTTTGTCACTCAGAAAAGTTTCCATTTCTCCTTCATATAAGGGAACTTAATTTTTCAGAATACAAAATTCTAGGCTACTACTAATTCTGTTTAAAACAGCTAAAGAAGGAGGGGGGCAGAGCAGAATGTCAGACTAGAAACATCTTCCTATTAGTCACTCCTAGCAAGGCAGACAAGAAGAAAAAAAAAAAAGCCCAAACATCTCTGGTTGGGGGAACCTACTAGGAGTCATTATTCTGGGGTCGTAGTAAGGCAGTGGTGGTCTACAGGAGCCAGTTAGGAGGTCCTGAGGAAAGCTGGCATGGAAGGTAAGTGCATTGGAATGGGCAGGGACTGGCTGGCTAGCCCTCCCACACAAGACTGGAAATGAGAAAGGGCTGTCCTGCTGGTTTTTGATTTGGGGCTGGACTGCTAATTGGAACTGTATTGGAGGGCTTAGATGAGTGGGTAGACTTGAACAGTGTCCAGGAGTCAGGATTGAATAATAGGTGGGGTGGATCTACCATTAGCTTGGCTACTAGCTGGGCTGCCATGTAGGAAGTTTACATGGGAGAAATGGTCCTCTGAGTCCTAGCACACAACTGGCTATGGTGCACCTGATGAACTTGGGCACTCAAGCTCCCACACCTTGAGAAATTATTGTGAGGGAGCACTGTCAGATATTCCTAGTAATAAAGATCATAAAGATCCTGGTGAGAACTTTAAGACACTAATCCTGTGGAGACTGAATGCTGACAACAGCCAGGCCCTAACTGAGGACAACTAAGTCAGGAAGATAGGATCCAAGCTCCTTGGCAACTAAAGAGTCATTTCCAGTGTGTTTTCTCCATCTCCTTATATCACAGCACAACTTTGTGTCCAGTCAATATACTGGGAGATATGTATATCTACATACATACATATTTCTATTATTTTTGCTCCCTTTTCCAATGTTTTTTCTTACTATTTTTTTGTGGTTGGTTTTTTTTATGGTTGTATTCTTAATCTTCATTTTTACTTTCTTCAATAGGAAGGGGTCCTCCATTTTTGATACAGTATTTCAGCCCCCTTTATTCTCTTTTTTATTTCTCTTTTTTTTTCCTTTCTATTGGTAGAGATTTTTCCTCTTTTCTCATCTTTCTCACATAAATTTCTCATGTAACAGCTAAAGTATCCCTTTTTTCTTTATCTTACATGATTGTATTTTTAATTTTCTTTTGATTTCATTTATTTTTTTCTTTTTTCAGAGGGTTATAGGGTCAGAGCATTTGTCTGGCTGGAAAATAATGACAGTGGTCTGGCTCAAAGAGGACATAAGCTCATGGTTTAGGGCAGGCATCTTCAAACTACAGCCTGTGGGCCACATACAGCCTGCCTAGAACATTTATCCGGCCTGCCAGGTATTTTTTGCTGCTGCTGCCTGTCCTGCTTAGCAGCTGACTCATCCTGGGGCCAACGGTCTGGCCCTCCAATGGTCTGAGGGACAGTGAACTGGCCCCCTGTTTAAAAATTTTGAGGACCTCTGGTCTAGGGTGTCCTTCTAGCCTTGGCTTCTGGAAAGACAGTATTGACAGCTCTTCACTATGACATAGTGCTGAATTTTTCTTTCTTTTTCTGTTTTCTTCTTTCTTTTAATTTTCTTTTTTTATATTTGGTGGAGGTGTGTTCTTGTTTTGTTCAGGCTGGTAAGGAGCTCCTGGCATTGAGGGAC
This sequence comes from Otolemur garnettii, assembly GCF_000181295.1. NCBI lineage: Eukaryota > Metazoa > Chordata > Mammalia > Primates > Galagidae > Otolemur > Otolemur garnettii. The sequence goes on along the minus strand of NW_003852485.1, from coordinate 3,491,330 downwards.
CTGCCCAGCCCACCCTCTAAAGTCTTAGAGTTAAAGGAGTGGCCATAGCACCTGAGGGAATAACACCATTTCTCTAGTCACTCTCTTACTCTCTTTCTGTCCTTCTTCTCTCCTTTTCTCCAGTGTTTACCTTTTACTCCTTCCTTCCTTCCTTCTGTCTTCTTTCTTCCTGCTCGCTTATCACCCTTCTCTTCTTTTGGCCGTATATCAAGAGGCCACGTCAAGATCTAAGCTCTGAGATAGGGTTATTTACAGTGAAGGAGGCAGGAGGAAGGAACAAGTAAAGCAAGGAAATGAACAAGAAGAAAACACAAATGAGGAGGAACCAACAAAAAATTCTGACAACATGAAAAGCAAAACAGAACAACTTTCCTAAGGGACCATGAGGCAGCTATTGCAGAAGACTCCAACTATAAAAATCTAATGTAATTAACAGAAAAGGAATTTAAAATATGGATGGTAAAGGCAATAAAGGAAAGTGATGAGAAAGTGGAAAAACAAAACCAAAAAAAATGGATAAGAGATAGAAAGGATATTGTGGAGATTAAGGAATGAAGGAATTAATCAGAGAATTTAAAGATGTAGTAGAAAGTATCAATGACAGACTAGACCATGGAGAAGAAAGAATCTCAGAGCTAGAGGATAAAGTTCATGAGCTAACCCACCTAAAGAGACAGAAAAGAAGAGAGAGAAAGCAGAATAATAACTCAGAGAATTACCAGATGTCAAGAAGGATTCAAACATGCAACTCATAGGGATCACTGCAGGGGAAGATTTTCCCAAAGAAATGGAAGCCCTACTGGAGGATATCAGAAATAAAAACTTCCTTATTTTCACTAAGGGATATCAAACCTCAACTCAAGCAGTGCTTCTCCAAGATACATTGTAATGAAGCTATTCAAAGTCAAGACAAAAGAGAAAATTCTGTAAGGAGGCAAGAGTGAGCCCTGATTGACCTACAGGGGCAGTGCTGTTAAGGCAATAGCAGACTTTTCAGCTGAAACAATCAAAGCCAGAAGAGAATGGTCATCTACCTTTAATTTTCTGAAACAAAACAATTTTAAGTAAAGAATTCTGTATACTGTTAAAATAAGCTTGAAAATTGATGGAGAAATCAAATCTTTGGCTGATATGCAAACACTGAGGAAATTTGTCACATCAAGACCAGCTCTACAGGAAATACTCAGATCTATTCTCCATCCTGAATATCACAAGGGACTACCAGCAAACTAAACACCCAAAAACTAAAAGTCAAAACACAGCTTCCACAATGGTGCAAAGGATAAAGCTATGCAATGGACTTTCACAAAATAAGATGAATAGAACTCCACCACATTTATCAATTCTCTCAATAAATGTTAATGACTTGAGTTCCCCATAGAAGCACAGGCTGGCCAATTGGATAAAAAAGCACAAACCATCCATATTCTATCTCCAGTAAATGCACTCCACCTTGAAGAATAAATCAAGACTCAGGGTTAAGCGATGGAAAATAATATTTTAGGCAAATGGAAATCAAAAGAAAGGAGGGGTTGCAATCTTATTTTCAGATATAAGGTTATATAAAGCAATTAATATTAAGGAAGACAAAGACCAGTTTCCTTCATACTGGTCAAGGGAACAATATAACAAGAGGACGTTTCAATTCTAAATATTTATGCACACAGCTTAAGTGCGCCTTGATTTATGAAACACAATTTGATTGGTCTGAGCAATATGATATCCTATAACAACATAATAGCCATGGGCTTTAACAAGCACCCTCTGACAGAACAGGACAGATCCTCTAAATAGAAACTAAACAAAGATATAAAGGACATAAATGTGACCCTAGAACAAATGAGCTTATAGGCATATACAGAACATACCCCCCACAAAGCTAAGTAATATACATTCTTTTCAGCAGCCCATGAAATATACTCCAAAATAAATCATGTCCTAGTATGTAAATCACACCTCAACAAAATTAAAAGAATTGAAATTATACCTTGTATCTTCTCAGACCACAGGGCAATAAAGGTGAAACTCAACTCCAACAAAAATGTATACCCCCACACAACACATGGAAATTAAACAACCTTGTGCTGAATGACAGTTGGGCCAAGGAAGAAATAAAGGAGGAAATTCTTAAATTCCTCAAACATAACAACAATGAAGCTGTAAGTTACCAAAACTTGTGGGATACTGAAAAAGTAGTCTTAAGAGGGAAATTTATCATATTATATGCCTACATCAGAAAATTAAAAAGGGAGCACGTCTTAAGGAAATGGAAAAGGAAGAACAATCCTATCCCAAACCCAGAAGAAAAAAATAAATAACCAAAATTAAATAAGAGATTTATGAAATCAAAAACAAAAGAATCATTCAGAAAATTAATGTAACAAAAAGTTGATTCTTTGAAAAAATAAATAAAATCAACAAACCTTTGGTCAGATTAACTAGAAATAGAAAAGTAAAATCTCTAATAACCTCAATCATAAATGGTAAAGGATAAATAACAACTGATACTAAAGATTATCTCTGACTATTACAAGAAATTATATGCCCAGAAGTTTTGAGAATATGGAGGAAATGGATCAATACTTGGAGTTATACCCTCTCCCTAAACTTAACCAGGAAGAAATAGATCTCTTTAACAGACCAATATCAATCACTGAGATTGAAGAAACAATAAAAAAATCTTAATTTTGTTATCTTCCAACAAAAAATGTCATGGTCCAGATGGCTTCACACCAAAATTCTAGCAAAGCTTCAAAGAAGAGCTTATACTCATACTGCAGACATTATAATCTTCCCCAACATGTTCTATGAAACAAACATCAGCCTGATTTCAAAACCATGAGAAGGCCCAACTAAAAAGGAGCACTACAGATCAATTTCACTAATGAATATAGATGTAAAATACTCAGTAAAATCTTGGCCAATAGATTACAACTACATATTAAAAAAATTATATATCATGATCAAGAAGGCCCCATCCCAGGTAAGGCTGGTTGAACACATGCAAATCCATAAATGTAATTCACCACATCAATAGAAGCAAAAACATATGATCCTCTCAATAGATGCCAAAAAAAGCATTTGATAAAATACAGCATCATTTTCTCACAAGAACGTTTAATAATATAGGCATAGGTGGCACATTTTCTAAAATTGATTGAAGCCATTGATTGAAGCCATTTGACAGGTAATATACTAAATGGAGAAAAACTAAAAGTATTTCCACTTAGAACTGGAACTAGACAAGGTTGTCTTCTGTCACCATTATTATTCAACATAGTGCTAGAAGTTCTAGCCAATACAATCAAGCAAGAGAAGGAAATAATAGGGCATCCTAAAGAGAGAAGAGGAGGTCAAACCCTAACTCTTTGCCAATGATATGATCTTATACTTAAAGAACTCTGAAGACTCAATTGCAAGACTTCTGAAATTGATCAAGAAATACAGTAATGTCTTGATCAGACATGAAATCAATGTTCACAAATTAATAGCCTTTGTATACGCCAACAACAGCCAAGTTAAGAAGCTAATCAAAGACACAATTCCTTTTACAGTAGCTTCAACAAAAATGAAATACCTAGGAATATATCTAACAAAAGATGTGAAGGAATTCTACAAAGAGAAATATGAAACCCTAAGAAAAGAAATAGCAGAAGACATTAACAAGTGGAAGAACATATAATGCTTCTGGCTTAGAAGAATCAACATTGTTAAAATGTCTATACTTCCCAAAGCAACCTACAGATTCAATGAAATCCCCATTAAAATACATCATCATACTTTGGATTTGGAAAAAACAGTTCTTTCTTTCATAAAGAACCAGAAAGAAAAACCATATAGCCAAGGCAATTCTTATTAATAAAAACAAAGCTGGGGCATCACTGTGTCAGACTTCAGGCTATATTACAAGTCCATAGTGATCAAAACAGCATGGTATTGGCACAGAATAGAGACACAGACATTTGGAATTGAAACAGACAACCATGAGATGAAACTAAAATCTTGCTGTCACTTGATCTTTGATAAACCCAACAAAATCAAACATCAGGAAAAGAATTCCTATTCAATAAATGGTGATGGGAGAACTGTATAATCACATGTAAAAGACTCAAACTTGACCAGCACCTTCCTCCACTCACTAAAATTGATTTAAGATGGATAAATGATTTAAACATAAGGAATGAAATGATAAAAATCCTAGCAGAGAGTGTGGGGAAACCTCTTGATGTTAGCCTGGGGATAGATTTTATGAAGATGACTTCGTGGCAATTGCAACATCAACAAAAATAAATAAATGGGACTTAATTAAACTGAAAAGCTTCTGTACAGCTAAGGAAACAACAACCAAAGCCAATAGACAACCTTCAGAATAGGAAAAGATATTTGTATATTACAAATATGACAAAGGATTGATAACTAGGATCTAGAGAGAACTCAAATTAATCAATTAAAAAAGAGCAAACAATCCCATCCATCACTGGGCAAGAGGCATGAACAGAACCTTCTCTGAGGAAGATAGACAAATGGTTGACAAACATGTGAAAAAATGCTCATTGTCTATCATCATCAGAGAAATGCAAATCAAAACCACCCTGAGATATCACCTAACCCTAGTAAGATTAGCCCACATCACAAAGCCCCAAAGCTGCAGATGCTGGTGTGACTGTGGTGAGGGGAACACTTTTACACTGTTTGTGGCACTGCAAACTAATACAGCTTCTTTGCAAAGAGATATGGAGAGTCCTCAAAGAACTCAAATTAGATCTCCCATTTGACCCCGTATGCCCACTACAAGGCATCTATCTACCCAGAAGAAAAAAATCAATTTATCATAAGGACGTTTACACTAGACTGTTTATTGCAGCTCAATTTTCAGTTGCCAAGATGTGGAAATAACCTAAGTGCCCATCAATTCAGGAATTCGTTAACAAATTGTGGTGAACGCATATGATGCAATACTATTCAATCATAAAAAAAGATGGAGACTTCACATCTTTTGTATTAACCTGGATGGAGTTGAAACAGATTCTTCTTAGTTTATTTATTTATTTATTTTTGAGACAGAGCCTCAAGCTGTCCCCCTGGGTAGAGTACCATGGCTTCACTGCTTACAGCAACCTCCAACTCCTGGGCTCAAGTGAGTCTCCTGCCTCAGCCTCCCAAGTAGCTGGGACCACAGGCGCCTGCCACAATGCCCAGCTATTTTTTGGTTGCAGCCATTATTGTTGTTTGGTGGGCCCAGGCTGGATTTGAACCTGCCACCTTAGGTGTATGTGGCTGGTGCCTTAGCCGCTTGAGCCACAGGCGCCGAGCCGACAGAGTCTTCTTAGTAAAGCATCACAAGAGTGGAAAAGTACATCTAATGTACTCGATACTCATATGTAGCCAGTAGACAATCTAATGTATGCCTACATAAGAGAAAAACTCATTTCAATTCCAGTAAGGGGGGGTAACAAGGGAGGGAGAAGCGGGGTGCTCCCATAAATTGGCACAGTGTATGGGTGTTTGGCACACCATTTGAGTGTGGGACCTAACAACAAGAGGGACTCTACCTAACAAAATCAAATATTTTGACCTGATTGCTTCTACCCTCACATTAACCTGAAAAAAAAAAAAAGAGTAGAAGAGAAAAAAACATATAAAAAATAATAATGAAAGTAAAAAAAATAAAGATCTAAGTCAAAAAGGTAGAAAGACAGCAAGAAGTTAACATTTTAAAAGGCAGAGGGGAAGTGATAATCACAAAAGCCAACATTTATTAAATAGAAAACAGAAAAACAAAAACCTAGTAATGCTAAGAAATAAAATGGCTTTAACAAAACCAACAAAAAGGGAAATTGCTCACAAATTAATTAAGAAGGACAAATAGGCATAAAAGAAATGAACATGAAGCACCATTGAAACGAAAGACGTATTTATAATGGAAGACAATGTTCCAATCCTGTTCATGTGAACTTGACCACGTTAGTCAAATGACTACCATCTTAGGAAAACATAATTTGTCAAAATTGACCATAACAGAGACAAAGTTTTAAATTAGTAACTTCCATAAGAGAAATAATTGTCAGTGAACCCCTAGAGAAAAGCATCAAGCTTCTATATTTGTACAAACAAAAGATAAGATAAACTCAGTCCTCCTTAAACTGTTCCAAAGCATAAGAAAAAAAAAAAAAAACTCCTAAACTATTTATAGGAAGGATATATAACATCGATATTTAAATGTGGTATTGACAAAAACAAAACCAAAGACCAAGATCACTTATACATATCAACGCAAATATCTTAAATAATAATAGCAAATAGAATCCAACAGTATGTTTAACAACAATACTTCATGATGAAGATGTAGTTCACGTAATAAAATAGATCTCAATATTAATTGTATAAAGTAATTGTTTTATTATAGTCACAGAATTTGTAGATTAGAATCCTGACCAGGCACAGTGTGTAGCTTGTCTCCACAGCTTCATGACCTCAGCTGCAGACTGTAGTGACTGGGATTGACTCAAAGGCTGGGTCCTGGAATATTCTTGGACTTCTTCACTCACATGCTTAGTGTTTGGCCTGAGATGATCCAGAGGCTGGGCTTACTTAGAATCATTGATGAGAACGCCTGTGTGTGTCCTCTGCATTTGGTTTGGGCTTCTCAGAGCACAGCGACTGGGTTGTGAAAGGGTGTGTGCTGAGAGGAAACATCTGGACAGCTAACTTTTCTAGCAGTAAAAGGCTTCCTATGACCTAGTCACATAAGTCACACAACTTCACTTGGGTTGCATCTTATTGGTTTTAGTTGAGTCACTAAGGCTGATCAGATTAAAGGGAAAAGGGATTAATTTCTGTCCTTGGTGAGAGAGTAGCAAGGTCACATTGAATAAGTCAATCTAGGATAGGAGGTTGTTTTGCAACTATTACTGAAAAATGCAGTTAATTGCATTTAGCATCTTATTGAGTGAAGAGACACCAGACTTGAAGCATACCTGCTAAGGTCAAGGTACGATGCCCACCATCTTCACTACTGTTTGAAAGCAGGTTGGGGATTTTTCCCATTACAACAGAGCAAAAATATATGAATTGCAAAGGATGGTCTCATGGGTGACAAAGAAAGAGAGAAATAGGAAGTAAATATGTTATGAAATTAAGATGCTTTACAGATGTTCATAGCTCTATTTTGATTTATTAGTAACTCAAGAGATGAACACCATTATACAAGGCATCAAGTATATATTAAAAATAGACAGGTTTATTGTTTGCCATGTAGATACCTACAATCCAATAAAATATACAAACAAACCAAATATACAATCCACAAAGCAATCTCATCACATATTCTAAAACTACCACTTTCAAAAAGTTGTAGTTAGTTTCAAACCCGGTTAGGGATGATCCAAATAAAAAAGGCTTCCGAGAGGTGGAGCAGGAAGGAATTTGTGAGATCATATATAAATTGGTAGAGAGGAAATTTAGCCATCAGGACTGGCTTGGGCAAAATGCGGCTATCTGTATCAAGAGGGCTGTATGCACCCTTGGTAGCTGGAGCTCACTCTCATGAGAAAGTACATTCTGAACACTCCCTGTTCTTCAGCTTGGGGTGAGGGCCTGGGAAGAAAAAGGGATGCAAATACAATCTTAGTTCCCTCCACTCAGTCATTATGCTGTTCAAAGTCAGTATAGGCTTATTATTGAAAGTATATAAGTAATAATAATAACAGAGATAACCTTTATTAGCCCTACTATATAGTAAATGTGTGCAATATAAGAAACGCTAGGCTCAGTGATTCTAGTGTTAGTTTCTGCTGTGCAATTCCTTCTCTGAAAAGTCATATGAGCTCTCTGCTGTTGCAGAAGCCTGAGAAGAGAGCACACAGGGGGCTGTGATGTCCCCCCCCCAGTCAGTGATAAGTGGGGGGCACACTGTGACCTACCTCCCATCTGTGTCCGAAGTTCAAAAAGGAGCAGAGAGCTCAGTGGGTATTATTGTACATGCCCTTTTCATTAGCATTCAGTTTTGGTCTGTTGCTTATGATGAGATAGGACAAGCATTTTCAGGGTGCTCCATTAAATTTCCTCCTAACGCCTGAATCTCTTCACGATAGTGGGAAGATAAGATGCCCTTGTCCTCAGCGTCCTTTTATTATTCACTCTAACCTGGTTCTCGAGTGTCTCCATTCACCCATTCTGAAGCCTTCTTTTCCTAATCTTTGTAGATTATTTCTCCATTTTTTGAAGACCGGGCAGTTGGCTCTTAAATGTTTCCTGCAGTCCTTTCATTTCACTGAATTTTAAATATTTCAGCCAATTTGAAGAGTTCATAATGATGAATAAGATTAAGCTTGGAGCTTAACCTTTTGAAACTGGGTGACGCGTTAACTCGGCTGGAACGCTGGTTAATTTAACAGCAGGAGTTGAATTAACTTGTCACAGCTCTGCCATTGTTAAATTTTCTGCTCCTGATCCTTGTCCCAATCTTGCAGAGCTTAGTTGTCCTGGGACCAGAGGATGAGCGGGGTGAAATACAGGGCGGGAAATGGGAAAGAAAAGATGGCTGCCTTGTTAAGAGGTAGCAGGGTGATCAGAAATTGGCCAGACGAGGAATCCCTTTCAGTTGGGGAAGACTACAGAGGAAAGGAGGGGCTTGAATACTAAACGCCAGTGCCAGGGAGTTGTGGGTGAGTGTAGTCTAACGAATAAAAAGGAGATGAGCTACAAAAGGGAGGAGTATATTCAGAAGAGGCAGGCGTGATGTTACCTGAATTCCTGGGAATGCATTGTGTTCTGTACATTTGAAGCTGTTAATATCAGCAGTCTGGCATAGAAATACAAAATTATTTGCTGAAACATACTGGCTTTGGGCAGAAATGAAAATGTCAAAGCATAGGAATTTTTTTGAGATAATTTCAATGAGAGAGAATTTATTCTGAACTTGGCTCATCAGGAAATATTTATTTTGCATAAGTGTGGGTCCTGGTCAAACATTTTGGCTTGATGCAATTCAGCGGGAAGTGGGGGAGGAAAAACAGTAAAGGAGTGGAAGAATCGGGGAGGGAAAGTAGTCCAGGAGATAGTGAGGTAAAGGGGGCAGGCATAAGAGCAGAGCATTGTTTTTCCAGGGAGGAGTGCACATTTGTGGTCGTGGGGGACAGAAAGCAGAATGGAAGCAGGATAGCAGGTATGTCTGCCCAGCTCTCTGTCCTTTAAATAAGGCAGCAGACAGTGCTGGGCTGGAATGCTCTGTGCCCTGTCCCATCAGCAACTTTCAAATATTCATTATCTCAGGTTTGCTGTTCGCTCTTAGACAGAAAACTCTGTGCAGTGGAGTAAACCGCTTGGCCATGAAGGCGGAAGCCTAATGACACTGGAAAGGCAGGCAAATAACTCCTCTGCGTCTGAGCACCAGCCACTCTGTGGCCCATCAATAGAGATCACCTGGAGCCTTTCTTTCAATTGTTTCGGAGGTGCCTTAACTTAACACCTAAGGGATATTTTCTTTTCTACTTGTATGATTTTGTTTCAAGGCTCATGTTATTCCACGGATGCTCTAACAGGTTTTCAATTTCCAAGGTAGTTGCCTGAAAAGACTGTTGGCTGTTCAGGAGCCTAACCAGTGCTCAGTAGCAGGATCTGAAGAGGATTACTAAGGATTCCAGGGCCTTTTGCTTCTGTCCAAAATTACTTTAAGGTATAGGTATCAGATGGCTGGGCTGAGTCTGATGGATCAAGCGAGTGAGGCAAGTGGAGAGAAGGTGAAAGGGATAAGCAGGAGATAGAGGACAAAGGGAAGATTTTTTTTTTTAAGTGCAATAAGTAAGGAAAAGAGTGAAGAATGTATTGTTTAGTTTTAGTATTGAAACTAAATTCTCCAGGCATTTTAAATCGACCGATTGGTGTTAGAAGCACAAAGAAAGTTTTAAATCCAGGTAGCCAGAGAGTAATGCACTGAAAAGTAACCAGAATAGAAGAAATTTAATAAATTAGTGGGTAAGATTGAATTATCCTCATCTCCAGAATGCAGTTGGCTGAATGCCATGCTTGTTGTGCTTTAGACATTCCAAGCACAGGAACCGATGTTGGTGAAGGTTGGGCAGAATTTGGGGGGTACACATTTGCATAGCAACCATGCTGCAATCCTGTTAACTATAACATGATCTTTTTCAACAGTTACTACCATCCAAAAGGTATCTAAGTCTCATAATAAATGTAACATTTAGTGTGAGGTGAATTAGCCTTGTTCTCCAGCACGGGGATTTAGCTTTTCAACTGCCAAGAAATCTTTACATTATTGGGTGTCTAGATAATGAAATCCAAGGGCAGTCCTATGTTGAAAGTCTAACACCATCTTTGAACATAATGCTTCACAAGATTATCTGACATAACCTGAGTTTGAATGGACTTTGCATTTCTGTTAGACAATGAAAATGAAATCAAGAAAATTTAAATTAAAAAAAAAAAAGGGACCCAAGAGTTTTCTGAGATCTACTAGACGTCTTAATATCTCAGATAAATAAAACTGTGAGTTCTAAGCTATGCTTTAAGGGATGGTACATGAAATGGCATTCCAGGGAAGAATGTATTCTGAGACGTTTTTTACAGTATATCTTCATGCTGTGGTAAAGAATTCTCCAAATGTATTGACCATGGATTCATTTTATTTCACAGAATACTAATCTCTATATTTTAGAACAGAGCCATTCTTCCTAATAATATTACGGTCATTCTTTCACTGATTTTTCAGGAAAGTTCTCAGAAATACCTTCAGCCTGCCGTCTATGCAGAGGCAGAAAGAATGCAATATTCCCAGTCCCACCAGTGTAATTTGATGCCGTGAGGGCCACAGGAGACATAAGTAGCTATTTGCATCATGTTAACTGGCATGACTCAGCTTGCTGTGGCTTTTATTTGTGCTGCACAGTGTCCCAGGAACTTTGTATGTACAAGTTAAAGATGGACTATGGACTCGCTGCCCGGAAAGCTAAGTCTTGAGGTTTTCAGGTTCCAGCGTACTCAGAGTGTATGTTTTATAGCTCTGAAGAGGGGGCAATGCCGCCGTGCTGCCTTGTCCGGGCAGGGTATGTGTCTGCTAGTCAAATGGCCAACCGGGTACTTTGGTGCTACTTTATGTGCCTGTAATTTCCATTGTGGCTTTACATTGTCATCTTTCAACATATTTTCATTTATTGTTTTTAGCTACAATCAGGGCAGTAATAGGAAAGCGGTTCCAGGGAGCGAGCGTGCAGATAAAATATGTAGACCCCGGCAATAGTGAGGTCTGCATTGCCGCACCTCGTATTTCAGTCCACAGCAAGGCGAGTGGGGCTGACATAAGTACTCCCTGTTGTGTTATTGCTTATGGCTCAGTAGCCCTTTGAGGAGACTGCAGAATAAAGGACTGCAGAGAGCGCGGGGGTTGAAACAGCAGCGCTAGAGAGGGTGCCTCCAAGCACCCGAGAGAGTTTTATGTTTTTTAACAAATGTTTTCTTGATGTTACCTTTAAATCCCACACGCGTTTCCTTCTCTTGCCATCCACATCAGTCGACTCTCTGCTTTTCAGGCTTCCTTTTGAGGCATCAATGAACCTAAAGGAAACCAGCATGGTGGGAATTTCACGACAACTTGCAGCGTCCCTGCTTTTTCTTGGCAAGCAATGTTATTGAATGGCATTCAGACTCGCACTGCAGGGCCACAGCTGATCAATAATTTCCAGGAGCCCCTTCTGACTGTGTCAGAAGCAAAAACCAAGGAATGTCACCAAACCAGTTAGAAATAGCACCCTGACAGGAAAATTCCAGAGTAGTCAAAAGATAAATTGTAATATTTGGTTATATTACTATGTGCTAAGGGGCTTTCTTGACAGGAGACATTTGGTTTCCATTTTAAGGCTGCTGAGGGCTTTAACTAAGCATAGAGATCAGAGTGTGAGGAAGGAGTATTTCAAACAGCTCCATTAAGAAATTGAGGTTGTCAGATCTCCCCTTGTGATTGCGAGGAGGAGAAACAGTCATCCAGGTGTATACTAAAAGGTTCCTTTGGAAAATTATTTTCAAGGTTGTTACCCTGGTAAAGTCTTCCCTAATGAAATGGAAATAATGTTATGATTTCTAAACTATTTTTTTCTCACTTTCCTGTGAGGAAAGCCTCTCATTTTTCAATGTAGCAACTTAGGTTTTTCTTGGCTAATTTTTTTTTTTAACTGTAGTAGTAGGTCTAATTAGAATTCCAACAGTTAATTAGTTTTTAAAAAATCCTAAATAATGCAGTGCCTATACAGAAGCTAACTTTGTAAGTATTTTTAGGTAATGGAGAAGCCCAGAATCTGCTCTCTTTCTTTGCATCGTGCGTGTGGAGAGAGGACACCAATTATTACAGACATCACTGCCATCACAGCCACTTATTGGAGGTTGCATGGAGGATACAATGTGCTTGGAGATTAAAGAAAGGAAACAGAATTCGTGGACTGCTTATCCTCTTTTTGTAAGTTAGAAAACTGATGGTCAGACTCCTTATGTGGTCATAACAGACTCGAAAGCCCTTGTTCTTTCTTTAATACAAGACTGTGTTCTAGTAAATAACAAAAAAGTTGGTGGCGGTGGCGCCTGTGGCTCAGTGGGTAGGGTGCCAGCCCCATATACTGAGGGTGGTGGGTTCAAACCCGGCTCTAGCCAGCTAAAACACCAATGACAATTGCAACAATAACAACAACAAAATAGCTAGGTGTTGTGGCAGCTACCTGTAGTCCCAGCTACTTGGGAGGCTGAGTGAAGCCTAAGAGTTTCAGGTTGCTGTGAGCTGTGATTTTATGGCACTCTACTGAAGGCGACAAAGTGAGACTCTATCTCAAAAAAAAGAAAAGTTGGTAATAGTTTATTCTGTTATTGACTTTGGTTGTTTCATCTGTAAAGTGGGGATAATATTATATTTATTTATACATTTTACAGAACTTCTGTAAAGAGATAATTGATATAAAGAAGTTAGCATAGTAGACGGTCGGTTAATGGCATTTTTCTTCAACATCGTTCCCCTCAAGCAGATTTGTAAAGTGACTTGCAGAGTGAGTTGAAACAAGAAGTCTCTGAAAGGGATAAAGTTAATATTGATTAGCACTTTGAAAGAGCCAGACTTAACAGAGAAGGGGAAGGTCGTTAGAGGAAATGTTATGTTAGAATCTGAAGGAAGAATAATTTTAATTTACATTTGTGGATTCTTCTAAATAGGAGTTGTTGATTGGGTAGGATTGAGAGGAGGAGTGTCATATGTATAGCTATGGAATAGTAGTGATGACAGTTCATTCATTTATTGAATAAACATTTAGTGTATGCAACTTTATGTCAAACCGAATACCGGGTGCTAGGTTTACAAAATATGTAAACCATGATTTCTGACTGAGAAAGTCTTTTCGAAAGGATGCTGTTTCAAACAGCATTTTCCTTTGGAATTGCAGTAATAGTTTGAATTTCTAAAGATATATGGCCCAACAGTTGACCCAGAGAAGTGAAGTAGCAGAATCAAAATGCTTAGCAAGCAAATTTCATTTTCTATAGGATAAAATGGAGAGTGGGGAGGCAGAAACGTCTGCAGAAATGCTGTTGTTCATGAGACAGGTAAAGAATAGGGCCTGACCGTGCATGGATTTGGAAGAATTAATGGACGATGGAGTTGGTGTCAAAGGTAAGTCAGGAGACATGGTAAATAGGATATATTTATAAGCTTGAATATTGTCAGAGATGATTGTGCCTTTGATATATACACAAAAAGATAAAGAACCCTACAAAACGTCAACTTGAGTGAGAGTTACCAATTCCCGGCATAGAGAATTTTAAGAGGTGGTCAAACAATGGGATTGACTGGTAAACTGAATAGCTCACAAGAATTTTCTGAATTGAATTTATTTCATTTTGTACAGTGTCCACAACAGTATTATCCACAAAGATGCAATCAATACGTCTGAGAAATTATAAAACTAATTTTTCTGGCTCGGCGCCTGTGGCTCAAGTGGCTAAGGTGCGAGCCACATACACCTAAGGTGGTGGGTTCAAATCCAGCCCAGACCCACCAAACAACAATGGTGGCTGCAACCAAAAAAATAGCCAGGCGTTGTGGCGGGCACCTGTGATCCCAACTACTTGGAAGGCTGAGGCAGGAGACTCGCTTCAGCCCAGGAGTTGGAGGTTGCTGTGAGCTGTGATGCCATAGCACTCTACCCAGGGGGACAGCTTAAGGCTCTGTCTCAAAAAGGAAGAAAAAAAACCAAAAAACTAATTTTTCTTTTTTCTTTTTTGAGTTTGTTGAGAGGGGGTAAAAAAAAAATTCCTGTATGAAAAGGAAATATTCAAACTCATTTCATAGACCAAAGTGATTTGGGGATTCTCCCCAGCTCTGCTTTTCTTGATTAGTATCATTAAGTGAATCAATCCTGATGTGAATGAGATTTTTCAAATTAATGCATTAACTTAAAGTTCTTTAAGTAGTATCTTCAGGAAAATGCTTCATCTTCAGTGGGTTGCCATAGTTATGGTAGTTGCCTTTTTATCCCTGATAATATAGATTTCAGAGCTGTGGCTGAGTAGATGCATCTTTTCTATGTTCTATTCTGACTTTTTGAGGAGAGAGAAGCATATCACATTTGATTTTCAATGCTGTGCAAATTTCTGGTTTTCTTAGGCTCCACATACTATAATTATTAATATATCATTTTTTATTCCCATTTCTCAGATAGAAAAATCATTCTGAGAGAACATGAAGAGAACATGCAGGTGAGTAAATAAAGATCTGAAAATCTGCATTTTTTTTTTCAGTAAAGGAAATGAGGTCGGACCATTAAGTTTGTGAACTCATCCTAGAATAATTGCTACATACCTCATTGCTGAATATCACTGTTGTAACTTTCAAGGGAAGCTGTGCACAGATGTGGGTGTCTAGTCCACCTTTCAAAGCAATTCGGGAACTCTTTTCTGGGATGGCCAGCAGAGCTCTCATAGTATGAAATGTATAGCGTGTACAAATGATCTCAACTTTCTTTAAATGGGAGCATCAGTCTTGCCCTCATGAGGTATCAAAATTTAAAATTGTTGAGATCAAGAGTGTATTCCTGGTAATATACAGGAAATTCAGAAGATGTACGCCAGGCGGACATCATGTGGTTGATGTAGTTAACAAAAATCAGAGTGGTGAAGGGTATTGTGGGATATTCATGTTTGTTACTTGTACATTGAGATGATTCCAAACTCCATGAGCCTATTTAGTAACACTGCAGTTTAATGACCAGGATCATGGGCTCATCACCACAAACCTGGATTCAAGTTCTTGTTTCCCAAATAATTATGATGTTTTGTGCAAGTTATCTTTGCTGAATACCAGTTCTCTCAGCCTAGGGTGATGATGAGAATGAAACAAAGATAAGTGGATGATATTATGAAGTGTTCAACACACGGGCTGATGTAGGGAATGATCAATAAATGGCATTAGCCTTAATATTGCATGTTTCTTTCTTCAGAGCCAGCTTAGGTATTCCTGGGTAGGTTTAGTTACTTTTTGGCCTTCTCCTTTTTGTACATCACTAGAGAAGTGAGGCAGCCTAAACATTCCCCTCGCCTTTTTTTGACAGACTCAAATTGGTGTTCTGCCACTCCCTCCTAGACTCCAGATAAGTAATCCTGATTGCTCAGACACCCAGCACTCCTGGCTGAAGGCAGGGCTGCTTAAAGGAGTGCACTTCCTGTTACCAGTTTCCTGTGGTTGGTGACTCTGTCCCTGTCGCTCTTAGATGGGGGGCTTTGTGAGAGCACTTTTAGCCTTTGATCATTTTTTGTTTCTCCTCTGTCTTAGGTCCTTGAAAAGGCATTTATACTCCAGTCCCTGATATGAAGGTTGTGACTTTGCCTCCCCATGGCTGAGTTACAGAGTTTACCAATTTAAGCAGGAGTTCCAAAACTATCTGTCAATTTCTTATCTCCAGTGGGCTTATTCGGGGTGAGGAGGGTTACAAAAGATACTTCTCAGACCTTAAACAAATCAATTGCTTGTTACACCTCAACATTCTGGTTATTCTCATGACTTAATTTCTCTCAATTTATACTATAGGGAGATCAGATGATCTAGAGTTACTCCAGAATTCCATCTATTCTTGAGTCCATAGCTTGTGGACTTGGAATTCTCTAAACATGTGGTAGATATCTAGCAGGGATGCTCCAGATAAGGCAGGTTGCTAAGACCAGATCTGAAGGGAACCATGTTATCAGAACCTTGGAATCAGCTTCCAAAACTGATTATTCAGAAATATTCAAGGTTGGTTCAGAGTCTCCTTTTTATATTAAAAAAGTAGAAAATAATAATGTCATCTGCTTGGAATTTGTCATTTTACTATCCTTATTATTTAGAGTACTAAAGAAAGCCAAACACACAGAAAAAAATGTTACCATAACGACAAAGTAAATTAATGTGGGTCTTAAAATGAGTGAGCCATTTAATGCTGTCTAAGAATTTGCTTATAAAGAAAGGGAAAAAAATCCCGCTTCTTACTTTGTAACAATTTCCTAGATTTTACATTTCTTTTCTCCTTTGAGAAATAGAAAATATAATAATGATATGGCCGTCATTTGAAATTAATTTCAAAAGCCTACTCAGTTTACTACTTAAGATCAAAGCCTACAGTTTTCTGACATTCTTTTGATACTAATTACCATTGCAGCGTAATTGACTTCCATCTGGGGAAGAATACACGTGCGTGCACACTCACACACACGCAGCTTGACAACACTGTGTTTTATAACACGCAAATACGTTTCTATATATTATACACCATATGTGTTTATACGTTTTATACCTACACAGCATATTATGGATATATGTACATATGTGACATACATATCTGTGTATATGATAATGTGCTGTTGTTAACATAAACAGTGGGTATTGACAATCTAGAATTGGCTTATTAGGACATGTTAAAATTGTTTTACAAGGTAAAATATAATCGAAAGTGATCACGAAGGTGAGATAAAGATTTTGTGTAAGAAAAAATTGTCTTCTGGTCCTCTTGCAACTCCGCATAAGACCTTTTGGAAATGGTGAAGCAGAAGCACAAGCCATTCTCTCAGCTTTCTCTTTCTCTCTCTTTTTTTTTTTTCACATTTTATAAAACTGCAGTTTTATTGCTAGATAATATGGTAAAAAGATTCATTGTAAGGGTTACCTAACAACGTTGGTGGTGTTGATGAATAGTTGCAATTAATACATTCCCTTAATTAGTCTGATACCCAGAAGATGCACCTGGCAGGTCATTTTAATACTACAATTGATTTATAGCTGCTAGAAATGATTTTACCAGCTATCTTCAGAGAGTACAATTAGAGTGGATTTCATTTTTTTATGCATTTTCACTGAGGAATAAACATAAAAGGTCTATGTAATTCAGAACAAAGCAGCTATAATGTACTAATGGTTTATGGATTTTATTAATATTCAGTTAACATTAGAGGCAATTTTAGGGGAGAGCAACCTATTTTCTTTATGAAGTATTCAGTTTTTTAGTATCTGAGTGCTTTGTTTAAAAAATAAACCTTGATATCTTCTGATGAGTTGCTTCTATTTCCTATAGGAAAACATTATATTTTACAACATATAAAATAATAAAATAAAAATTTTAAGTGCCATTCATTGATTGCATGCAGATGCATTTATACAGTGCATATTTACTTCTTAAATACATGTAAATTTAAAAATAAGTCGTTAGGCATTCATGTGATTTAAATAGTGCTTCCATTAATATAATTGTTGAGCTAATGGATGAACTCTATTAGTAATGGAGGGAGTTGCTCTTTGTGGTTGAACAGGTAACAGAATATTTTAAGTACCTGATTACATATCTAGCTTTTAATTCTCTGTTTATCTAGGATATTAATTTTGCTAATCGGGAATCTTTGTCCTTTTCTCTCATGATGCATAGCATGGGCCCAGTGTACTCGTTTGGCTCAAGATAGCAGGACAGTGAGAAGTCAGTTCCACAGATAAAGCTCATAGTTCTTTAAAAAGTATTAATATTTAAATACCCTATTCCTATGACCACTATAAACTCTACCTAAAAAATGTCATTATCAAAGAGTCTGTTAGTTATGTCAAGGAAATTAATGTGTAAAGAAAATCCAAAATTCATTTAAAATTTATTCTGGGACTTTTGAAGGCCTACTAGGTGTAAGGGACAAAGCTTAAGAGTGTTGTGGACTTAAGAGGGAAATGCAAGTCTTTTTGTCACCATAATACAGTCTAGTTGGGAAGAAAGGGCAGGAGAATTCATCAACTCCTCCACAAATACAAAATCATAAGCTTCAATTTCCTTGAAGGAAAAGTTGGTCTGTAACAGGAAGAGCCAGTTGCTGCTGCACATAGTATGTGTTGCAGACACCAAATAAGAAACGGACAGCCTAGTCCAAACCACATAGAGACGCTGCACAGCCCCCGGAATATCCCGTAATAGTTTCTCCTTCATCAATGATGAAGATTGTTCTGAACCTTGATCATTGTTTTGTTTTCAGAAGTCTCTTACTCAAATTTCCTTCTTCTTAATGCTGTGCACACAAAGACAGCCAGCAATGGGTAACAACAGAATTCAGGATCAGGTGTTCTAATTCTTTGAAAATGGATATATTTTTAAAATATACATTGGTTGACCAAAACGGAAAACTGAGGTTTACTGCATGTTAGTTTTATTTAATTTGTCTGGACCCATTAAAGCAAGATGATTTGTAAAGATGGTTTAAAGCCTTTGATTCTGTACCCTTTGTATAAAAACGACAATTTGAAAAATTCTGTTCTGGTTTGCTAAGCAATACAGTTACCCAGAATGTTTCATATATTCCCTGGAGAATTTTCCAGTGCCAATCAATAGGTGATTTCCACTAGGATAAGGGGATCACAGTAACTTGGAAATTTTTAGATATTGGGAACAATGGCATTTTCTCTGCTAATGTTGTGGCCTGGCTGACGGTGGGTTAAAGTATAATGCCTGTTGGCTACCAGTCTGCTAACTCATCTACCACCACTTCTGTAGTTATACTGAGGAAGTCAGTAACCACATCCTAAATTATAGTATTGGGACTTCAAGAGGTCATTTTATCCATTCTCCTGCTTCTGGGTAGGACATACTTAATTATCTTGGCTCACAGAGCTCATTCTGAAACCAACTGATGTATAGATGTAGCCATTTGCCTCGGGGGAACATGATGTTGTATAGGTAGGTTGTTTTTATTTATTTCTGTTATTTGTGAATGAAGCCTTAAAAGTGAAATTCTTTCCCACTTGATTTTGTTTGCAATGTGGTCCAAATTATATTCTGCTCTGGTTCTCATGCTGCAGGAGGTTTTTAATGCCGACCAGGATCACTGACAGCCATCTGTGCCTGGCCCCAGGCATGGACTCTCCTAGGATCCGTCTATACTCACCTGTCGGCACCACAGGTGTGGGCTGCTAATATCATTTGAAAACTTTGCATTGAAAGAAATAGGAATAAAAAGGTAGTTAATATCCTGTGGGAGAGTCATTATTCTTACAATTTATCTGGCAGCTCCTCCTTTCCAGCTTCTTCACTGCTGGCTGTTGAAACAACTCTTATTAAGTTACATTCATTTTTTTAAACTTCTTATTTAGATACTGAAGAGTTAGTTGTCACTGCTGCTGCTTTTCCTGATTTCCCACTAACCTACTTATGATGATAGATAAAATAATGGAAATAAAAACATGAAATCAAGCCGTAGTTTGTAAATTATTTTTTAACAAGAAACAGACCAGTCTCGATCATCCACAACAAAGTAGGCAGACACTTTCTTTTTTCAAAGTAATTCCCTGACTTTGAGATGTAGGGCCTGTACCCAGCAGAGAACTGACCAGGAGGCCTCTCACCCCTGAAAGTTTGGACTGTGGGAGCTGGACAGAGACCGGGGTCTGTGCATCAGCCAGTAAGAGATGAGGAATCTCAGATCCTGCCCTGACCATCAGAATCTGCATTTGAACAAGATCCACTGGGGATTTGTGTATTCATTAAAATTTGAAAAGCACTGCTTAAAACTTTGACACCATCTTTCAATATGCTGCCTTAAGAAATATACATATGGAAAGAGAAGATTATAGATGTTGAGGATGAATTTTTAACCAAAATGGATGGTGTTCTGTTTCATCTCATGCTAAGAATTTTCAAGTTAGGAGACCTAGGGGAAAAATGTCCTTTTGTTTCTTTACCAATTGCAAGGGTGAGTGGAACAATAAAATGTCCTTTCCTCCTTTCTAAAATGTCCAAGGTACTTGAGTAATTAATTTCTGCATATTTAAACTTATATTAAATGACCTGAGCCATGACTTTTTGCTTTAATTTGGCAGAGACTATCCAGTGACAGTTATCTGTCGCTGACTCTGCCTTATCTTCCCTGTCGTCTAAGATCTCTGAAGGACTCTGTGTTAAGTAGACTTAAAGACCAGAACATATCAAATAATCTTAACTATTTTTTAAAATACACAGATGATATTATTTTAAGAATATACACCAATAACAAGTTTTACTGGGATTCTGGATGAGTTCTTTTTCCTTCATTTTATGAATAATTTTCTGTCTACCCCAATATTTCCATAATAAGCATGAATTACTCTTACAATCAAAAGATCATGTTACAGTATTTAAAACTTAATTCATGCAGGTTTGTTTTGCAATAAAATAAAAGCACAACTGCTGGTGGGAATGTAAACTAATATGTTCCTTTTGGAAAGACATCTGGAGAACACTTAGAGAACTAAAAATAGACCTACCATTTGACCCTGCAATTCCTTTATTAGGTATATTCCCAGATGACCAAAAATCGCATTACAACAAAGACATTCGTATCAGAATGTT
>NW_003852485.1:3441523-3470035 GCF_000181295.1 Otolemur garnettii | reverse complement strand
GATTGCATGTGAAAACCCCACACTGTACCCCAGAAGTGCATTAATGTACATAGTTACCATTCAATTAAAAAAAATAATAAAATAAAATAAAATAAAATAAAAGCACATACAGAACTGAAACAGCTCTTACAAATCAATGAAGGGGTGCAAGGCAAGAGCTAAAGTAAGTACCCCCAAACTTTGTAAAGGAACAAACTCAGTTGAAATAATGATAATAATCAGCTGTCATCTCCTCGCTCACTTGGTAATAGCCACTGGCCCCTGTTTGCTTCCAGCTGGTGCTTATAAAGATTTTTAACTTTTCTTCTTAGATCCCTAGATAACAACCTTTTGGAAACATAAAGGTAGTTTCTAAAATATCTTCCAGGCCCTGCATTCCAGTGGACTGGCTAACCTGCCCAGACCAGCTGCCCATACTGAGAAACTGACTCATATGGACTCATATTCCTAGGAGCTGAAGCAAAACTGATAGAGTCAAATGGAGGGACCTGCCCAAATAAAATTGACCAATCCAAATAGAATGTCCCACTCAGGAAAAAGGGAATGTGCCAACCCCTGCCCTTCTGACCCTTTACATTTCCATCCACCTTCACCCACCTGCTGACTTCCTCCTTGAACTCAGCTCACGCTCACCGCTCACCCAGCTGGGGATAAAGAGCCTGGACTGTTGCCCACACAGAACCTGGACTCCACTTCCTTTCATTCACATTTCAGAATGATCTTTTATTTTCGATGTTTGACCTCTCAAAAACAAGAAGATGATTTCCATAGGAAAATGATTGCCTGTAATTTTTCCCCAAATGTAGCCAATTAGCAAACCTTATTACCTAATTCCCTGCCTGCTAAACTATCCTTAAAAATCCTGTCTCCTCACCTAGCGCTCTGGGGGAATAAACTCTTTCTCTGCGGTAAACCCTGCTGTCTCTGGGATTGGCTTTCCCTTGGGCAGATGAATCTGGTTGGGTGACAACACAGCTGTAAAACATTCCCTAGACTTCTCTGTATTTTTAGATTTCTATACTGAGTATGTATTTCTTCTACAGCAGCTGCCGTAGAGTTTCAATAAATATCCAATAAGTATTTTTGAGTAAATGAAAGCATGAGTGAAGCAGTAGTGACAGGTCTCTAGGGGATGAATCATGGTGTGTATTTTTAGAACGTATTTCTTCACTAGTATTAACAGTGAGGGGGTATTGCAATGTGAATTATAAGATGCTATCCATAGCAATTGTGTTTTAAGTGGCTAATTTGGGCACTGGCCATCAAGTCAGATGAGAAAAGTACAACCTTCAGTGCCCCCTTCCTATTTCCTTTCTCCCCAGCATCTTGGCATTTTATAAACAAAAGGTTGAACTAAACATTGCCAGAACTTAAATAAGTACAGATAACTTCTGGTTGTTTGGAGTGGGAGGAATTCAGATTTCAGTCTGACTCTACATGAAGATCCTTAGGGGAATGGATTTTGGCAGTACAGTTTGAAAACCATGGAATTACAAAGTATTTGGATCATGGGTCAAGGTACAATAGATTTTGTCCAAGGTACAATATGGCAAACTAAAATATTAGGATTATGTAGCACATTCATAATTATCACCTTTTGTGATTTTCTCTATAACATTGAGAAGTGGTTCAAAAAGAAGAAAGTTAGAGACAAGGCAAAAGCCAACCTTTGACCCTAAGTTAAAAGAATGCAAAAACTCAAGTACTTCTAATGCAAGATACTGTAATACACATTAACATAAATAGCCCCAAGTTGGAAGGAATTGTTGATAAGAAAAGCAGTGTGGTGATCAAGAGATAGGCTCTTGAGTCAGACTCATTGGCTTCAAATCTTAGGCAAGTTACTAAATTTCTCTGCATCTCTGTTTCCTTGTCTATTACAGGTGGTTGTCAGAATGTCTACCTCATAGATTAGTTTGGAGTTTAAATGAATTTATATAAAAAACTTTCTAGAACTGGGTGGGGCCTGTGGCTCAAAGGAGTAGGGCACCAGCCCCATATACCCGAGGTGGTGGGTTCAAACCCAGCCTTGGCCAAAAAAAAAAAAGAGTATTTAGAACAATAGTAAGTGCCCAGAAATACTAAACGCTTAGTAAATGCTATTTGGAGTATTTAGAGTAGACCAAGATTGGTGCTAGATACTTTGTATATACTACTTATATTTAATCCTTACCATCACAATGCTTTTAATAACTTGTTTTTAAGCACAATAAAGTTTTATTGAAATATCTTCTCAAATTAAAGGTGAATAATAATAATGCTTGGGTATATTTAATATTATTCCTCTGATGATTTTAAAGTCAACACTTTCATTTGTTTTTATAATAGCCCTGTAAGACATGGACTAGGCAAATATTATGATTCCATATAACATTACAAAGTTATTAAGAATAAGTTTATACAGAAAAGAATAGTAGTAACCTCCATGCTAACACACAGCAAAAGGTGTGAGAGTGCAAACTTCGATGTAGAATATATTCCACATCTGGGAATCATTTTCCTACATTGTACTTAACAGTTCTTCTAGATTTTCATCATTTCAGTTACTTTTCTGATGTATTACAAAAGTATCTAGTAGTATTCACAATAACTATCACCCTTAATTTCTACTTCCCACTATATCATTGAGATTGATAATTATTTCCTCTGATGGTGAATGTATCAGAACACCACCACCCCCCATGCACACAGAGTTTATTTCTGCTGAGTGTTAATTTTCCATCACTTTTTTTTTTAAACAGGATGGAAGAAACATGGTTCAGAAGACAGTAAGTATTTCTTATGAGCAGCAATTAGGAAATTGAAAGAAAATTCTAAAAGCTTAATGGAGTTGGGAATGGCAAACCGTGCCCTATTAAATTAGCAATTTGTTAACTTTGAGATAATTCTGAAGAAACATGAATCTCCCATGAGTGATTGTTGGATGACCTATGATGAAATAAATCAATGGACTGAGTCCAGCTTCAATGGAATAATCATAGACCTCATAAAAACTGGATATTATTCCCATCTTTTACTGAAACTTGCTGCTTTTTAGCAAAGCGGACTGAACTATAATGGGGAAAACAACTGGTCTACTCTTTCCCCCAAGAAGTTGTCTTTTTCGTTTGGGATTGAGGCATGTTTCCTTTATTGCAAAGGGCAGTTCATATTGAGGCTGTCATTTATATTGATGTTCTTTTTTCAAAATGACACCTCCGTGTAATTTTTTTGTGCAGAAAAATTGGACTTCAGTGTTCAGGGTCATTGGTAAGAGATCTTTCACTGATTCAAAATTCATTTAAAATTTTTAGGAAGAAGAAAAAATAAAAAACAGAACAAAGCCCCCTCCCAGGAGAAAGACTGTGTACCTTACTTGGAAAACCTAGTGCATTTTAAATGGGCTCGCCAAACAGAAGACAAGTTCTTTCCTTTGCTAATTTAGTAACCACACACGGGGATTTCTTTCTCTTGAATTTTGTGAAAACTTACAATTACCACAGGACTGAGCGCAGTTTGTTTGCTCCCCACAAAAGCAGAGATGATTTTTATTGACCAATCTTTGATCCGAGAGATTAAAGAAAGTACTGCATGAGCAGTGAGAAGGATAACACCATGAGGTCAATAGGCTTTATTGCTATTGGAAATGAAAGTGAATCATTCCATTGGGAGATAGGGTAATTTAGCATTCTTCCTGGGAACTCAAGATTCTTTCTTTTCTCCCTTTTTTGGAAAGAAAATATTCAACTTATGAATAGGTTTCTCCATGATTTAATACCATGGCTGTACTTGAGGTCATTTGGAGGGCACTAGATCCACCAACATAATTCTGTCTGATGCTTTTTAGCCCAAATGGCCTGGCTGTCGCATTTTCACACCCTTGATTGAAATGTCCCTGGTAGACTTTTGGAATGCAGTCTGAAGGCTTAGTGACTCAATATTTTTACAGTGAATACATTTCCAATCTCATAGAAAGTTGCTACCAACTATGCCAGAGGTTATGTGTCTTTTGGTTTTCCTCTGAAACACTGTGAATGGAGCAAAATTTAAGTTCAGTGAAGTTTTGAGAAAATAGGATACAGTAAAGTCACATTGCCATTATTTGCCATTGTAATACGCCTCTGTTCAATGGTAAACTAGCTACCCTGCTATTTATTAACTGACCAGTCTATAAAAGAGTTACCTTTATCTCCCTACTTTCATAAATACAAGGATAATTTTTTCCCTTTATTTTTACTATGAGCCAGGGAATAAGACTTGGAAGTATAACATCTGGTATGATTGTGACTGGGGATAATGCTGAAATGCCATTGTTTATGGAATATTCACCAAGACTCCAGAGGCCTGACAAAATGTTCCTTTTATGCTTCTTCATTTCTTTGAAAGATTGCCAAAAATGTTTCATTGAAATAGCTAGTTGTGTCTCTCTTCCAATTTGCTAAAGACATGTTTAAGGCTTGAGGGATTTTAAAGTTTGGATTGATTATTTTTAACGAAGTTTTTATTTGCAAATGTAAAATGCCTGTTACCCTCTGTAAAAGTATTTGGATATAAGACAGGACTCTCTTTATGATCCGAGAGATTAACCTGCCAACTAGAAATCTAATTCTTGTCCCTTTGGTTTTTAAAGCTGATTTAGCATTGGGATTGCACTGACAAACTTAGCAGTTGAGATCAAAACTGTTTCCTCCTATCTCAAGGCTATAATCCATATTGCTTTTCTTAGCAAGGGTACACAACTAGCGTCTACACATCATGCCTTCTCCTATCAGATTATTACATTTTAATTTAAGATTGCAGTGAATAATGAGCCTAATTTTCTTCTCCTTGGGGGGAAAATCACATTTATTAATATTCACAGAGACATACTGTTGTATGTTTACATGGCAAGATGTACTTTCCTCACTTTTTCTAACATATGCTGCTTTACATTTATTTATGTAGATTCTGCTGATACTAGTCAGTACATTGTGTGTTAGGCACACCAAATGGTGTCCACGCGGCTTGAAATAGCATATACTTCTTTTCAAAGTGCTTGCTTTGGTTATTGAGAATTTGTGCAGTGAGATAGTCTGCTCCATGAAATGTTATTAATTTATTAAATATTGGCCAATGTCTCATAATTGAAATTAATATAAAACAGTAAATGATTCAGGCGACTGAAGCTCTTTTCTAAACTAAACAATGATTGAAATTTGACCTGGTGCAAACAAATGCATTTGTACCAGATATATGTAATTTAAGACTCTTTTGTTTTGAAGAGAGACCTGAGTAAAATTTTAGTGAAAGTTGCAAAAGATTTCTCATTTTTATTTTATTTTATTTTATTTTATTGTGGTTCAAACAGGATAAAGTCTGTTTTATTTTTTCTTTCATGTATAGTTAGGAAGTGGGAGGTTCAGGAATCTGTGTTGGCTCCAGTATCCTTAGGAACCCAGACACCTTCCAGCTCAGCGTGTTTTCTGCACCTTGGGTGTGGTCTTTATCCGAATGATTCCCCAGGACTGCTTCTGATCCAGCTATCACAGTCACATTTCAGCATTTCTTGAAAAGAAGCTATGCTTTGCAGGGTCACATACGAAACACTGGGTTTGGGGAAGAGGCAGGACCACGAGTGACGGAGAATCTAGGCCCAGAGTCTTCATTATAGTTTCTGTCAGTCCCAGGGGCAGGCTGGGGACCTCACGGCCACCTTCCTCATTCTCTGGCTCCCCCGCGCGGTTTTCTGTTCCTTCAGTGCCTCAGCACTTTCTTCTTCAGATTCCCCTTTGTTTTCAGTTTTTGGTTTTTTTGCATCAGGCCCAGCATCATTCACCATCTTTCTCTTCTTCTTCTTCTTCTTCTTCTTCTTTGATTCTGAATTGGGAGACTGCATTGCTGCTTGTCCATTGGTTAATATGGTAGATGCACTTTTCTGGGGGGATTTTTTTACTTTTACATTTCCCACTGTTTCTTCAGACACGTCTCCATTTTGGGTTTCTGACGAGCCCACTTTCATAGACTGTTTTAAGGATTTTTTAACTTTTCTACTTCCTACTGTTTCTTCAGTAGTCTCATCTCCATTTTGAGTTACTGACAGGTTCACATTTGAGGTCCCCTGCAGCTTTAGGTTTCGGTTCCCCTTCTCGATCTTCTTGCGCAGGAGTTCCATGGGCAGGTTAGACACTTGTAGAACCGCCTGCGCCTCCACGCCTCAGCGAGAGTCCTCCGCTCTCCGGGCGGACCTTACTTCCTTTGGTGCCGCACGTGCGCAGGTCCGATTTCTCATTTTAAAATGGACAACCTCTGATTACTCTGCGCCACCGGGACGGAAGAATGATGCTCTCAGGCTACAGTACCCAGTATCTCTATTATTGTTGAATGCTTATCTGAATGCCAGAGGAGAGTGTGCAGTTAATATTAATGATACGGACTCTGTTGAGTCCTGTATGCTAAAATACAGTGCTTAGAATAGTTAAAATAACAACACTGATAATAACTGATATTTATTGATTCCTTGCTGTATATCAGAAATACTGTCTAAAAGGCACCGTGTCTTTTGATCTTTAAGGTGAAGTGTTGAGTCAACTGATGACAAAAGTGAGTATAACATAGAAAATAAGAATTAATCTTAAGCCTCATTTGAAAATGCATTGGATTTAAGTTAGCCATGAATTTAATCGTTAGGAAAATATGTATAATTATAGCATATATATGAAATGTTAAAAACGTAGCATCAAAGAATGCTTCCTTAAATGTGTATACTAATAGTTTATACTTTTTTTTTTTAACTTTGTGACCTGTACATCCGTTTGATATTCATACATTATATATTTTACATTTTTTTCAGATACATATTATATATAGAAGTAGGACACTGGGTACAGTTTAATTTTAGCCAAGAGTAGCTTCTATTTCCCCCTCAACATGGACTGATGTTAAAGACTTGTTTGTCTTGTGCACATTTACTGAGACTCCAAAGCAACACCTGATTGTTTAATCAGATCTAGCCAAGGACTTAAAAACTTAAGAGACTATCTTAGAGATTAATTGCTAAACATCTATTTTGCACAATTTCTTCCTCACAGGGCCATTATTTTTAGTATATGGGAATAGATAAAATTTTGGTCTTTACAACAGGCAGATCTAGGTTCGAATCCCTGCTCTACCACTTACTAGCTGCTAAGCAATCAACACTAAGTAATCCTGAGGAAGCAACTTAACACCTTTTGTCACTTACCTTTGTTCAAAATAGGACTTATGCTATTTGCCTAATAGAGCTATTAGTAACATTAAATGATATTAGGTATAAATATGCTTATTATGCAATTTTGGGCACTTAATAAATATCAATTGATTTAATTATTATTGCTGTGAACTATAGAGATAAGACAAGGTCTTTGTCATAATAATTGAAATCATGGGGTCAGTGGGCATGGGCTGTACTTCTACAGACTCACAGAAGTCATTTACATGAGAGAAGCAATAATTCTTCTCTGGTCAATGAAAGTGCTAGGGGAGAAGTCTTGGTTCTGTATCCTTTGTATAATACAGAGTCAATCTTACTGTTTTGGCTGTAATGAGAAAGGTGCTATTTTAGAGGACCTCAGCTTAATCTCAGTTGCAAGTTGTTTTCTTGTCTCCCACACCCTCCCCCCAACATATTCATAGTTAAATGCTTTTACTGTTTATAGGGGATTTGGGATGTTTTGAAAATTTGCTCATTTTCTACCTACTTTCATTGTTTCCAAAATAAATATTTGACATGATTAAATGGAAGATGGCGATTATATTACTTGATGCCCTTCCCTTAGGGATTCTTCTAGGATCAGAAACTTCAAACTTGATGTTAGTGTGCATGCTTATGATTTCTGTCTTATTTTAACTCCATGATTATGCTTTGAGCTGCATCTTTCTCAGTATTGGTACTTTACAAAGCAAAGTAAAAATAAGTTGCGTTTTTTTAAAACATGAAATTATGACATGAAGGAAGTATGGAGAACCCTCGGAGAACTCAAGGTAGATCTCCCATTTGATCCTGCAATCCCATTGCTGGGCATCTACCCAGAAGAAAAAGAATCCTTTTGCCACAGGAACACTTGCACTAGACTGTCTATTGCAGCTCAATTTACAATCTCCAAAATGTGGAAATAGTTTAAATGCCCACCAGCCCAGGAGTGGATCAACAAGCTGTGGTATATGTATACCACGGAGTACTATTCAACTGTTAAAAAAGATGGAGACGTTACATCCTTTGTATTAACCTGGATGGAAGTGGGACACATTATTCTTAGTAAAGCATCACAAAAATGGAGTAGCAAGAATCCTATGTACTCAATTCTGATATGAGGACAGTTAATTACCTAGTTCATGGTGGGAGGAGGGGGACAGGGGAGAGTAGAGAGAGGGAAGGAGGGAGGGAGGCAGGGGAAGGGAAGAGCAGAGACAGGATAGGAGGGAGGGGTAGAGGAAGGGAAGAGTAGAAAGAGGGAAGGAGGGGGGTCATGGTGTGAGACTCAACTTTTGGGGGCAGGACACAATTATAAGAGGGATTTTGCCTAACAAATACAATCACTGTAACCTGGTTCTTTGTACCCTCAGTAAATCCCCAACAGTAAATAGATAAATAAATAAATAATAAATAAATATTAAAAAAAATAAGAACTCTTTGATATGAACATGAAAACTTTCTTCAGAAGTTTCAGGCCAATTCCTGAATTTTACAATATTAAGAAAATATTTGTAGTTACCTCCCTGAAATAATCAACATCAAGAATAAAAATGAATTTTATGATTAATTGATGCCTTTTAAAAACTTTTCTTCTTTTTCCCCCCTCTCTATTTTAAACTATTTGATCTTACAACTATTGTTTGAGTATGGAAGATACACAGATAAATCTTCAATTTTTTGGCATTAAAAATATATAAAAAAGTAGTATACTGCATTTAGCTTCAAATTATCTCTAATTTTTTCTATAGTTCAGTACAAGTAAGAATCATGTAGGTAATACTATTTCTCAACCTCTACAACTGCTAGAAAGAAATTACTTTTCAGGGAGAATTTCTGTTATAAAGTAAGACCCCCAGGATATGTTGAGCCCCTATAGAGTTAGAATTTCTATTGTTGAATTTCATTTGGAAGATCCAAGGAGTGCATTATACTTATTTTATCTGCTTCTGAAGGATAAAAGACTAAGTTAAATCTACTTGTGATGAAACTTCAGTTTATAGATACTATAATATCTTAGTAGAAATAGAACATGATATGGTATACATTTTGACTTGATTAATATCTGGGAAATGGGAGTGCTATTTAAAATATTCTGATAGCCATATGTGTTATGAAAATTTTTTTAAGCTAATGAAGAATGAAGTTTTTCCTGTATTGAGTACAATGCAGTTCTCACACTAATTACTCACTGACATTAAAAGTCATGGGCACAGTCCTTCAGGAGAGCTGCCTCACTTCAAATCCCAGGCTGAAGCTCTAGAGTTCCTGACTCTTGGTGCTTCTAGCCACCTGCTGTCACATTCAGGGGCTCTCACTATTCTCTCAGGCTCCATGATTCAATAGGCTGACTCATGGTACTTAGAAGGTGCTATGGTTGTGATTACTTTTTATAAAAGATACAGATCAGAACTAACCAATTTAAAAGACACAGAGGGCAGTGTTTGGAAGAGTTTCAAATGTGAAGCTTTTGTATCTTCAGAACATGATATTATTTTAGTAAATCAATGTGCATCACTAACGTGTAGCTTCAATGTCTAGAGTTTTTATTGGCATTTTATTATTATGATGTAGGCATGATTGAATCATTAGCCATGTGATTGAACTCAGTATTCAAACCTTCTCCACTGTTGGGAAGCTGGGCTGATATCACGTGGCTTAAAATCCTGACCTTCTAGTGACTGGTCTTTCCCACATAGTCAGGCTCCAGCCTGAAACTATCAAAGGGCCCACAGTGAGTCACCTCATTAGTAGGTGAGAAGCCCACCATGAATAACAGAGACACTCCTATCACTTGGAAAATTCTAAAAATTTAGAAGCTCTCTCTCAATTCCTGGGACAGAGAATAAAGACAAGTTCTTTATTAGACAACATTGACATTTTAGAGTTTGTGTTTTTAGCTCAAGTTTGTGAGCTCATCCTAGAAAATGTGCTACATATCTCAGCAATGAATATTACTTCATAGGCGATATTCATCTTCAAAGGACTTTTGTTGGCAAGCTGTACACCAATGCCAGTGGCTAGTCAACACTTCAAAGCAATTTTGGAACTCTTTTTCTAGAATGGCCTTCAGAGCTATATTCCTGTTACCCTTGATGTCCTGAATGTCATCAAAATATCTTCCTTTCAATATTTCTTTTATTTTCAGACTTTGGGGCCAGATTAGATGAGTAGGGAGGATGCTCCCATATGGTTATTTGTTTACTAGCTAAAAATTCCTTCACAGATAGTGTGAGCTTGTGCATTCTTGTGGTGTAAGAGCCATGAGTTTTCAGGCAAGATTTTCATTTAAGATTTTCCTGTTTTACATGAATGTTTACTTAGTCTAGTATTCTTCTCAGTCAGCTGATAATTTTGATGCATAATTGGATGGATTTTTGCAATGTTTTTGTCACTTGTGCTCATTACTGGCTACACTGACTTCTCATTAGCAGAGATGCTTTCTCTTCCCTCAGAAAAATATTTAATCCACTTTTACACTGCTGTTTTCTTCACGGCATTGTCCTCATACACATGGACTAACATGTCACTGATTTCACTTCCATTCTTGCCTAGATTAACAAGAAATTTAATGTTTGCTGCTCTAATTCAACATTCTCACAATGGCACACAAAATATGCAACAACAATAATGAACATCATTCAGCAAGAATCCACCACATGTCAATACAAACAGAGCTCTGAGATACTGATATACTAAGGTTATGAAATCTTATGAGTTGTTTGCACAGTGCTGCCAACATAGCAACTTCACAAACTTAATTGTCAGACCTCATAAGACTATGTGCTATATTAAACAAAAATACATGTACCACATCTTTTTTTTTTTGCAGTTTGTGGCCAGGGTCGGTTTGAACCCGCCACCTCTGGTATATGGGGGGCCGGCGCCCTACTCCTTTGAGCCACAGGCGCCATCCACCTTGTTCATAGAAACAATGTGAATAATTTTACTAGAGTGAATCAGATTTGGCTTACTTAATTCCAGTTCATGCTGTTGGTACATGTAGAATTTTCTTCAACATGCCTTTTTGCGATGAAGCTGTATCCTATCACTTCTTTAACCTCAAGGTACAAACTCTTCCAAGAAGCCTTTCTTGTTTAGTGTACCTTGTGCTGGTAACAGACTAACTTTACAGTAGTATGTGTCAATGTGTAAAAATTATCATTGAGTTGCTTTTTCGCCTAAGAACATTTCAATATTGACAACTCAGGAGAGACTAAGCAAGAAATTAGAACGCAGAGAATGAGAGTAGATGGGAGGTGAAGGAAGATTTTTGACATAAAAGGATCATGATCTCAGAAAGTACCTAAGAACTGAGGTTTTCAGTTTTTATTAAAATTATACTACAATGAAGTTCTGTTCTATGTCTGGCACTGTTCTTAGTTCTTTGAGACAATAATATTCAGGATAAGTAAGGCAAGTTCACAGGGATCATGTGTTTTAGAGAGAGGAGAGAGATGACAACTAAAGAAACATCTGCATATGATAATTTTAGACCGTAATGAATGTTTTGTAAAGACAGGAGAGGAAGAATGTGGAGGGCAGGTTGAATCTTCTGTCTGGATGATACAGAAGGCTTCTAGGTAGATGTGATAAATGGAGCAGAATGACAGGAAGAATCCAGTAACCTAATGACCCAATGTAGAGTGCTCTAGACAGAAAGAACAGCAGAAAGGGCTCTAAGACCAAACTGTACTTGATGTATTTGGGAAGCATGAGTGGGCCAGAATAGCTCAAGATTAGAGAGTGAGGGGGAGAAGGAGGTCCCAAAAGAAGATGAAGTCCAAGGTAATTCTAAGGGGTAGATTTTATCTGGAGTTTATATAAATATAAAAACTACAGAACTATTAGAAAGAAAAAAACCCAATAGCTTAATAATGAACACTAACCATATGTAAAATATTGGCTCATTTCTCTTCAGTTCTTTTTACTAGATATGTACATAGAAATACATATAAAATATAAGATTGTAAGTGTAGATAGTTTTGTGGTTTCCATTTTATTCACCTAATCGTATGCCATGAGCATTTTTTCACATTAATATATATTTTCCTACAACATGATGTCAATGGCAGCACAATATTCCTTTATATGAATGCACCTTATGTATTAACTGAATATACCATTTAAAAACATTTACATTTTTTGTTCAGTAATTAGTCTTGTGTAAAAAGCATCATACGTATTTCTGATTATTCTTTCTTGTTAAATTCTTAAAATGGCATTCTCAGGCCAAATAGTATGAACACTTTTAGGGCTTTCAATCCACAAGTTTCTTCCCAGATAATATACCAATTGCCTGCTGTCCCCCAGCAGTTGTTAAAATATCTGATTCATTACACCTTCACCAAATATTTTAAAAAAGCATTATCACTGTAATAGATAGAATTCACAACTTACAGTTTTATGCTTACAATGTTTAATGATAGTAATATATTTTTCCATTTACTTATTTTCCTTTGTAAATTGACTTGATGCATTTTCCATAAGGTTTTCTTGATTCACCAGGTAGAAGTTCATTTTTCCAGCAGGCCTTAACCGTACCTTATGGAGTTATAGTCTTCCTTGTATTGTATCATTTTATGTAAACGTCCCTGTTCCCCTAATAGATTTGAAGTTGGGATATTTGGCTCTTTTTCTGATTCCAAGAATAGTACAACATGCACAACAAGTGTCAATAACGGATCTTTGCACTTATTTTAATAAATCCCACTGTAGAATACTTTTCTTGATTTGGATATTTACTTGTATGCTTTCAGATTTTTTCAAGTAAAGTTTCAACTTGTGAAGTGATCCTACTTGTATGAATTTAATTAGCTAAAACTCAGTTTGCTGCATCATGAATTATCCCTTCATTTCTTCCCCATTTCTTTTTATCCTTATGTACTTCCTTGATTCCACGCCAATGACAGACTTTCCTCAAATGAAATAGTACTCAAGCTGTTAGTTTGGTTTAGTTAGACAGTTACTTTGCTTGTGTGAGAATCACCCAGGAGTGCTTGTCAAACAGGTTAGAGTTTCTGATTCTGTCGGTCTTAGGCAGGGTCCAAGAATTTGCATTTCTAACAAGTTCCCAGGGGATGCTCAGAACCGCTGGTCTAAATATTCAGCATGCTTAGCATCCCCTTAGAAAGAAGCAGCAGCCGCTTCATTAGATAATTTTACTACTGAAATTTGTCCTAGCAAAGCGTATAGATAGGAACTTTGAGAAGAAGAGAATTTGGCTTATAGCCTTGGTAAGCAGGCTGCCTTAACGCCTTGTATTTTCTCTTGCTGGGAAATCCTCCTGTTGAGAGGGCTGCCTCAGTGAGCATTTTTGAACTTGTTCTGCTTTAAAGAACCCAGTGGGTTCAGAAGAGAGAAGAGAGAACAATGAGAAAGGACACCTGTGATGGACATAGGAGTGGGGTGCAGGTATGATCAAATGAGTTCCATCAAATCAGCAATGCTCCCAACTCCCCAAATGCGGAAGTTGGCACACCGGCTCTACCTGAAGCTGTCTCAGAAGGGAAATGTCACAAAAGAATAAACTGCTACTTAGGACAGCACAAGTCCCGTGGGGGCGTCAACTCCAACAAAATTTTAAAATCTGTATGCCAGCTTCAAGTTGGCAATTTAGAGCTGACTTCACTATAGTCAATGAGGCACCTTCACACAGTAAGCGCAGTAGAGACAAAGAGGTGCCTTGCAGCTGCCAGAGAGAGAAAAGAGTCCTCTGAGATGAAATGTTAACGTAAGAAGTGGAAATGGTTTGTCCTAGTCACAAGCTGGCTCTTTGGGGTTCACTTTCCTCTAGTGAGTGAACTGTAGTTTGGTACCCTAGCAAAAGAGTCTCAATAAAATTAGAACGATCGTTTAAAAAGGGCAGAGGGAAAGAGAGGCGTAGAGAGAGAAGGAGAGAGAGTTCTTTCTTTTGTGTGTGTGTGATAAGAAGCTTAACAAAAGTGGAAAAATGCTTTATATGGATGGGAGTTTTCATGGCAGTCTCAAGCCGACATTCACTTGCCTTTATTATAGTCTAAGCTACTTTAGCAAGCAAAGAATAATGGAGAGACAGAGAATGCTGGAGACAACAGCTGAGTGGGGTGGGGGGAGACTTTTGGACAGAGATGCTCTGTAACTAAAGTAACATATACATTTCTTTGGGCTTTTCACGTGCTACCTTCCTTATAAGAAAGAAAAAGAATATGTGAGTTTCTCCTGGAGCTGAATCCTTGAAATTCTTTTGAAATGTAATTTACTAGAAATATTATTAACTTGTACTTATAAAATAATGTCATATTTCATGTTTAGGGTGAGGAAAATTCAACACATATGAAAGGAAAATAGCACAGTTGGAGTGTATTGAAATATCAATCATTTAAAAAAGTTTGTTTCCAGGATAATTATGGTGGGAAAATAAGAGGGGCTTATTTTCGGGGGGGGGGAGCCTCTTACTCTCTGAAAGGTACACATGAGTTAAGTTCGTTCAAAATTAGTGGAAGAAATTGAGGGAGTGCATTGAATAGCTTACCATCTTATTTCAATTCCTAGTTTGAAATTTATCCAAATTTTTAAAGTTTTTTTGTTGTTGTTCTACTTACATAAGATTGCATGCAATCACAGAACATGAGGTTTGAAGACACTACATGTGACATGTTGACAGATGCTTAGGTCTTCAAATGTTGTACTTCAGGTACTTCTGGGGTCTTTGTGAAGACAGCCAGTTCATGTGTGGGTATCTTTGATTCTTGGATGGAACCAGACATTATTCTTTCTTTTACTCCATAGTGAACCAATCAAATTCATCCTCCCTTCTACAAATATTTGTAGAAAACTACGACATCCTTTGTAATTCTATAGGTTTAAAATTGCCAGGTCCTTCACCACTGAGCATGATGGTGGTCTGACCAGTACAGACTATAGAAGTACACAATTTATACTGAATCATTTTCAGATCAATTTGCCACAACTCTACAGCACTGACTCCTTTGAAACTTATTAATATTCCAGGGATGGACACACTAAAGGCCCTGATTTCATCATTAGAGGGTATATCCATGTAACAAAGTTACTTTTGTGCCCCATAAATTTACACAAATAAAAGATAAATACAAAAACCTTATTATTAATAAGTCACCCAAATCCTTTTTCTTTTCATACATGTTAGTTTCAGGAAATAACTGGATTCACATATGGGGCATGATATTTTTTCTGTTCAGCTTCTTATAAGAGTCTATCTCCTTTCCTATCTATGGAAATATTTTTGAATCCAAATTCTATTATTAAACCTATTTTATGTTATTCCAAGCTTTGTGGAACTCACACATTAATAAACATGGTATATGCATTCATGTCTACATATATGTGAACATTTGAACATGTGTGTTGTGTGCATGTTTTTTCAGAATAAGGTAGTGATCGACAACTCATTCTGTAGCATCAAAAAAACTGTATTCCAATTCTGATTATATCAATATTTGTGACCTTTGGTATGTGCCTACCCTTGCTAAATCTGTTTTCTCTTCCCTAAAATGATTCTTACTATGTTGAGTATTTATGAGATTGGAACATGATTATGTTTGTAGATGTGCTTAGCATTGTTCTTGGCACATAGCAATGGGGGAAATCTCTTAACCTCTCTAATTCTCAGTTTCCTGAAAGAAGAGATAACAATAGTACTTTTCTCATTGAGTTCTTGGAGGAAATTAAATGAGTTAGTATATTTATGGATACTAGAACAATTTCTAGGGTGTAGAAGCTACTATAGAGTAGCTACTATGCTCATCAGCATTATGAGTAGTTTTTAGTGTTGTAATTACTTAACTCAGAGGTTAGGTCTCAAGATGTTCCATCACCTGCCTTTTTTGCTACAAAATCCTACACTTGCTTTATTGTATTTGTGATTAAAATTCTGTGAAACACCTCCAGTCTTTATAACTGTGATTAACACATTCTTGATATTTTTTTTACAAAATATTGAATTATTCCAAATCAGGATCAGAAACTATTTGCTTATCCCATCCAATCTTGTGCACACCACGGAGGGTATAAAGGTAGATGAAAAATGCTTTGTTCTCAGGGAGATCCCAATCTACTTGATATCTTTGAGAAGAATCATTGATTTCCAAGTAAACTGAATTTTTTTTTTGCTTCAAAGATTAAGGTCTTCTGAATAACTGTTAGCTTCTAAAATACTTTTTGTTGAAGATAGTTACATACGTTAAATTATAACATATTTTTCTTTCTCTTTAATTACATATATGTACTGAGTAATTTGTATGTGCAAAGCAACTGTAGGATGTTTGAGAATATATAATTCCTCTCCCATGAACATATTACAAAGAGATGTATTAATATCATCTTCTTATAGAAAGATGGACTGATAAATTAGGGAAAATAAAATTAGGAACATATTATAATCTGCAAAAATTCTTATTATGTGCCTGTCATGGGAACTATCTTACTGTGTTTCATCACAATGTTGGATTTTTTTTTTTTAGATGAGGCTGGCTTGACAAAAATAGTTGAGATGAGAGAAGCTATTGAGTTAAACTGTAAAAGAAAGAAAATAGATCATGCAGGTTTGGCTGGAGCAGGGGCCAACGGCATGGATGAGGAAATAAAGAATAATATTAGAAACCTGGTTGGACCATTTTTTTTTTGAGTGTTATAAGTTTAAAGAATTTAAGAATGTAATATACATGTCTATATACATTACTATGTGCAATTACTTCATTTTATCATGCCTTTATTTTATATTTTTTTACAAGTATAAATCATTTAAACTGTACTAATTGTGGTTATGCATATACTTTACCTATCAGAACATATTGAAAAGAAAACTAAATAGTAAATATGACATATACTACTTTCTTATACAGATAAGAACGCTTAATTAATTTTCACTTTTTCCTTGAAGTATAACAACATAGTATAGAAATAGCTTCAAAGTAATAATGTGGTTCTGAATAATGGGTATGTCTACTCTGTTATATATTTTCTTAT
The DNA here is from genome assembly GCF_000181295.1 of Otolemur garnettii. Lineage (NCBI taxonomy): Eukaryota > Metazoa > Chordata > Mammalia > Primates > Galagidae > Otolemur > Otolemur garnettii. The sequence continues at coordinate 3,452,862 of NW_003852485.1, read as the reverse complement.
TTTCTTTATTGAAACTCCACCTTCACTTCCCCAACAAAACCCACAAAGTCATATTCAAATGTTGTTAAAAGAAAGCTATTGTGGAGGTTAGATTGTGTGTATGTGTGTGTGTTTAATCCTCTCTCTATATTGCAATTTGACATTTTTACTAAGTGTCATGTTTTTGATTTCAATAAAAAATGGGATTTGGAAATATAATTATGAGAAAAATTTTTAGATAACACACAAATCACAAAAACAGCAAATATGACTACAAAGTATTTTTGGAACTGTCTTATTTTCAAATAACCAGCATATTTCATAGCACATAGTAGTCATGTAATGTGGATTTTATTTTTTCTGTGAAGAAATAAATAAATAAATTTCTGGGTCTAATTTCCAAAAATACTGGAGGCATGACATGGGAAACATTTTATTTTCTACTCTCCGCCTGTTTCTCAATAAACCATTTTGGGAATACATAGTATTAATGTTAATGGAGATTCAGTCACAGAATCGTGTAGCTCAGGGCAAAGTAAAGTTTACTAAATCCTATCAACTTTATTTAGAAAGGAAAGCTTTTTTAAAGATAATTTTTGTTAACAAATAAAGCTCACAAATTTAAAATGGACCTTAGAGATGAAAGAGATCTTAGAGACCTCTGGTCCAATTTGCTAGTTTTATTTAATTATTTAATTGTGTATTTACCTATTTATTTAATAGAAACTGAAGTTCATAGTAATTGACTCATGTGCAGTTAATATGTCCATCAGTAGAAATCCCATTTCCTGCCTCCCAGTTCTGTGCCTTCCTTCCCTCTCTATTGTGTCACCTTCTTCTTGCTAAGTCGTGTACAGAAATGATGTGATGTCCCCATTTCACACATTTAGCAGCTATTCTTCAAAATATTATGAAATATCAAATTTCCATTAGACCTGGCACTGATGAACAAACATAGCATGTCAACCAGTGCTCTTTTGGCTGTTTACTACATTTAAAATAATTAAAATTTTGCTTGTGGCCTCAGAACACCAGGATGTTGAGAAGTGGTCTATTTTCTCTTTTACAGGCAAAACCATGTGCCTAGACATTATCTGCAACCTCAGAAAATAGAGTTGAGTAAAATGTGGGATATCCTTCAGGTCCTAATCAAGATTCCTCACATCCCGTAATTTGTTTTTATTTCACCTACACTTTTATGTGCTTTTCTAGTATGAAGCTAGCACCCTTTTTATTCAAAAATCCCTCTACTTTTTATTCTGGGCACTCATTTACTCTAGATTTTCTCTCTAGTTCTAATATTCATCCTTTTAAAACTGTTACTTGAGTTGAGATTTAAAGGATGAGTGAATGAATAAATGATTGTTTAGTGGTCATCATCGCCTGTGTTAGAGAGAAGGGCACCTTTATTTTGTACTATCCTGTCATGGTTTCAGGGAGAGGAAGAGCGTTACTTTTAAAAAACTCAGTTTCCTGCCTCAAAGGTTAAACAGCCATTTCTTGCCAAGCTATTAAATTGGCAAGTATTTTTTTAAGTGTTTCTGCATCATGTTATGGTCCTGCCTTCAGGTGATGAGCCTGAATTAACATGACTGCAGCAGATGCTAAATGACTATGCCCAAGTCACCTGTGTCCTATTTTACACTTCACTTCATGAACTGTGCTAGATCAAGAGAACATTCGCCATCCAGCTCCAAGTGGCACCATATGTCTTCAAATTCACTGGTATAGACTTGTGATCAATTTACTACCCACCTGAATCTCACCGTTGCTTTCTTAAAATTTAAATGGATGGGGACATACATAGCAATAAAAGTTTCAGTTATAAAAATATGTGTTTTTATATTTAAGTTTTTAGTGGAATTAATTTTTTGTTAGTGCAGGTCAGGGAATAAGTAGTAATTTTTTACTGGTTGAAATATAAAACGGCAGAAAAGTTGTCAGTTGGTTTTGTGCAATGGGCTGACAATTGAAAGTGTTTTATTCAGAGATAAGGCCGTTTTTATTAAGATAAAATTATTTTCAAATTGTAACATGACAGACTACTGAAGTGGTAGAAGGAACTATAATAAAATTAAAAGTAGAATGTGAATACAAACTACTCTTTAAACGGTGATGGTGGCAGATTCCTAAGGATTGTGACCTTTGACCCAGCTGTGGTCCATAAATCTTGTGGTAACTTCAGTTTGCTTTGGTCTTCTCGTGGCATTAATATTTGCCTTCGAATCTGGAACTCCCTGAGGAAAAGTGAAGCATCTCTGTTGACACAGCAGGTTGAGTTCAGGAGTGAATCCCAGTCACACATGTACACAGAGGGTTTTAGACCCAAAATAATGCAGCAAATTAAACCTAAGAATATATTCCAGTTCCAAGATGCTCTATTCAACCCAACATTTGAAGTCTGATTTGAAAGTCAGTGTCTGATTTTTGTAGAAAGAAAAACAGATCTGTGCACAGTGGCCAGGTGTGGTGGCTCCTGCCTATCACCCCAGCTGCTAGGGTTCCTGAGAAGGAAGGAATTCTTGAGGCCAAGAGTTGGAGAAATGTGCACAGTGCCCTTCATGAGACCATTGGAATGAAACATTCTGCTTCTATCCATGAGGAAAAGAGTCATGCTGGGGGCGGGGCGGGGGGGGAGATGCATCGTCTATAGCAATGCTTATGAAACATTCAGGAGCTCTTGTGTTCTTGTGTCATTTCCAGAATATCATATAGATCAAGACTCACTTTCTCCTTCTCATGTGAAAGGACTAGGATCACAAAACTTTTATTTAATTTGCAAATGTTTTCTGAGATACAAACAAACTCTGTGCCAGGCACTGGGGATACTGGGCAAAGGTACAATGCCTCTGGTGATGACAACTCCCCCTCAGTGTCTCTCCCTCTGTGCTGGAGAAGGACCCCTCAAATCAGACAAAATGAGAAACTCTGGGTTCAGAGAAAGAAGGAGGTACAGATGTGTGTTTTCTTGGTGAGGGGCTTGGGTGAGCAGTCCCAGGTGAGGCACCTGCCCAGCTGTGCAGTCTCAGAGCACTACTTCCCTTTCATCTTACTTCCAAGGGGAGAGTGGTAAGGGAAAAGAGAAAAACAATACAAATATTCAGCTCATATTTATCATTTGCAGGAATTGGTCTAGATGGAAGAGAACATTGACTGAAACTCCCTAGCTTGCAGACACAGCATTTTGTCTTGAACCATTCGGGATGGTTAAAAGGCACTTTGGTTTTTGAGTTAAGGCCAAAATGATTTCCCATATTAGTATTCAATTAGTGACCAATTACAAAAATTCTCTGTTTTTAGAAAACGTAAAAGAAGATAACATGTTATGGGTTAAAATGTATTTCATCTTGGGTGCTTGTACCCAAAGAACACACGCATTATTTGATTAGCATGTTTTTAGATGTTCTAGGAAAAGTTAGACCAACTATTTGTACAGAATTTGCCTTGCTTTCTTTTGTATTCCACCAGAATTTTCTTTTTTATGTAATTGCCTTATTTTTAATTTTACCTTCTTGCTCTAGTTTTCATATTGACTTTCAGTTTTCAATGTTGATACACATTAGGTATTTTTAGGCAATTCTCCTGTTCCCCTTAGTTAGCCAACTGTACGTACATTATTTATTCTTTTAATATTTCCTCTAGAGTAAATACCTCTGGATCCTTAATTATTCCTGTTGATTTCTTCTGAACCTCCTGCAGTATGTCTCATTTTTCTCCTAATGAGATCCCCAAACTGAATGCATATTCCTGCTTCTGTCTCTCCTGAATCTCAAAGAGGGGACTCTTTTCCTCTGTTCCATACCATTTTTATTTTTTTGCATATGCAATCAGTCCAGGAATAACAATGTTCTCCTTCGCTTCACAAGTTTCGCTATGAATCTGCTCACGGTTACCTTCTGATAATATTTAAAATCTTACAAAAATACGAATGCATTTCTTGTCTTGTGACTGCAGGTGTTTGGTAGATTTGGGAAATGATCTTCAGTTCTTTGAGGGCAGAGTTTTCAAATTAGTGTCATTCTGTTTCATGCTGATCCAACACACTCCAGTCAGGGGCAGCAGCCAGCCCACTTCTGCAGCTTTTCCAGGCTTCAATTGCTTCATAATTGATGAAATGTCAGGAAAGGAAGCCAACTGGGGAAATTAATTCTTTCAGAAGAGGGATAGGGATTTCACTATGTGAAAGGGAAAAGTCCATCCTTCCCTTTATCCTCTAAAGAGGTTTAATAGAAGTTACTTCTGTGATCTCCTTCCTTCATTCGTTTATGATTTGGCCTTAATGAATTTCCTGGCGACACCATTTTAGAAGGTCACCATTCTACTTTAAAGCTTCTATGTCTTCCCCTTACTTGAGAAACAAAGTCCAAACTCTTTCAGGGCATGCAGCCTTTTTGTTTCTCTGGGTCGCATTGGCAAGAAGGGTTTTCTTAGGCCATACGTTAAATACATACGCACTGGGCCAGGTGTGGTGGCTCAGACCTGTAACCATAGCACTCTGGGAGGCCAAGGCATGTAGATTGCTTGAGCTCAGGAGCTGGAAACCAGACTGAGCAAGAGTGAGACTCCCCTCCCCCATCTCTCTAAACACAGAAAAACTAGCCAGGCCATGGTGGTACATGTTTGTAGTCCCAGCTACTTGGGAAGCTGAGGCAAGGAGATTGCTTCAACCTAAGAGTTTGAGGTTGCTGTGAGCTATGATGCCTTGGCACAATACCCAGGGTGAATGAGTGAAAATCTATCTCCAAAGATAATAATAATAATACAGAAACACTAATGAAAGCCAGTGAGTAGGAAGAAAAAAAAAAGGTATCTGTCACCACAGAGAACTAAAACACTCCTCATGTATTCTGCCTGTGGGAAGCAGGTTAGTCATTCCTGCAAGGGTGTCTCTAGGAGGGTTCAGCCTTGTGCCCACTTGAACCCTGATCCTGTGTGTGTGTTTGTGAGAGAAAGTGTGAATCTCAAGACAGCCGCATTTTTACACATAACATTCTGTCTACTGTACAACTTTCTTACTTGTGCATCTTGATCGTTCTTATAAAAGTCTTCTGGAATTCCCTTGTTCCTTTTTCTTAACAATATTCATTTGGCCATATCACTCTGCCCCTGTGAATAGACACCTTTTCACTTATCCACTGTGTGTCTCCTTTTCAAAATATTTAACACCAGTAAGTATAAAAAACTATGTTTTCATTTTCTTTGTTTTCTTATATGAAATAAAATCTCTTAAAAACAATTGATGAAGACTGATTTTCAGACTTTCTGTAATGTCTAAGAGACATAAAACAACTAACTACTCATGATAAGGGCTAAATTGTAAAACCTCAGTATCTCACGATGTGACCTTATGTAAATAGTAGATGTAAATAGTGTCCTTGTGGATATAATTAGCAAAATGAGGTTATATGCAGTAGAGTGGGCCCCGAATCCAACATGACTAGTGTCCTTATACAGAGGAAAAATGTGGATGTGGATGCTAGAAGGCCTGGAACAGATCCTTCCCAAGCATCTTCAGAGGAAGTGTAGACCTACCTAACCTTGATCTTGCAATCTTAGCCTTCAGAACTGTGAGATAATGAGAAATTCATTACTTACTTAGAGCAGCCCTAGCCAGTTAACACAATAAGAAAGCAGTAATGCTTTATAGAAATAAGGCCCAATTAGTAGGGCTGCCATATGTAGTCTTATTTTTCTCTTTGTTTAAAAAAATTATTCATGTTGACTGAGATAAAACTACCATAAATTTATAAAGTAGTCTTTAACATCTCTTTGGATAGAGTACTGTGAATCCTACCCTCTCATTATAGCTACAACAATTTCCCCAGTATAACTCCTGTTTTCATGGCCTTGACTTGCACATTTTTTCCCCTCTGAGATTTGCCACTCATGTTGACATAGATTTGTTGTGCATGATGGAGTGACAAAAATCAATGAAAATGACATGTGACTCTTCTGCTTGCAAAAGGACTTAATTTTTTTGTTGCTTATTGTGGTAGTTTTAGCCCACCTATTTCTATAAAGATGTAGCTATTTCTTTGATCCATTTTATTCTGCCTGCAGCTCAGAGATTGTTCTTAGAAACACATGGTACGTTTCTGAACATCCGTCTCTCATAAAAAATAAACTTAAGTGGCCACATACTCTGCAATGGTACCCTTCCTATCCTAATTCTCTTGACCAGTGAGAAACTTAAATCAGCAATGCAATTTTCTATTATTTCCTCTTTCCGTAAGAAAATAGGCTTTTTCCAATCAGAGAGGGCCCAGAGATGCCGTCTTTCCCCCGACATTCCTCACACTTATCTAGAATAAGTAACATTATTCAAAGCTGAACCTTCTCGTTCTAAAATCATTTATATAAACAAAAATCGTCTAACTGCTAAGTGTATTCACTAATCACAAACTTAAAAACCGATTTCAAAACTGGAGAGTCACACTATCGGTCTGTGTTTTGAAAATTTAAGTGTCCTGTGGAGAAAGAGTCACAGGGTTGGAGTGTGGTGCGAGTGTGGTCTTGAAAATAGACCTTGAAAACAAAGGGTGCGAGTGTGGTCTGTGGTATGCTGCCTGGATGATGATGAGGAGGTGGGGTAGAAAACTGATAGAAACTGGAATTGGTGATCTTTTAATTGGGAGAGTGAGAAGGAAGGAGAACTTGTTGATAACTCCAATTTTATTTTTTAGTAGTTTGTAAGGTCATTAATAATAGAGAAATCCAGTAAGAACTATGTCATGTAATTGCTACTGTTGTTCTTATTATCATTATTTATCAGTGCAGGGAAAGATAAAAAGAAAATTGATCTTCTTATCACTTTTAAATGTGAGTAGAATAAAAGAGGCTCAGTAGGAATAGATTTCCTACAATGCTTTTATCATTATTAATGGCTATGCATTTTGCAAGAAGAATTTATCCCAAAATGGCTAAAAATAAAAATATGAGAATCACGTTGAAAGGCATTATCATGATAATAATTAAATTAGATAATTTAAAATAAATAGAATTGATTGCTTGTACATTATGAGAAATAATCTATGCTGCTCAAATACAGTCCTGTAAGTTAACAGCATGTGGAGAGAGCTTACCTGGAATTTTTTATCAGCTCTCGAACCACGTTTTCATTGCTAAAATTTAAAATTAATAAACTGGCTTAAATCTGCTATGTAATACAACTGGCACGAATTTGTCTCTGTGGTGATCCAAGGTTAAGACTATGTATTCCAGTTTTATAAAAAAGTTGCTTTGATTTTTATAGGTATGAATATGCACATATAATTGTAGATGGCATTTTATGAGACAAGACAAGCAAGGTGTAACTGTAGCTCCTTCTTTCTCTCTACAAACCCTAAAGAGTCACTCTCAAAATGAACTCTTCCAATCTCCAATTATGAAGATACAAAATTCACAAAAATTGTCAGAAGAATAAAAGTGATGTAATCACAAATTTAAAAAATCATTTAAAAGAGGGTTCATAGAAAACAATAAGTATTATAGGCAAAAAACAATCAAAATGGATTATTTCTTAAATTCTATGCTAGACACACTACTGAATTAACATACCAAATACAACAAACACGGGAGTTACATACCATTATCCCTACTTTAAACATGGAGAACAGAGGTTGGGAGAAGTTAAATCATTTGCCCAATAAATAAGGAGTTAAATTGGCTTTGAATTTATATTTTTTCCTTCCGTAGCTTATAGTTTTTTCTTTAAGCTATGGTAGCTTTCTACAAATACGTGGGCACATTGCACTACATGAAACGCAGAAAGGCCATTACTTTGGTCTCTTTTATCTTCTTGTGGATAATCCCACTGAAGCCTAGAAGTCAGCCTACTCCTTATCCCTTGCTTCTGTAGAGTTGTTTTGTGTATTTCCACAGCATCTTTCTCAAAATTAAACCTGTGATAGGAAAGAGCTCCAGATTTTCTTTGGCTTGTTTTGTGTTTTTCTTAATATTTCTTTCCATTTATCTATCTACCAATCTATAATATCTATGCACTATTTTATCTATATACATACATTATATACCTATACACTCAGATTAGTAGAGAAAATAATATAATGGTTTATAGAAACGAATTATATACTTTTTTTTTCATTAATTCTTAATCTCATTTGTGTTATAGAATTTTCTCCCAGTCTGGTGCTTGGCTTTCAACTCTATGTTGGCTTTTGGTCCAAGGGTACAAAAGCAATTTCAATTTCAATTCTAGGTTTTAATATAATTCTTCATTTTCTTCTAATAATTTCTCAGTTTTCTTTTTCATATATAGTCCTTCATTTGTCTGGTCTTTTTCTGAATGGTTTGAAGGAGGGAGTTATTTATTTTGCATATGATTTGAAAATATGGCCATTTATTGAATGCCCTTTTGACTAACTATTGAGGCTTAGTGCTTTGGCTGAATATGATAATTAAGTAATCGAGATTTGCCTCATGTAGGTAACATTAATAGTCCACAGGCTGCTCATGTTGGTTCAATGGCTTCACAGTGTCAGAACATGCACACTTGTAATGTAGAATCTCATCCTTTTCCTCAGTCTTGCTGCCTTATTGTCACAAGGATATTGCTGTCTTTCCAGCTACCATTTTTTTCATTATAGCCAAAAAGTGGATGGAGAGGTGGGAGCAATGGTAAATGCTCCCTGAATTGTCCTTTATTTTAAAATTAGTAGAGTAAAAGTTGTTTTTTTTTTTGTTTTTTTTTTTTTTTTGCAGTTTTTTGCCAGGGTTGGGTTTGGATCCACCACCTCTGGTATATGGGTCCAGCGCCCACTCTTTTGAGCCACAGGTACCACCTAGTGCAGTAAAAGTTTTCCTGGAAGCTTCACCAAACTGATTTCTGTCTGCATTCTAGAACATGATTCTTCATGTGGAAGAAGTGTGTCATAACAGTTTCAGACCAAGCTCAGCTCATCTTCTGTGGCTAGGTTAGCCCCAGAGCCTGACACTCCTTAAGATATAGGGATTTTGAATTATGCCTGAACGAATTTGGATTCTGTTAACATAGAAGAATGAGGTTGTGTTTTAAAGGAAAAAAATGATATTTCCCATACAATTTATGTTTAGGTTTTTATTATTTGATCTATCATTTTAAAAATGATCTCATTTGGCCAACAGCTTTTAAAAATGAAGAGATTGATATTCTTCCCCGACCTTTACATTCTCTCCCTCCAGTGATATTATTTTATATTTTCCAGATAGTTCTGAAGCTATACACTCTTTGTAAAAATCTTAATCCTACGATTAAGTGTATTCGATGCTTTTCCTAACTACTTTTGACTATAATTGCATTGATTTAAGAGAAATTTACAGTCATTTATGAAAGGCTCATGAAAACTATACTCTCAGAATTCTTGCACATTCAAAACTTACCATCTTTTTGTCCTTATTCCTGTGCAACATCTCAGCTGGATGAAGCATTATTTGATTCCTGAGGCCTTTGTACGTGTTTACTGATTTCCATTACAGACTGTGGAAACATCTGAGATCAGTTTATTTTTCCTTCTAATGTCTCTCGCTGTATTTACTTTGGTTTCTAAATGATTTTCTACTTTTATATCAAACATCCAATATCTTTGACAACATATATCTTGGTATTGATTTCCTTCTACATTTGTCTTAAAATAACGATGAGTGATTTCAGTATGTAGGTTCATTCTTTTTCTGTATTTTAAAAGTTTTCTTAATTTTTACTTTCTTTCTCTCTCTCTCCTTTCTTCCTTCCTCCCTCCCTCCCTTCCTTCCTTCCTTTTCTCCTTCCTCCCTTCCTTCTTTCTTTTTTTCTTTTTCTTTCTTTCTTTGTTCAAGCTTTCAGTCGCTTTCTCAGTAATATCGATGAAATATATAAAGCATGCTTTTGTTGGTTCTATCGCTATCATTTTCACTCTACCTTTTTTTTTTACAACAAGAAAGACTTTTAAATTGATCACAAATTTAAGGAAAGAAAAGGCATAAACATCATTTGGGTAAATCAAGCAAAATTTAATTATTTAAAGGATGCAGAAGAGATTAAGTGAATAATGATATGTTGCAGATAATTCAGCAACAACATAAACAGGCAGAAATGTGTATCTTTGATTCTGTTTCACTCATGAAAAGATAAAACATTTTATCAGTATGCACTTGAGTATTGAGGTAATTTTGAAGTAGTGAGGGTAATAGTTGACTTATATTGGTTCAAATTCAGCCTTATATACACAATAAATATGTACAAAAACTAACCTGGCTATATGCTAGGGGCCATCTCATCTAAGACATGTTTTATCAATCTCAGGATTATATGATAATACAGGAGTATAGTAGAACATACTCAGGTATGGATTCAGTCCTAATGCATCCCCATAATTTTTCAGGCTAACATCATCTGGTGAAACACAACTCTGAACTTACAGCTTTATAGCAAGAACAAATGGCAGTGATCTACACATCTGGGAGCCATTTGAATGAGCCGTTAGTGAAATGGTCAGTAATATAAACTTACTGTTCATATCCATGTCATTTTTATTATTTTCCTTTATCCTAACTTATACCTGCCTCACTGCTTTTGTTCTTTTGTTTTGAGTCTGCATGGCCTTACTTTATGTTACTTTAACTTCTTTCCTAAACCATGCATACACGTTTTCATCTTTGTTGTTTCACTGTATTTTCACCAACTTTTTATATCGCTTCCAGGAATTCTTGTTTTATCAAAAAGATGATCTTTCATTAAGTTTTAAAAATTCACAGAAACATGTTTGGTGGGTGAGAAAAGCAGGGAAGCAATATTTGAAAGAGACAATTCCCATCATTTTTCAAAACTGAAGAAAGACATAGTCTTCAGATCAAAAGTGCACCCTAAGATCCCCAAACTAAGATTAGAAGTAAAACTAAACACAGTCTCAGATTCACTGAAGCAATCCTAAAGAAATGAAAAATAAAACTACAATATAAACATAACCAGAAGAAAAGAGTACTGATTTCATGCATAGAAAGGGTAAAAGTAGACTTTGCATTGATAATAACAGATGCCATATAGATGGAAACTATAGAGTGTTTTTTTCTATCAAATGTTTAACTACAAAAATGTTAAGATAAATCAGTCAACTCTACTTTCTGCTCAGCTAGAATGGTAGTCAAAGGGAACACAAAATTAAAACATTTAAAAAAATACATAAAAAAATCAAAACATTATCAGATATTTGACATGTAAACTCAAAACCCTCTCTAAAATAAGCCATAAATAGGCAAAAACATAATCTTTTTTAGAAAAGTATTTCAAGAACTGCTTGCTAGAGTCACACTCGCCCTGCAGGTGGTGGTAGAGGGATCTACCATTTTTGGAGGGCCCAGAACTATTTGATAGAGCCACATACGTCCCT
>NW_003852485.1:3421081-3436000 GCF_000181295.1 Otolemur garnettii | reverse complement strand
CCACACTGTACCCTAGAAGTGCATTAATGTACATAGTTACCGTTCAATAAAAAAAAAAAAAAAAAAGTATTTCAATAAGGAAAAAAACCAAAATAATAGAATAAGTTAGAAAAATGTACTGGTTTAATTTTACTCTTTCCCATTAAAAATAAACTAATTCTTTTTGCAAAAGTAAGAAGATAAGAAGTTTTTAAAAGCTAAAACCATTTAAAAATGGTAAGATTCAAGAGAAAATTAGTTTAAAGGACAGTGAAAGTGTTTCTTTCTCATGGTCAAAAAGAGATTAGAGGCACTTAATATGCATTTTTTAAAAGTAGGTAGCATATTAAAAATGGAAGTAACACTGAAAGATTAAATGCATAATTCAGATCATCTAAATCAGCAATGGGAAAATAGTATATTTGTCAATCCATGAGAAAGCAAGGAAAGAAAAAAATAGGACAAAAATAATATGAATGTTAAGTAGAAAACACAAAATAATTTGGAGGGAATGATTTTTAATTATCAGTAGCTATGATATATATTGGCAGATTAAGTTTACCTTTTAAAGTCCAAATCCAAGTATATGTTATATATAAGTTATATGCATAAACAAATCTCAAAGAATGATTAAAAAAATAATATAATACCGTGGTCATGGCTGGGAAGAATCAACATTGTTGAGATGTCTATACGTCCCAGAGCAACTTACCAATTCAACGCCATCCCTATTAAAATACCAACATCCTATTTTCAAGACTTGGAAAAAATGATTCTGCCTTTTGTATGGAAGCAGGAAAAAACCCACATAGCTAAGGCAGTTCTTAGTAATAAAAACAAAGCTGGGGGTATCACCATACCAGATTTTAGGCTATATTACAAGGCCATAGTGGTCGAGACAGCATGGTACTGGCACAAATAGAGACATAGACATTTGGAATCGAACAGAAAACCAGGAAATGAAACCAGCAACTTACAGCCACCTAATCTTTTTGCACCCAACAAGAACATCCACTGGGGAAAAGACTCCCTATTCAATAAATAGTGCTGGGAGAATTGGATATCCACGTGTAAAAAACTGAAACTAGACCCACAACTCTCTCCACTAAAAATTGATAATAGACTTAAACTTAAGGCATGAAATGATAAAAATTCTCAAAGAAAGAATAGGAAAAACACTGGAAGGTATTGATCTGGGAAAGACTTTATGAAGAAGACTGCCATGGCAATAGCAACAACAGCAACAATAAACAAATGGGAGTTAATTAAATTGAAAGGCTTCTGTACAGCTAAGCAGACAACAGCCATAGCAAATAGACAACCTACCCAATGGGAAAGGATACCTGCATGTTTTGAATCAGACAAAAACTTAATAATTAGGATCTATACAGAACTTTAAACCTCAAGGAAAAAACCAACAATTCCATACATCAATGGGGAAAAGAGATGAACACAACTTTCTCTAAAGGAGATAGATGAATGGCTGTCAAATACATGAAAAAATGCTCACCTTCCCTAGTTATTAGAGAAATGCAAATTAAAACCACCCTGAGATATCAACTAACCACAGTGACATTGACCTATATCACAAAATCTCAAAACTGCAGATGCTGGTGCAGATATGGAGAGAAAGGAACACTTTACACTGCTGGTAGGACTGCAAACTAATACAATCTTTTTGGAAGGAAGTATGGAGAAACCTCAAAGAACTCAACCTAGACCTCCCATTTGATCCTGCAATCCCATTACTGTGCATCTATCCGGAAGGAAAAAAAAAAAAAAAACTTTTAGTATAAAGATACTTGTACTAGGCTGTTTATTGCAGCCCAATTTACAATTGCTAAAATGTGGAAACAGCCTAAATGCCCTTCAACCCAGGAATGAATTGGCAAGCTGTGGTATATGTATACCATGGAATATTATTCAGCCATTTAAAAAAAAATGGAGATTTTGCAGCATTTGTACTAACCTGGATGGAGGTGTAACACATTATCCTTAGTGAAGAAGCACAGGAATGGAGAAGTATGAATCCTATGTATTCGACTTTGATATGAGGACAATTAATCACAATTAACAACATGGTGGGACATGGGGGATGGGGAGAGCAGACAGAGAAGAAGGGAGGGGGTGAGGGTAAGGACAAGAAAATAATATAGTGACTAAGTCTCACACAAATTGGATTCGATTTTGACTACAGTACACTACTTAAACATTAATTTTTACTTCAACTTGTTAATATGTTGTTTGGGACATGGGATACTGCATTCTCATTTAAAAGTGAATTATGCTTGTAATTTCCCCTTTATAACAATATGTTTTTTTCCAATTTTAATATCAGGTGTATCCAGATGAAGCAGAATGATTTTGAAGTATTTCTTGTCTTTCTACTGTCTATAAGATTTGGCATGATTTGTTTTTCGAAATTATCTTTTATTTTTATTTATAAATATTAGTTGTCTATTTTTTAAGACTTTGGGAAAAAATAATAAGACGTTAATTGATGACTCTATACTGAACTTCAGAATCAAAACATTCTATAATAGACAAACTCTTATCTGACAATGCGAATGTTACCTTCCTTGCATTACTATTATTAGTATTGTTGCTTAATACTTTGTTGCAGCAATCATCTGATTTATGAATGTATTTGTCTTCATGCATTCTTTATGAGGTTTTTGTTTCTAGTCCTTATCTTAAACATTGTTATTGTCGTTAAATTTTAAGCCTTTTTTGATTTTGTGAAGGCAAAAAGTGGAAACCTAGTAAAAACATGTATAAGTAAAAACAAACAAATAAATAAATTTAAAAAATGTAATAGACAAGTACAAAATTTGGAAAATGAAAAAGCAAAATCATATAATATATTTTGGAATTTAGGTACAGCTCCACAATTAACAAAGAATAAAGGGGATTATTAAACAATGATAAAAGGAAAGCTACATCAAAGACATATTCAGAATCTTATGAGCATTTAATGATATAGCTGAACAATCTACAATAATGTATATTAACAGAGATGAAATAATCCTAACAGTAGCAGGAAATGTTAACTGCAGTTCTATCATGACCAAGTGATGGAACAGGCAAAAGTTTAGTAGAGGCATAAGTAAGTTATAGACTTTTGAGAAACAGCACTAAGATTATGAGCTCATAATTATAATAAAAATCTGTTTCCAATAAATAGAAAATATATATTCTCTGCCAGTATCTTTAGATATATTCCTATTAAAACTTAGAAGGTACTCGTTTACAATGGATGTTTTAAAGAGTTTAAATAATTAATATCAAACACACCATATTCTCTAATAATACAATTATACTGAAAACTAACTATGTAAAAGTTGCTGTTTTCTCCAAGAGACTTTCTGATGAACTTTCTAATGGCTTAATTAGAAAATCCTAAAGCAAAAGACAAAATAGTTACAACTGTGGAAATTGCAGGTAATCAACATGTGCATCCAGTCCTGGGCCATACTGTTAAAATAGGCCTTCTAGGTCTGTGTCAGTCTCGAATGCTTTTGTTAGAAATATAAGAACAAATGCAAGTAAATCATATTACCTGAAGAAAAAAGATGAGTGACAACCAATCAAACATACTAAAACGAATAAAGAGAGGAAATAATAATTATTAAATAATACAGAAGATAAAAAGAAATGCAGTCAAAATCCTAGGATGTGAAAATCTGTGCAAGAAATGTATAATCCTGATAGTTAAATAAAGAAATAGCTTTGAGATTTGAGAACAATTAATGATGGGAGTGTTCAAGTACCTTATTCAATAGTTTTCTCCATGCAGGTCTACTCTCCAATGACTGTCTCCAGTTATGACCCTCGTGATATCTGAGAGCATGTTTGTTCTACCTTGGAAATTTTTTTTTTTCAGCAAGAACTAAAAGTGCCATGTCTCCTTGAACACATGGGCTCTGGAGAAAGAAAACAACTGGTTTAGAGTCCTTGTTCCCACTGTGTACCAGCTCTGTGACCTAGGAAAATCTCACTACCCTCGCTTAGCCACACTTGTAAAATAAAGAGAACAGTGATGCTCTATAATCCATGTAACTCACATAGGATAGTTTTGTGGTACAGGAATAAGCAACAAGTAAGCACAATATGTGGTTGGGTTATAGTGATAAAAGTCATGTCTGTATCCTCTGCGGAAACTTAGGAAAATCTCTTTGACTTTATGGTTATTGGTCAAATAAAAATTAACAGTGCAAGGATATGCCTAAAATAAAGATCTGCTACAGGGCTAAAGGGAGAGAGAGAGAAAAAGAGAGAGAGGGAAAGAAGGAGGAAGAAGAGGCAGAAAGGAGAAATGGAGAATGTGCATTACGTACATGTACATGCGGTGTATGTTCACTCTAGAGAAATAGTGTAGTTTTTGTTAAAGAAGATGCGTCCTGTCTGATGGATGAACATGGCAGAAACTTGCACGATGCTTGACACATAGGAATCATTATATAAATGTTAGCTAAACTGAAGTGATAAAAAACATTTGAGTCGCTAATATACATAGATACTGATTTTTACCAAAGATAGAATGTCTAAGTGAAATAACAGAAGAAAAGCAAAACGCACAACACACTTTTCAGGAGCTAGTAACTTACATCAAAGTGCCCAATACCAGACAGGCAAATTTTTTCCTTTCTAAGAAAGGAGACTAGAGAAGTGAGGAAGACTATTTTTAATGTTTTGTGAGAACTTTTTTTACCCCTCATTTCTCCTTTTCACGTATCTTTATATTCACATACACTATTTTTCTTTTTATAGAAACAAATAAAACTACCCTACCCTTGATCAAATGGTTTATTTCAACTTTTTAAAGATTCTTTACCTCTAATTAGTTGAAAATATTGAGAAAGCCTTAATATGTCATTTAGTAGAAGAATCTGTGTTTTTGAGGGCAAGATTTGACTCCATGATTTTTCCAACAAGTGTTGTTATATTTTTAAAATGTCATATGTTCTATGTATGATGCCTGGGTTTTAATTTAATGTTCTTTTAAATTTTAAGAATAAAGATAAAATATTAGTTAAAGCAGTTAGTCCTGGTTAGGTCTGGAGGTGTTGGCAAGTGTGAAGAATGAGAACAGCCATCTGTCACCTATCAGGTATTCCCGTCTAAAAGGAGTGGCAGGTCTTGGGACCATTATAAAAATGTCTGATTATGTAATGTGTCATTTAAGACAGATTTGGAGAAGTAAAGACTGAATTTTCTATTATCTTAATTTTTAAGCTTTGCTACTTACGAAAAATCTAATCACAAAATATTATTGGAAAAAAGGTTAAATGTTTATCATGCTTGGCCTTGCTTTCAGGTGTTTTAAAACATTAATTGGCATCAGAATATTCTTGGGATAACAGTTAAAATTCAGACTCTTCTGTCCCAGGTCCAGAATTCAGGTAGGTCCTGGATAGGGCCTAGAAATCCATATTTTAATATATAGGTAATTCTAGGAAAAAATTAGGCTGTGTGTTAGTTTATGAGGGCTGCCATAAATACTATAGTCTGTCTTGCCTGAATACCAGAAATTTTTTTTTAAGAGAGCTTTAACGCTCACTTTATTTCATTTTCTTTTCTCTTTTTTTATTGAATGGTAATTATGTACATCAATGCACTTCTCAGGTACAGTGTGGGGTTTCCACACACAATCCAAAACACTTCCATCAAACTGGTCAACACAGCCTTCATGTCATTTTCTTAGCTATTATCCTAAAACGTTCACATTCTACTCCTAGAAAGATTCACCTGCACCCCTGCAAGACAGACCCCAGAGGTGATTCCTCCAATCCCCCTCTCTCCACCCATTTCCCCCTCCCCTGTCCCCTGAATACCAGAAATTGATTTGCTCACAATTCTTGAGGCTGGAAGGTCAACATGGAGGTTTGCAGATTGGAAGTTTTCTGAGGCCTCTTTCCTTGGCTTCCAGTGGCTGCCTTCTTGCTGTATCCTCACATGGTCTTACCTCTGTGCAAATGCATCCCAGGTTTGTTTCTGTGTGCTCAAATTTTCTCTTTTAATAAGGTCACCAATCAGATCAGATTGGACTTACCTTAAGGTCCTCGTTTTAACTTAATTCTGTCTTTGGAGGCCCTATTTCCAGTCACATTCTCATGTATTGGGGATTAGGTCTTGATATTTGAATTTGGGATAGGGAACTCAATTCAGCCTCTAATAGGTGGTATAGTAGATACAAAATGCTCTAGGAAGCCATGCTTTCATCTCTTGATAACATTCTGCTTTGATACCTGTCAAAAGGATCAATGCCTATGCATTGATATAAATGCCTATGCAATATATTGAGGATTTGTCTTCTCTAACCCTGTTTTTTGAAAAGGAGCTGGCTTTTTATTAACTCCCCCTGTAAACTTGCAAAACAAACAGACCTTGGGCTGTCCTTGATGCTCAAATCCAAGACATAGCTCTACTCTCCCACTTTCCCCTAATAGCACTTCTTGAAAACTACGGGAAGAGCCTGGAAATGTCAAAGTCAGGAAGGGAAAATTCACCCAATGGACCCTATCATGGCCACCTGACTTATAGGCTATTGATATGTAGCTGAAACCTTTCATCCTACCCTGCACAAATACTATGAGGCGGGGGGGCAGGGTGGTGGTGGTATCAATATGCTTTAGGAAAGAATTGTGTTTCCAGAAGGTTTAAAAAAATCTTTATCATTGACATTCTTGCAGTTGCAGCTCACTAGGGGCATTGAAACCATGTTTATAAATTTTGGCGCAATTATACTTAACTTTAAAGGTAGGCTTCACAACCATGTATAGTAGAAAATAGTTCCCCATTCCCCATATGGTCAGCTTAAGGTAACAGTATGTTTTGCCCATATCCTGTTAAAAGATCCTTCCAGAATGAATCCTATCACCAGCAGGGACATAGACCCTGAGGGAGCCTCATACATGATAGCATGGAGGAATTCGCAGGAGAAACTCTTCTTGTCATGCAAATGAGTGAGGGTGATAGAGGTTTGTAATTTCTGAAATTCTTATAGTCAACTGTAAATTGTGTTTTATGTGGTAATAGCCATTTTGTAGATACAAAATTGAAATTAATTTTTTTGAACAAAAAGTATAGGCACCAATGAATACCCGATTCATTGAAGCATTTCCTCTGATACTGTATCAAGCTTCTACACTTCACTTGACTGTCAAATGCTCCTGTGAGCACCATATTAGCAAAATGAAGAATGAAAGCGTGTCTAAATAATTCAGAGGAACAACACCTCCTTTCTCTTGAAACGATCAAAGAATTTAAGCAGAGTTCAGGTTTCCACTATAAAGACTACTATATACTTTTTTGATTTGTGAATCAAGATGCTCAACATAAAAGAAAAATTTTTTAAAAGATCCATTAACCGAGAAAGAACATTGTTATCATTTTTGCATATTTGTCAGTAGTCTGTCACGAATGTTTCTCTTTTCCTTTTTTCCCCCACTACAAATTGGTTACAGAACTACAATTACTTCATATTTCATTCTGCATGTGTAAAGATGAGTTTACACCTAATTCAGCACCTTCATCAAAGAGCATTCCTTAAAGGAGAAGGTCAACTATATATGTATTCGGAGCCCTTAAATGTCAGGAATTTGTCTTCTATATCTTGTTACATAGCTGATAATTAGGAGTGACAATAATGGGGATCAGACAAGAATGTTTTATTCTATATCAGGAAAAGAAAACAAATAGATTATTTGATTTGATGTGACTAAAATCATCTCAGTTGGAGCTATGGATTTCAAATTACACCTATATCTCTCTTACATGCTTTCCCCTTTTCTGTAGTGACCTATGTCATACTATTTATTTTTCTGTTACTCCCTTCTGTTTTTAATTTTCTACTTTTTAAAACATTCCTTTTTCATTCCTTCAGTATTCCAATGACATAGGCTCAGTGCCTGGAATCCTGCAAGTGCTTGGTCATGTTGGGTTCCTTTGGATACCTCCTCTAGCTAAAGAAACAATATCAACATATTTCATCTGGCACCAAAACTATTATAGTAATTTAAAGTTATATATACAATGTTAGATCTAGGTAAAAACTTAGGAATTATTTAGACTAGAAATGAAAAATAGAAGGACCTCCACAATTAACTGGTTGGGGCTCTGTGTACAGCTAACTTTGGTTTTGGTGACAAAAATCTATACCATTGGAGAAACATTTATGAGGGTCATGGTCAGAGCTACTGACCCATTAAAAAATAGAGATTTAATCATAAGACTATAGAATGCTTTCCTTTCCCCATACCTTACCATTATCCCAACAGGACATCAGTGCAATAAGTGTGGATTAAAGTATGAAAGCAATAATTTTGAAATACATCTTGAAGATCCTTTACAACAAAGGCCTAATCTCCAGGGGAAAAGATTTTATAGAGCATTATTGTGGATAAGGGAAGACTATTTCTCACGCTCAGTTCTTACCTTTCTTTCTGGACCAAAGGAGAAACCAAACATCATCAATAAGTGTCAATACCTCAAGGAAATAAATGAGGAATGATGCAGTAAAAGAAAGAAGCTATACTATTAGAGAAACGTATGTGGAAGTCACAGGTCCAAGGCAGACATCCACTGAATGATTTTTATTTCATCAAAATATTATATAATATTCTCCCTTAATATCATTCTAATTAGGCTCCAGTATAATAACACTGCTTAGAAAGGCTGTGAAACACAAACACTGCATAGAAAGGCTGTGAAACACAAATTTTCTTCCCAAAGGAGTATTTAGGGAAGGCCAATGTCAAAGAGGACAAAAACAAGGACACTAGAGGAATTTAAAGCTTTCGACACTTTGTATCTATAGCAAATATTAAGCATGCTGGAAAAGAAATTTAAAATAGTCATGATTACCATCCTCAGGAATTTAACAAAAAATCTAGAGACCATGTGAGAATAGATGAATAATGAAGGAAGGGTGAGATAGAAAAAGAAGTGCTAGAAACAAAAGCACTGTACCAGAAATGAAGAGTTCCTTTGATAGATTCATTGGTAAACTTGATACAGTGGAGCAAAGAACTAGCCTGCTTACAGTGGAAGCTTGTCAATAGAAAATTCTCAGACTGGAATGCAAAGAGAAAATATAATAACAGTAATTAAAAAAAATAAGCTTCAGGGATTGTGAGATAATGATTAAAAAGTGTAATGTAATCAGTTTGTATATAAAACCAGCACACTGTACCCCATGATTGCATTAACGTACACAGCTATGCTTTAATTTAAAAAAGTATAATGTACATGCAATTGAAATACCAGAAGAAGAATAAATAAAGAATAAGAAAAATAACATTTGAAAGGATGTGTCCAATAAGTTCCAAAATTAATGACAGATACTAACTACACATTCAGGAATCTTAGAGAACACTATACAACATCAATACCAGAAAACCACATCTAGGCATGTTGTATTCAAACTGTAGAATACCGAAGACAAAGAAGAAACTTTGGAAGAAGCCAGAGGTGGTAAAATGTCTTAGTTACAGAAGAACAACAATAATATAGTAATCATTTACAGTGAATTTCTCATCATAAACCAGCCAGGCATGAAGAACATAAATTTAAATACTCAAGGACTAAAAGAAAAAATTCACTAACCTTGAATTTTATATCCAACACAATTAACTTTCAAAAGTAAAGTAGATTTGGGCTTTCTCTGAAAAAGCAAAGACTGAAGAAGTTAATCACCAGCAGGTTTACCATACAAAAAATGAGTTCTACAGATAGAAAGAAAATGATGTAGGTAAGAAAATCAGATGTATGTAAAGAAAATAAAGTGTCAGAGAAGGAATAAATGAATGTAGTTAAAAAATTATTTTTTCTATTTTTAATTGACCTAAAAGGTAATTATTTACAGTAAAAATAGGAAAAAAGTATTGGATGATTATAGAATATATAATATGTATAAATTAAAATGAATGACAGCAATGTCGTCATAAAGAATAATAGGAAGGAATTAGAAATATTATATTATTAAGTACTTGTATTGGATGTGAAGTAGCATGATGTTATTTGAAGAAGGACTTAAATTCGTTTATAATGTGTATTGGAAACAGGACAATTACTGAAAGAATTTAGGAAAAAGTATTATTGATATGTTGAGAGTTAAATCTCTGTTAAGTTTAAATCTTAAAAGTTGAGTTAAAATGCTCAGTTAAAGTTAGAGAAGGCAGAAAATAAGGGTAAAAAACAAGAAAGAAAGAATAAGTCCAATGAAGGTCATAGTTAGTCAAACAATGTATATCTTAAAATGACTATATTATTAAATCACTTTAAATGTAAATGGTCTAGAATAATGAATGAAAAGAGAGAGATTGTCATAGTGTATGCAAAAACAAATCCAATTATATGTTGTCCACAAGCAAACCATTTTAGATATAAAGATGGAGAATTTTTTTTTTTTAATTTATGAATGGTATGGGGGTACATATGATTAGATTACATGGTTTGCTTTTGTAAGGTTACAGGGTGAATGATAGTTTTGTCCTTCACCAAGGAAGTGTGTGATATACTCATACAAAGTACCCATAGGGTGGGAATTTACCCAACTTTCCCCCCCTGTCCCCATCTTCCCGACTTGAATTTTATTGAAATTTTTTCTCATGTGAGCATGTAGCTGTTAATCCATGAGTTCCAATTTTTGCTGAGTACATGTGATACTTGTTTTTCCATTCTTGTGAAACTTTTCTTAGGAGAATGTTCTCCAAATCAAGATGGAGTATTATTATTATTATTATTTTTGAGACAGAGCCTTAAGCTGTCCCCCTGGGTAGAGTGCTGTGGCATCACAGCTTAGCAACCTCCAACTCCGGGGCTCAAGCAATCCTCCTTCCTTAGCCTCCCAAGTAGCTGGCACCACAGGCACCCACCACAATGCCCGGCTATTTTTTGGTTGCAGCTGTCATTGTTGTTTGGTGGGCCCAGGCTGGATTTGAACCCACCACCTTAGGTGTATGTGGCTGGCACCTTAGCCACTTGAGCCACAGGCACCAAGCCAAGATGGAGTATTATTAAAAATAAATAGATGGAGATAAATATTTCATCAAATCAAAATTAAGCCAGAGTAGCTATATTTATTTCTGACAAAGCAAACTTAAAAACAAGTGAAATTATTAGGAATAAAAGGGAGAATTACACATGATAAAGGGGGTTGATTCTCCAAGGAGAAATAACAATTCTTGATGCGTACACAACTAACATTAGAGGCAAAAACTAATAGAACTAAAGGAAAATATAGATGGCTTCATAATTAAAGTTGGAGTAGTTAGAAACTTCAAACCACTCTGTTGATATTTGATTGATCTAGATTGCAGTAAATTAGCAAAGATATTCTTGATCTGGCAGCACTATTTGTCATGTTGATCTATTTTGATCTAATTAACTCTTATATAACCATCCAAAAACAGCAGAATATACATTCTTATGAGTTCACATGAAATATTCAGCAAGGTAGCCCACAATCTAGACCACTGAGGACACCTATTGAAATAAATTTAAAAGAATGGAAATGATACAAAGTATCATGAATTTAAATTAGAAATCAATGACAGAAAGATAGCAGGGAAATATTCTCCCAAATATTAGTGAACAACAAACTTTAAATAACACATGGGTCAAATAAGAAGTCTCAAGAAAATTAAAGAAATATTTTGAAATAAATGTAACTATAATTTATCAAATTTATAGGTTGCAACAAAAGCTGTGTTCAGAGGCAATTTATACTATTAAATTCTTATTAGATCCAAAGGTGTGACTAGATTGAAAGTGAAAAGATAGAAGTATCTCATGCAAATAGTAAACAAAAGAGAGTAGGGGGTAACTATAATAATATCAGATAAAAATAGACATTAAATTAAAAAATGTTAATAAGAGATGAAGAAGGACATTATTAATAAAAGGCTTCATATAGTGAAAAGATGCAAAAATTATAAGAATTTACACACCTAATTACAGACCATATAAATATATGAAGTAAAAACTGACAGAATTGAAGGGAGAAATAATAGTTTTGCAATAATAGTTGAAGACTTCAGCATTCTACTTCTAATAATGTACAGAACAACTAGACAGAGAATGATTAAAGAAACAAAAGATTTAACAACACAACAGAACAACTACCCAACAACAATAGTGCATACATTCTTCTCAACTGTAATGAGGTATTTCCCAGGATAGACCATATATTAGGCCACAAACTGAGACCTAAGGTATTTAAAAACATAAATATTTGATGAAGGTAGATATCAATAATCAAAGTAAAACAGGAAAATCCCCAAATTTGTGGAAGTTAAATAGTTCACTCTTAGCCAATGTTTCCAAGAAGAAATCATCAGGGAAATTAGAAAATAGAGACAAATAAAAATGAAAATACAACATTTCAAAACTTATAGGATGTCACAAAAATAGTACCAAGGAGTATATTTATAGCTATAAGTACTTACATTAAAAAACAAGAAAGATCAAAATTAACAACCTAATGGTACAAATTAAGACAATAGAAAAGTAAGAAAAAACTAAACCCAAAGCTAGCAGAAAGAAGGAAATAATGAAGAGTAGAGCAGATATAAACAAAATAGAGAATAGAAAAACATTAGAGAAAATAAAACTCAAAGTTGGCTCTTTGAAGAGATCAACAAAATTGGTACACAGAGTAAGAAAAAAAAACAAAGCAGACTCAAATGATTGAAGTCAGAAAGAAAAATGGGGCTATTACTACTGATTCTACAGGAATTAAAAGGATTACAAGTGAGTGCTATGAATAATTGTATGCCAACATATTGTATAATCTAAGTCAAATGGATGAATTTCTAGGGACTAAATAACAAAGAAATAGAAAATAGAGAAAATCTAAATAGATCTATTAAGGAGATTAAATAATCTCCTGACAAAGAAAATTGCTGGACCTGATGTCTTTATTGTATATTGTACCACACAATGGAAGCACATCTGATGCCGATGGATTAAAAGACATAATATTGTTAAGATTTAATACCACCCAAAGCAATCCACGGATTCAATGTAATCAGTATCATAATCTCAAGGTTGGTTTATTGTGGAAATGGAAAAGCACAGCCTAAAACTAAAAAGTCAAAACAATCTTGAAAAAGGAGAAAAAAAGAGCAAGAGAACTTGTACTTCATGATTTCAAATCTTATTATAAAGCTACAGTAATAAAAACAGTGTGTTACTTGTATAAAGACAGCATAATCACATATAATAATTTTTGACAAGATGTCCAAGACAATTAAATTGGGATAAATGGGCTTTTCAGCAAATGATGGTGAGAAAACTGGTTATCCATTTGCAAAAAAAGGAAAAAAAAAGTCATATCTTTACCTAACATTATATACAAAAATTAAAGTGGATCAAAATCCTAAAAGTCAGCCTTAAAACTATAAAAAAATCCTCGTGGCTTGGCGCCTGTGGCTCAACCAGCTAAGCTGCCAGCTGCATAATCCTGAGCTGGCAGGTTCAAATCCAGCACGGGCCTGTCAAACAACAATCATGGCTGCAACCAAAAAAAAATTCCATGTAGAACACAATATAGGGCATTTAATCTAGCAATTGTTCTTTTTATGTGACATCAAAGCATAGGCAACAAAAGAAAAAAGTGGACAAATTGAACTTAAAGAAAATTTAAAAATTTTGTGCATTAAAAGACACTAACAGTGTAAATAGGCAACGCAAAGAATGGGAGGAAAATTTGGGAGATGATACATCTAAGGGTTTAAATAACCACAAAACAGAGAGAATGCCTTAAATTAAACAATAAAAGGATGGACAACCTAATTCAAAATGGGAAAGGGCTTGAATAGACATTTCTTTAAAGATGTGTAACAGGACAATAAGCACATAGAAAGATGCTCTTCACAAATCATGAGAGAAATCAAAATTACAGCGAGATGCCCCCTCATCCCCATTAGCATAGCTACTATTAAAAAATACAAACAAAATAAATATTGTCAAGGTTGTGGAAAAATTGGAACCCGTTTTCACTGTTGGTGGGAATGTAAAATGTACAGCCCCTGTGGAAAAGCAGTTCCTCAAAAAATTAAAAAGAGGATTTTTATATCTACTTCATCTACCAATTCTGCTTCTGGGTATATATCTAAAAAATTGAAAGCAAGATCTCAGAGACACACTTGTACACTCATGTTCCTAGCAACATCATTCACCACAGCTCAGATGTCAAAGTCACCAAAGTGACCATTTCAGGTGAATAGACGAGCAAATATGTGTATGTATAATAGAATATTGGCCTTCAAAATGAAGGAAATTCTGACATATGCTATAACGTAGATAAACCTTGGGCTCATTATATTAAAGGAGATAAATTAGTGACAAAAAGGTAAACAGTATACAATAAAACTCTGTGAGATCTTTAAACAAAATCATAGAGAAAGAAACTGGATGATGGTTGTGTGATGCCCCAACTGCACCCATTTTGAGCAAGTGAACCAGACTTACTCCATTTTGTTAAGAGCTTGCAGCCCCCCCCCCCGCCCCCCGTGGAACCAAAATAGCCCTTTGAGCAAGCAGTGACCCTGCAAAAATAGGAAGGAAATTTAGCTGAGAGCTGCAAAATCCTGTGACAACTGAAAAAATCTTGTGAACAAGGACAGTCCTGTCACAAGTCCGTCTGGTCTGTCTGTGTGCGTTCTAAGACCCCTCCCCATAGCTCTAATCTTGCAAATATCAGCTTCTGTAAAATTCTGCTAATGGTAGGGCTTCCCATCCCCCGCTTGAAGTGCCATAAAAAAATTTACACTCCTGCTTCAAGGGGGTCAAGAGACATAGTGGCGTGAGCTTGCTCTTGACTGGCCAGCCCACTAAAGGACCCTGGCTTAATTTGAACACAGTGTGCTGGTGTTTCTTTATAATTCCACTTGCGGTCGGTACAACAGTTGCACAATATTATAAATATATTTAATG
>NW_003852485.1:3392097-3420854 GCF_000181295.1 Otolemur garnettii | reverse complement strand
GATTCGAACCCGCCACCTTAGGTGTACGTGGCTGGCGCCTTAGCCGGTTGAGCTATAGGCGCCGAGCCGAAACTGTATATTTGAAAATGTGGTATATATTAAATGTATTCACTACAATAAAAATTAGAAGTAAAATTCTCCTGGAATTATTATGCAACATCAGGGTCACAGGATACAAGGATAAAATATAAAAATCAATTGTGTTCAAATATGCCAGACATGGACTATTAGAATTTGTTATATTTTTTTAATTGCTAACAACAGCACCAAAAAGATGTGGATACTTAGGTACAAATGTAACAAAATAAGTATATCATCTATAGGTCAAGCTAAAAACGCTCAGGAAAGAACTGGAAAAATAGCAAGAGATTCTGTGCTGAGTCAATATTGCTAACATGAAATTCTTTCTTACTTGATCTACAGATTCACATAATCCCATTCAAAATGCCAATATGCTATTTTTAGATATTTCCAAACTAATTCTCATTTATATGGAAAGCCAGAAGATCTAGAATAACACCGAAGAAGGTAAAGAGAAACAAAGTTCAAGGATTCGCGCTACGAAAATTCAAGACTCTACAGTAATAAAGACAATATGGCTTTGGGGAAAAAAAAAGGATATAGAGATTGAATGAACAGAACAGAGAGTCCAGAAGACTTCACACAATTACATTCAAGTTATCTTTGAAAAGACACAAAAGCAATTCTGTAGAAAAAGAATAGCCTTTTTTCAACAAATGATGCTGAAAGAGTTGGATGGATGTTCATATACAAATAAAATCAATTTGGACGCATAGTTGTTTTAGACCTTACCCATAAATCTTCTCAAAATTTATAAAAGTTAAATATAAAATACAAAATCTTAAACTAATTCCAAAGTATGAAAAAAATGTATGGATCTGTGTGTTTTTTTTTTTTAATACAACACCACAAGCATGACCCATAAAAAAAAAAAAAAAAACTAGAGGATTTGTACTCTATTGAAATTAAGTACTCTGCAAAAGACAATGGTAAGGAATAAAAAGAAAGGCCACGGTCTGGGAAATCATATTTATAAACACATCATATTAAGGACTTGTACACAAAATAGACAAAGAACTCTGGAAATTCAACGGTAAGGAAACAAACAACCCAATTAAAAATGGCCCAGAGATCTGGATGGTTACCACATTGAGAATGATGCCCTGTGTCCTGGAGGTTGGTCATCTGTAACAAGTGCACCCCTCTAGGGGAGGACTCTGACAATGGAGCAGGTCAGACATATGTAGGCTGGGAGCACATCAATCCAGTCAATCTTGCTATGAACCTACAACTGCTCTAAAATGTTATTCTATTTTAAAAAAACAAAAACAAAGAAAAGAAAACCCCTGAAACAGCAGGTAGGGTGGCTCATGGCTGTAATCTTAGCACTCTGGGAGGCCAAGGCAGGTGGATTACCTGAGCTGAGGAGTTTGAGATTAGTCTAAGCCAGAGCAAGACACTGTCTCAAAAAAAAAAAAAAAAAATAGCTGGGCATTGTGCAGGCACTGGTAGTCCCAGCTACTTGGGAGGTTGAAGCAAGAGAATCCCTTAAGCTCAAGAGTTTGAGGTTGCTGTGAGCTATGATGCCACAGCACTCAGCTCAGGGTGACAGCTTGAGACTCTGTCTCAAAACACCACCACTACCAATAACAACCCCTCCCCCCACAAAACTCTGATATTTACCTGAACACGTAGCCCATTTTCTTTTCTTAACTACATAGGCAGGTACTCAGAATAAAAGTAGAAAGGGATAAAATTCACACACACACAAAAAAATAAACTTCAAAAACAAACAAAAATATATACAGATGAAACAAAAATCATTTGAAAGATTCCTGATATAATTTGTCATTAAGAATTTGAAAATTAAAATAATAAGCTATTATTATACACTTCTTACAATGGCTAATGTGTAGAACTTATTACTAATTGCTGGTTGGGCCTCCAACAACAATGCTACATCCCCTTTGGAAGACAGTTTGGTAGTATTTTACAAAACTAAACATGGTTTTGCAATATATCTAGGCAATGTGCTGCTAAGTATTTATGTCTATATAAAACCAGAATATTACCCCTATAGTAGCTTTACTTAGTATTACTCCAAACTGGAAATACCAATGTGCTCATCAATAGGTAAATTAATAAACAAACTATAGTATGTTTATACAGTGAAATATTATTCAGTGATAAAAAATAAATTATCAAGATACACAAAAATATGGATGAATTTTAAATGCTTATTACTAAGTAAAAGCTACCAGTTTTAAAGGCTATATATACTATGTGCTCTCAATTATATGACATTCTACAAAAGACAAACCTATAGAGATGATACAAAGATCATTAGTTCTAGGGTCCCCTGGGAAGAAGGATTAAACATTGGAAGTATAAGGAATTTTTTTGGGGGGGGGTGAAACTCTTTTGTAGATATCATAATAATAGCTAAACTATGCACTAAGCATTTCTCAAAACCCCTAGGACTTTATGGCGCATGAATGAACCTTACTGCCTTATTCATTTTGGCTGGTCAACAAAAATAGCATAGACTGGGTAGCTTACAAACAACTCAAATTTATTTTTCATAACTCTGAAGGCTGGGAATTTGAGAGCAAGGCACTGGCTGATTTGGTGTCTGGGGTGTGCCCAGTCCTTCTATATGACACTTTTCCAGGGTGCCCTTGCCTGGTGAAAGCTCCCTTGGGCCTGTTTTACAAGGGAACTAATCCTGTTCCTGCTGTTCATGTGGACTCCACTTTCTGAATACCACTATTTGGGGGGTTAGGATTTGAATATGAATTTGGGGGGCACAAACAGCAAAACTACTACTTGTATATAAATGTTTTTAAAAAATCATTTAGGAGGTCAGGAGATCTCAGGGTGAAATGCAGACAGTGACAATACAGCTCCACTCCTTTACAAAGATATGAAACAGTCCTGCTGAAGTGTATGTGGGGAAAGGTGCTGACCTAAGTAACTTTGGAAATGAATGGGCTTTAGAAGACTAAAAGCCAAAGGCCCTGTACATAAACACCGTACCGCAGTTTAAAGAGCTGTCTCCTGGGGGTACAGGTGAACAACCCCCAAACCACTATAAATAAGTACTGCAACTGGATAACTAAGTAAGCAGATAGCAGATGGTGGCAGCTGGGTCCCCTTCTCACTGGGGGAAGAATAGAATGATTATATGGTCAAGGATTAGAGTTAGAATATCTGTTGTGAACTTATGATTAGTGTACTAAAGGTATAGATGGTTACACATAAATAATTATACATATTTTTATATATTTTGGTTGGCACACACATATTTATTCCCTTCTCCATTCAGTGAGGGGGGGGTCTGGAGGGATGACATCTTCATATCAATGAACACCACTCACCCCTAGAACTTGGTGCTAAAATTGTATAAATGGGCGTTGGATTTTTGAAGGAATAGGTGATTCTAGGATTGGGAAATGATATATAAAAATTAAATTTTTAGCAGGGGCATTAAATTGTTCAAAACAGTTTTGAGGCCTGCTTTACTTATTGGTACTGTTGGATATTACAGAAATTAGGCATGGGTGTTATTTTTCTTTCTTGTCTTTCTTTTTCTTTTCCTTTTTTTTTTGTTTATTTAATGTGTGGCCAAAGACTATTTTTCTTCTTCCAATGTGCAGCATAAAAAAAAGATTGGACACTAATAGTCTAGAAGATCTTGCAGTGAACTTAAGTAAGGAGGTGCTTAAATAAAAACAACTCCACGAAACCATGCAATGATGGGTGTATCAAAGGGATACAGGAACCAACTAAAACAATTCCTGGAAACCAGAGTTAATCTAATTCCAGCAACAAAACACAGTTGTATTGGATTATAAAACAGAGTATAAACAAATACTCAGGAGTTTATACTGATATAAATAATTAATTAAATAAATAAATAAGGAGAAGAGAATGGCCAAATCTCCTATGCAGAAGAACTTCAAATAATTTATGTATTAAATTATTGCCTTCAAGGAAGTGAAGCAACCCCCACCCCCTTTTAAGGTGGTGTGTGCATAGTGATTTTATTATTATCATTGTTATTATTATTATTATTTTTTGCTGTTTTTGGCCAGGGCCGAGTTTGAACCTGCCACTTCTGGTATATGGGGCCGGCGCCCTACTCCTTTGAGCCACAGGTCCCACCTGCATAGTGATTTTATCTCAAAGAAAAAGAGCATACAAAGGGTAAAAGAAGAATAATTTTACAGTGGTGAAATCTGACAAACACTACCTCAGCCAGGTAATTAAGATTAATGTCAACAGCAATAAATCATATTGATGACATGTACTATTAATATGTCACTAAAATGGCACTTTACCTCTGTGGTCTTTCTCCCCTAAACATAAAACTCCAATCACATCATGAAGAAATCATTCAGAGTTTTTCCTATAAATTAACTGACCAGTACACTTCAAAACTGTTCAGGTCATCATTAAAAAAACAAAAGTCAGAGAAATTCATACCAAGAATTCTTAGTCAAGAGAAGCCTGAGAGATACGATGTCTGAAGGTCATGTGCCATCCTGGATTGGTTCTTAGAGCAGAGAAGGGACATAAACACACAGAAATCTGAAAACCGTATAAATTTTCAGTTAATAATAACATATTAATATTTGTTGATTAATTGTAACAAGTGTATTGAAATAATGTACATGTATTCTGTGAATCATAGGAGAAGCTAGGTATGGGTTATATGGGAACATAGACTGCAATTTCTTTGGTAAACCTTAAACAATTCTAAAATAAAGGTTTTATATAAAGAAAAGAATGTCAGAGATTTGCATATAGTAAATATCTGTTGAGTTAGTGATTAGTGGCTGCCTAATGAACTAAGGTGACAAGTATTTGCAGATTCTGTTCGAGATCAGCAGTGCTCCATCATAGATGAAACTAATGTATTTATGATCTATGTACAAATGACTTAATAAAGAAAAAAAAATCAAGCCAGAGGAAGAAGGTTAGAAACAGGGAGGGAAAAGTTTAAAGAACAACAACAAAAAAGAAAATGTAATGAATTACCATAAATAGGAGAAATATGAAAAAAAAAGATCAGCAGTGCTCCTATAGAATAAAACTATTCATCATTTTTGTTAGGGTTTGAGGTCTGTGGGGGCGGGGGGCAGGATTAGGTGGATGCCATTACTACCACATCTGATGATAAAATCTCCTCACTTTGTACAGAACGTAACTGAGACCTGTAGTAACTCTACAGATGGGGAGCAGCAAGCTAACAGAATTCCTAGTCAGATATGTTGTAATCACTGATTTTGACCTAGGTCAGACTCTTGTTCCAATGTTACTGGCTAAGTGACCTTGAGCAAGTGCTTTACAAGTATTGGCCATTGTTATGTGTTGATAACTTCCTGAGTTCTGGGCATTGCTCTCAGCCTTTTATTATCGTTGACTCATTTTACACATGCATGTGCATATGAACACACACATGTATACACCAAAGGAAAATTATTTTTCCCATTTTACAGAGAAGTTAAATGACTTGCCCTAGATTACTCAGCACGCAAAATGTCAGGGTTCAGTATTCAAACTTTAGTTTGGGGCCGATGTCTGTGTCCTTAAGCCATAAGAATAGTATTATTTTGGAAGCACATAGAAAATATAACCTTTTGAGGTAATGAGAGCTTGAAATGAGCTAATTATTAGAAGGTATTTGGCAAAATTGAAGTTAATAAATATTACTCTTTGCCCTATTCTTTACCTGTGTAAAGATAAAACATCATTACCAGTCTCTGGCTGGCTGACTAGAACTGCAGCCTTTGTCTCTTAAGAACACATATATCTTGCAAGGGTACAAGTGAATCTTTCTATGAGTAGAATATGAATGTTTTGACATAATAACTAAGAAAGTTACATGAAGGCTATGTTAACCAGTTTGATGGAAGTGTCTTGGATTGTGTATGAAAACACCACACTGTACCCCCAAAGTGCATCAATGTACACAGTTACCATTCAATAAAAAAAAAAAAAAAAGAACACATATTAAGAAGCAGAAATGTACTTTATGCTCCTCTGATTACAAACTCTGAAATCACCACATTTTAAAACTTAAAAATATTCTAGCATTAACTAATTTGACTAATATGAATTTTCCTTAACATCAACCCCATGCTCTATATTTACCCTTGAGTCTCTCTCTGCTAAAGGTTTCAGACTGAAACATTTTATTTTATGTAGCTTATTTTTGAGGGTTTATATGTTGTAGCAGACATTAAGAACTGTTTTGGCATTCAGGTAGCAGACACTATACTATCTTGGATAATATTAATCAATAATTATAGTAAAGTATTTAATGTTTATTGAAGATTTACTGTATGGCCGGCTCTGGGGTAAACGTTTGCATTTATCAAGATGCCATTATTATTCTTCCCATTTTATTTTTTGAGCTGAGCAAATCAGGGCATGAAGTAACTAAAGAACAGGCCCAGATTCATACTGCTAACTTTCTACATAGCAAGAACCCAAATGGATGTCTGTTTAATTGTGGGTGGTGCTCTTAATCACTATTATGTGGCAAGGTAAAATTTCCCCAGGATCCAACCAAATTATGAAGTACTCATGAAAGTTTGATTATTAAAGGCAATTTAAAGATGCAATTTTGAACATGAAACACAATTTCTTGATTTGGGACTTAAATTGTTTCCAAAAAATCTTGTTATTTTGCCTTTTTCTTGCTGTTATTTGGGTATCAATAGTTTGGATATTATTAAAAGTTGCTCCAATAGTAACAGTTTGGATTTGCTCTGTGTGTTTTAATATTAAATTATCTGCACAAAATGCCCACAGTTTATAAAACATGCATGCCACATTTTCTTCTGTATTGTCATAGAAAATAAACAAACAATGGTACTTAAGTAGTTTCTATTTTTATGACTGGTTTAGCCTTTCAGTGGTCAACAATAGAGTTTGCTTCTTTTAAAATGATTTACTCACCAATATATTATGAAACAGGGGCATTTTTCATTGTCTCCGGTCACAGTATTATTGAATACTCATGTTTACTTACTGAAGCATTTTATTTAGAATAGGAATACAAAACATTAATGCGGGCTTTGTTAAATTTGCCACTTCTTTGATAAATGAAAAGTACTTGAGTTGAGGACAGCATTTCAATGGTATTGAAAACCTCTGAGGCTTTTCAAGCAAATAAAGACTTTTTATTTGTCATTCTCATCTATATTAGACTAGCAAATTGAATCAGAACTCTTTGACAGTGTTAAATTTTCAGATTTTATTTTTCCAAACCACCTTTGCTATCCTAGGTAGGACAATTTGCATTTGAGGGTCAAAGGTATTTTTTTTTTTTTGAAATCAAAGGCATATGTTAGCATTTAAGCATAGGTAATTGTAAATATACGCCTTTAATACGTATGATGCACAATAAGTGAGTTTTTATGTTTTTGTGGGAACTAAAAGGCCAGTGAAGGTGTGGAGAGAGAGCACAAAATGCACACCACAGCCACCACAATGAGCCGTGTATCCAGTACAAATAAAATCCTGTTTTAGAGGGTATTTCTGACACTTGAGTAAGAACTGTCTAGTATCTTTACATTTTGTAAATTCTTATTTGATTTTGAATTTTTTTCCCTTCATATATAAAACCCCACTTTATTCTACCCCTAACAGTTAAAAATGCCATCATAATAGGCCAGGCTTATCCTCTTTCCCCTTCTACTTTCCATTATTGCTAGCAGCACGACAACTCTCCTATCACCCAGGGTTACAACCTTGAGTCCATCTTTGATTATCTCTCTTTCTACCTCGTGTCTAGGACCTTTCTGTGTCCTGCCATTTCTTTCTTTTATAATGTTTGAAAAGCCAGTTTCTTCTTTTTTGGTTCCTACCACCAAGACCCCAATCTACTTCCTTTTATTTTCTTTTATTTCTGCTTCAACTATTGCGATCTTCCACATTCTTGCTTCCATATCTTTCTTCTTCCATCTCAACTACTAGGTGGCTGTCAAGTCCACGTCTCTACTGGCAGGTCTAAAACACAGGCGAGAAAATGGCTTAACTTCAAAACGAGCACATAGAAAAGGAAAGCCACTGTTGGTTAAGCATACAAATGATAATCAACACTAAAAAAGTGTGTTCCACGGAACCTTAGGCTCGTCAGATATTTTACACACATAGTTATACATACATATATAATTTTGTGCTCAAACGATCTTGGGAACTGCTGCATATAATAACTACAATATCAGATTCACAGCAGCTTATTCAAAGCTCCGGGAAGTCCAGTGGGAACATGAATCTTATTTAGCATTTTTAGAGAAAATGGTCATCAAATGTATCTGTCTATGGAATTCTACCCTATTTTTTAAAAATATAATACTAAGAGCACATTGTGGAGAAAGTTGTCCTATGCTGACACCTTGCTCTATATGCATTTCAGATTGTTCCCTTAAATAGGAGAGCAAACCACTGTTCTGGAAACCAAAAGAAAGCTTCCTGTACCAGAGTGTTGTTAATGGTTTATTTCCTGAGGTAGGAGGATTTGCAGGGGCGAATTATACCAGAAGTGGCTATTAGGAAACATTGTCACTGCTATCTTCACAGAAACCTCCTTCAATTATGTTACATGAAGAAAGGATATACCCCATCTTTACACTTCCTGCAGTGTGTATGAAGAAATGAAAACAATAAACAACAAAAAAGGCTTTAGATCCCAAAGCTAATGTCTTGTTATCTTTTAATGTAAATTCATGTTAGTCCGGGACAGTTTCTATTATGCTCTCGACAGCTTACTGTTTGCTGTATAAGCTGAAAAGAATTTGCCATTGATCATTCAGTGTATGGCAAACTCTTTATGAGCTTATTGTGTTGGAAGTGTAGCTCTCAGCCACACTATCTGACAAAAGTGTCTATATAAGCAGTCATCCTGAAGTGCTGATTCTGTTATTTGATTTGGGATTAAACAGTCTGTTGCCAGCCATCTGCTTTCCTATGCATGTGTCCTTGAGAGGTTAGATTTCTACTGATACTGCCCCATAACTTTAAGTGGTATGTGAAAGATCAGAATTAGCTTAGACATATGCCACTGAAATTGCTGGCCTTATCCTAGAGGACTGTCCAGATTTTGACATTAGAGCCCGAACCAGAAAAAAAAATTTACTTTTGTAAAATTGTTGCTGATTCAGAATCCTGCTACATTTGGCCAAGTGCCGTGAGGCTCAAGAGTACTTGCCTGCCAAAGTTTTACAACAGTTCATGCTCCTGAGGATATGAAACTGTGCACTGCCTGTTCAAGCCACGTCTCCTGATGTCTCCCGAAGAATGCTTTCCTCTGGCCTATGCCTGATTACTCTGCAGAAACTCCTGTGGTTTCTGCTATTTCAGCAACTTGCATTACAGAGACTCTGGAAATACCCTACTGAAAAGAGCATGGATAGTAAGTACAAGTCTCCATCTATGTGCTTGAAATAAAAATTGGTTGCATCTCAATTGCAGGTAAGTCAATCAAAGACAAACCTTATCTCATTAGTAATCTGAATAATTCAAGCAGAAGTGGATTTTGTGTGGATTTCTAAGCATAGAAAAACTGTATTTTTCAACTCTATTTTACTTGAGACCCATAGATAAATGTGGGCTGAAGTGGATACTTCTAGAATTTGCCAGATGCGTGGCCCATTAAAATTGCTTGGTTTGGGTTTTGAACTTCATTCTTTATTCAACCTAATTGAATGTATGAAGTGACCAGAAGGCAAAAAATGAAGGAACACAATCTGGGCTATTCATTAGCTTTTTAAAAAAAATATTTCTCTGTATTCACAATGTACTGATTTCCCTCATTAGCAAGAACTGACATAAAAGAAATACAGAGTGCAGATTATGGAGAATAAGTGGAAGGAAAAATGGATGAATGAATAAATCAAGGACTATTTGAGCACAAACTGTGTGACTGGTGATGTGCTAGGTGCTGGAACGAAAATGTGACCTCTATGAGTATGACAGAAGATTAGGGCAGGTGCCGTGAACAAACAGAAAATTGTAGTGAGGTAAAAGCTATGATTAGGTAAGGACAGTGTTCTATAGAAAGTTAGAGGAAAGACTCTAATCTCATTTTGGAAAATTCTTTAAAAGTTGGATGATGTGTAAGTAAGAGAATAAGAGACACGTTGTAAGGGGAAGATGAACTACTTGTGATCACCTTGACTTTAGTAGTGGGCTTGAGAGTCTATACGCATAGTCTTTCTGTAGCATTCAAAAAATGGCTGTTGAAAATATTGTTAGGTTCCTTTATAATTTTTGCAAGAAGAATGATGAGATAAATTTCGCTGGAATATAACTTTTGAAAAAAAAATGTTCTATAATTTTTCAGGGTTCCTATTTTCCTACAACAGATTCTACTCAATGTCCCCAATTGTATTAGTGGCTTAAAATCTTGAAGACAAATCTGTTGACTAGCTAAAGCAATATGTAAAATTTTGAGCCTAAATACCTTTACTTCTGCTTTTAGGTCGATTCTTCTCTGGGTTTAGTTGTGTTTGTTTAACTGTCCCATTGTACATTTGCACAGTTACACAAACATGGAAACTCCATCAGATGTCTCTAACCCTACTAGGGGTAAAGGGAAATAGTTCATATTAGTAATGGAATTCACACATCAGGACATAAGTTTTCTTAAGAATATGTCTAACAATAAAGCTTCAAATATGTAAAGGCA
Source organism: Otolemur garnettii (assembly GCF_000181295.1). Classification (NCBI taxonomy): domain Eukaryota; kingdom Metazoa; phylum Chordata; class Mammalia; order Primates; family Galagidae; genus Otolemur; species Otolemur garnettii. The sequence goes on along the minus strand of NW_003852485.1, from coordinate 3,410,134 downwards.
TCCATGTATAGACATAAAAGGGGAAAAAAACTGAGTCCGTAGCTAGAGTGGTAGAACCAACACTCTGCTGGGCTGGATTTTAGGGATGCTTCTGTCTCCTGCTCTCCAGCATGGGTAGGGACATGTTCTCATTGTTATTCAATGAATAGAATTTTTCCTCCAGTTCTTCTTTTGCAAATGGTATATCCTTTTAGGGATCCTGGCTTTATGGGGAAAATCTCAGTTTCTTTTAAGAGCTACTGGCTCGGTGCCTGTGGCTCAAGTGTTTAAGGCGCCAGCCATGTACACCCAAGGTGGCGGGTTTGAATCCAGCCCGGGCCCACCAAACAGCAATGACAGCTGCAACCAAAAAATAGCTGGATGTTGTGGCTGGTGCCTGCAGTCCCAGCTACCTGGGAGGCTGAGACAGGAGACTGGTTTGAGCCCAGGAGTTGGAGGTTGCTGTGAGCTGTGATGCCACAGCACTCTACCCAGGGGGGACAGCTTGAGGCTCCTGTCTCGAAAAAAAAAAAAAAAAAGCTACTGCCCAGTCTGGCTACAGCCCAGTCTTATCTTCTGGTGAGAATACTATGTATTAAACTTCAAACCCTTAGTATTTAATGGTTCTAATTAAACATCCTTTTCTCCTCTCTCCCATTCAGACAGTGGCAACAATAGCTCAAATTCCTATGACTCTGGATTTCATTCTTGGCATGTTAAAATTTCACTTTCACTTTTGCAAGGTTGGTTATCGATTATATTTTGTTTTATTTATTTATCCAGAAATTGTTTATGTTTATAAAAAGTGGACTTTGACTTCATATGATTCTTTTTCCTTGTAAGGCACAAAATGGGATTACTTTGGATAACATCTCTGAGGTGGGGTGGAGTCATAGGATAAGTTTTGAACAATATGTTCTGAGCAGACGTGAGGCATGCTGCTTTTTGGTTCAAGGAATGAATTGCCCTGCAGAGTTCTTTATTCTTTCTGGTGCATCAAGCAGCTATATTCAAGATGGCAACAGCTTTGTCGGCCTAGACCTTTCGTTAAATACAATGAGCAGAGACTCTTTGCTGATCCCAGAGGGACATGGAGCACAATTAGGAAATACAGTTTTGTTATCATATGTCATTAAAAGTTTGGAGATTTTGTTTGTTATCACAGTAAAATTTAGATTATGATGGTCTGAGACCAAAATATGCCTCCATCCCACAAGTGTGAAAGATTATTGAGCTGAAGACAGTAAGGAAAGAGTATATGCAGGGAAGCTCTCAGCTCTCTATTTGCCCAGAAGCAGGACATAGATGGACAAAGATGAAACACGTCCTACCCGTCCCTCCCCTACCAGTCCCCTATTCTACCTGTGAGAGTAAAGGTTAACCTGAAGACAGCTTTAGATCCTTCTCAGCCCAACACCTGCATTAAAAAGCTTTACTAACGAACCAACTAACAAATTAGTTACCTTTACTAACTAATTATTTACCTTCCCCTAAGGTGCGGTTCATAAAGACTGAAAAATCCTTTTCCTTTGTCTTGTCATTTCTCTAGACATTTACTGTTTTTTTTTTTTTTTTTTTTTTATTAAGGGTGTTCGGTGAACTGGAATTCGGTCACCTCTTTCTGAGAATTGTGTACTCTCTGGGTGCCTTCCATGTATATATGAAATATACATGTTAATAAACCTATGTTTATTTTTCTCTTGTTCATTTATCTCTTGTAACAATGGTCCATTTCAACTACGAACCTGAAGGGGTCATTTTTCCCTATTACAGACAGAATGAAGGCTCCTTCAGGATGTCTGTATGGTGAACCCCGGACCGTATATTAGGTTAAATGGCAAAGAGGAGCTAAGGTTGCAGATGTTAATTAGCAGGCCTTTAGATAGGTACTCATCCGCTGATCTAAAGAGAGAAAGATTATCCTTTGCTGAGGAACTACAGGGGATCTCAAAAAACGGAGGAGGGAAGCAGAAGAGATCAGACACAGAGAACGACAGAAGCAGGGTCAGAGAAATGCCTCAGTGCTGGCTTTGAAAATGCAGGGAGGGGATCTAAGAGCCAAAGGCCATAGGCAGTCTTCACAAACCGGAAAAAGCCAGGAAACAGCTTTCCCCCTTGGGTCTCAGGAAGGAATGCATCCATGCTGACACCTTGATGTTAGTCCAGGGATACCAATGTCTGACTTGTAACCTATAGAACTGCAAGATAGCAATTTGTGCTCTTTTAAGTCATTGAGTTTGCAATAATGTGTTACAGCAGCAAATGAACACTAATACACTGACCCAAATGCTTAACCACTTAGCACTGTCCTCAGAGAAGAAGAGGGACATTCCTTTGCAGTGGTTCTCAACCTTCCTAATGCCATGACCCTTTAATACAGTTCCTCATGTCATGGTGACCCCAAATCATAAAATTATTTTCGTTGCTACTGCATATCTGTAATTTTGCTACTGCTATGAATTGTAATGTAAATATCTGATATTCAGGATGGTTTTAAGGGACTGCTGTGAAAGGGTCGTTTGACCTCCAAAGAGGTTGTGACCCACAGGTTGAGAACCGCTGCTTTAGAGGCCCCTACAAAGCACAAACTTATATAAAAACATTATTAAAGAACATATGGGCAGCTCTGTCATTTGAGATATGGAGTCAGCCATCATACAATGCATCGTTACCCTAAATGCCTTCAACTGACAACTAAATAGGCATAGAATATGAGAGTTTCAAACAGTTTAAAACATATTTAATTTTTTTTCTTTCACCATATTTAGGGGGTACAAATGCAGTTTTGTTACATAGCTATATTACATAGCTGTGAGGTTGGGGCATTTAGCGTTCCCATCACTAAATAGCATACATTGTGCACAACAGGGGATTTTTCATCCCTCATCCCCTCCCACCGCCCTACCTTTGGAGTCTCAGTGTTTATTATCCCACCACCCTGTATGACCATGTGCACCCACAGGTTAGCTCTCACTAATAAGTAAGAACATGTGGTATTAGATTTTCCCTTCCTGAGTTACTTCACTTAGGATAATGGCCTCAAGTCTCACCCAAGTTACTGCAAACGGCATCATTTTATTATTTGTTATGGCCAAGTACTATTAGGTGGTAAGTATACGGTCTCCCTCATGTTCTTTATTGACTGATCAGTTGGTGGACACTTACGTTGACTATCTTGCAGTTGTGAACTGTGCTGTGTTCAACATGCGGGCAGGTACTTTTTCATAATGACTTCTTTTCCTTTAGGTAAATATCTGTTAGTAAGATTCCTGGATCAAGGGTGGCACCTGTGGCTCAAAAGGGTAGGGTGCCAGTCCCATATGCTGGAGGTGGTGGTGGTAGGTTCAAACTCAGCCCCGGCCAAAAATGGCAAAAAAAAAAAAGATTCCTGGATCAAGTGGTAGGTCTACTTTTAGATCTTTGAGGCATCTCTATACTGTTTTATGTGGAGGTTGTACTAATTTACTTTCCCACTAGCAGTTGTATAATCATTGCCTTTTCACCATCTGTGTCAATGCTTATTGTTTTTTGAGGTTTTAATAATGCCCATTCTGACTGGGGTAAGGTGATAATCTTAGTGTGGTTTTAATTTGCATTTCTCTGATGATTAGTGATGTTTAACATTTCTTTTTCTTTTTTTTCTTTTTTTTTTTTTTTGAGACGGAGCCTCAAGCTGTCCCCCTGGGTAGAGTGCCATGGCATCACGCTCACAGCAACCTCCAACTCCTGGGCTCAAGCGAGTCTCCTGTCTCAGCCTCCCAAGTAGCTGGGACTATAGGCGCCCGCCACAACGCCTGGCCATTTTTTGGTTGCAGCCATCATTGTTTGGCGGGCCCGGGCTGGGGATTTGAACCCGCCACCTTAGGTGTATGTGGCTGGCGCCTTAGCCGCTTGAGCCACAGGCGCCGAGCCAACATTTCTTTATATGTTCATTGGCCATGGGTGTATCTTCTTTCAAAAAGTTTTCATTTCATTCACTTACTTTTTAATGGGATTATTTGCCTTTTTTCTTGCTGAGTTGAGATTCTGGATTAGTCCTTTGTCAGGTGCATGGTTTGTGAATATTTTCTCCCACTCTGTAGGTTGTCCACTTACTCTGTTGATTAGTTCTTTTCCTGTGTAGATGCTTTTAAGTTTAATTAAGTCCCATTTGTGTATTTAGTTTTTGTTTCATTTGGTTTGGGGGTCTTCTTCATAAATTCTTTGCCTAGGCCTGTGGGAGGCAGATAGGCTGATCTTTCTGTGAGTCACCTCACCTCAGTCCAGGGCAAAGCGAGCAGACATGCCATCCCTGGGGGATCATGGAGACCATGAAGATGAAAGGAGCCCAGAGGTGCCCCAGACAGGGCAAAGTCAAGACCATCCCTGGGTGGAGAATCAGCAGGCAGATAGGCTGAGCCATTTGAACTCCTGATTGGCAGCTAGATTAGGGGGCTGACTTGCTTGACCTGCAGAGATGAAACTTGATTTCCCTTTCCCCTTTCTAAATAGGTTATTGGCAGTTGTTGACAACTCATTACCCTGTGTTACCCATTACCCAGCCATTTCCTCTTTACCCAGTCTTCCAGGGGCTTGGGATTCTTCTAATGCTATTAGAATATTGACATATTTACATTTTGCGTATATGTTTGCATTAGAGCATTGTACTATGCTGTTCTGGTTACTATAGTATGGTAGCATAATTTGTAGTCAGGTGATGCAATACCTCCAGACTTGTTTCTTCTGCTTAGGATTGATTTGGCTATTTCAGCTCTTTTTTGGATCCATATGGATTTTAGGATTATTTTCTGTAATTCTGTGAAAAATGATGCTGATATTTTGATAGGAATCACATTGAATCTGTAGACTGCATTGGAAAGTATGGTCATTTTAATAATATTAGTTCATTTCAGCTTTATTTATATACTTTGGAAATAAAATCATAAATTAAATATTAGTTTAGACACTTGCCTTTTACTTTCAATACTTTGTATATTTTAGAAGAGTAACTGTTTTGAAAAATGAAAAATACTATTAATACTTTATAGTTTTTGACAAAAATAAATTCAAATTGTACATTTGGAACATTGTTTCCTTTTAAAACATTTGTTAAATTATTACTGTTACTAGGATGAAAGTTAAGTGTATATCTTAATTATAACCATGTAATTGATGATTTTGCAAATACGAAACATTTGTTAAATTACAAATTTACAAAACAAAATTACAAAAACAAATTTAAAACATTTGTTAAATTATTACTGTTACTAGGATGAAAGTTAAGTGTATATCTTAATTATAACCATGTAATTGATGATTTTGCAAATACGAAAGCAAGAAAAAGTAAAATTTTATGGAATAAATGTATGCAAAATTGTGAATTACATATATTCACATGTACTTGTATAGATATATGTTTCATATGCATGCAAGTATTGTTGCTTTGTCTAAAAACTCAGAGAAACAATAGTAATTTAATTTGATCATTTTTCAGATTTTCCTTCCAGTCATGCAAAAAATCATTGTTTTATATATTTAAAAAATGTTTCTCTTTTTCGAGGTGCATTTGATAAGGTGGGAGGAAAGAACAAATTTCAGCTAAGAGTTTTGTTCACTTAGTTTGTAACACTTGACTATTTAGATATATGGTATATGGAAGTCCATTTTAACTCCTGTCCTAGGCTTATAAATGTTAGGGGTGGACCTGGGGTCATGCCACTTTTAGAAGTAATATTTAAGTGGACAAAAAATTAGGATATAATTGTGCATCATTTTTTTTAACAGTTTCACTGAGCTATAATGTACATACCTTATAATTCACTAAGAAACCCTATACACATTAGCAGTAATTCCCTATTCTTTCTGACTGCCAAAAGTTTGAAATCACTCACCATTTCTTTGTCTATTATAAACATTTTATATTAAATAAGACCATAACTTATGTAGTCTTTTGTGACTGGCTTCTTTTACATACAGGGTGGCCATAAATTTTGTGTGCAGTTAAAATAGTAAACTATTTTAGTAAGATGACTACAGATTAGTAAACTATTTTAAATTGCACACAAACTTTACAGACACCCTGTATAGTATTTTGAAAGTTCATCTATATTAGTATTTCATTTCTTTTATCATCAAATAACATTCCCTTGTATGGATATATTTTATTTTTCTATGCATCACTTGGGAACATTTGGATTATTCCTGCTTTTGGCTATTGTGCATACCACTACTATGAACATCCATGCACAAGATTTGTGTGGACATATGTTTTTATTATGCGGGTATATACCTATGAGTATAACCGCTGGGTGATATGGTAACTCTGTTTAACCATTTCAGGAACTGACAAACTCTTTTCCAAAGTGGCTTTATCATTTTATATATTTCATTAGTAGTGTGTGTGTTCAAATTTCTCTATATCCTTGAAAACATTTGTTATCAATAATGGTATCTTTTTTATTGTTTTGATCCTATTAGGTGAATGTGAAATAATAGCCTATGTGGTCTTGACTCCCATTTCCTTGATGGCTAATGATCTTGAGCATGTTTTCTTGTGTTTATTGGCTATTTGCCACTTAAGAAATTGTGTTGTTGGCTCGGCGCCTGTGGCTCAAGTGGCTAAGGCGCCAGCCACATACACCTAAGGTGGTGGGTTCGAATCCCCAGCCCAGGCCCGCCAAACAACAATGATGGCTGCAACCAAAAAAATGGCTGGGCGTTGTGGCGGGTGCCTGTAGTCCCAGCTACTCGGGAGGCTGAGGCAGGAGACTCGCTTGAGCCCAGGAGTTGGAGGTTGCTATGAGCGTTATGCCATGGTACTCTACCCAGGGGGATAGCTTGAGGCTTCGTCTCAAAAAAGAAAAAAAAAAAAAAAAGAAATTTTGTTGTCGGGTGGTGGCTGTGGCTCAAAGGAGTAGGGTACTGGGCCCATATGCCGGAGGTGGTGGGTTAAACCCAGCCCCAGCCAAAAACTGCAAAAAAAAAAAAAAAAAGAAAAAGAAAAAAATGTGTTGCCTTTATTATTGAATTACAAGAGATCTTTATTTTATATACAAATCTCTTATTGGAGATATAATTGCAAATATATTCCATTCTTCAGGTTGTTTATTCAGTTTCTTGAAGGTATCCCTTGAAGCAAAACATTTTTAATTTTGATAAATTGAAATTTATCTTTTTTAAAAATAGGTTGGAACACATCTGAGAAACAAGGCCATCAGTATTGAATCCTATGTGTCTTCCTAACAGTTTTATGAGTTGAGCTCTTATATTTCTGTGTGTGATCCATTTTGAGTAAACTCTTACATATGGTATGAAGTAGATGTCCAACTTTATTCTTTCACATTTAGGTATCTAGTTATTCGGCACCATTTTTGAAAAGACTATTCTTTCCCTCTTTGAATTGTTGTACATCTTTGTTGAAAATCAATTAATCACATTTAGGGTGTCATTTCTGGATTCTGGATTCTATTCCATTGGCTGTATGTCTATCCTCATGCTAGCACCACACTGTCTTACTGTCGCTTGGTAGTAAGTTTTGGAATCAGGTGTAAGTTCACAACTCTGTTAACCTTTCAAACATTGTTTTGACCATTCTATATTCTTGGGCATACTAATTTCTGGATTATATTTTCAATTTATGTAAAAAATTCAACTGGGAGTTTGAGAGAAATCAGGTTAAATCTATAGATTAATTTAGGAAACATTGCTGTCTCAACAGTGTTAAATCTTCCAATCCAAGATCACAGAATGTCTCTCTACTTAATTACATTTTTAATTTCTTTCACAATGTTTTGTTAAATTCTCCAAAAAGTTACTTAGGTCATGTCTCTTTTCCTCCACTCTCTTCAGTGAGGTATTTCACAGATTATAACGTAGTTATATCTATTGATCGCAATTTGTAATGCATCTGGGAACCCTCAAATTCTGATTGATACTGTTTAAATTTGTATACAGTAAGATCTGTGGGTTCTGTGGGTTTTGACAGATTCATAGTCAGGTTTTCTCCTACTCAACACCATCCAGAGCAGGTTCATGGCACTGAAAATTTCAATTCGTCTATTTAAAACATACAATTTATTGGCTTTTGGTATGTGGATAGAATTGTGAAACCATGTACACAATCCATTTTGTATCATTATCATCATGGTCATAGGAAACTTCATGCCTTTTAGCAGTCACCATTTCCCCTGAGCCTTCCAGCTCTAGGTAACAACTAGCTTGCTTTTTTTTTTTTTGTTTGTTTCTGTAGATTTGTCTAGTCTCACATTCCGGATAAATTAAATCATGTCAGACATGGTCTTTTGTGACTGGCTCCTTTCACTTAGCATAATGTTTTCTAGGTTCATCCACATTGTAACACATATTGGCAATGCATTCTTTTTACAGTCAAGTAATATTCCATTGTATTTATTAGCATTTGACAGATGGCTAATGATGTTGAGCATCTTTTCAGGTCTTTATTGATCATTTGTGTATCTTCTTTGAATAAATGTGTATTCATATCCTTTGCTCAGTTTTACAATTGTGTTGTCTTTCTATTATTAAGTGGTGAGAACTCTTCATTTATTTTACATACAAGCTCTTTGTCAGAGATATGATTTGCAAATATCTTCTATTCTGTGACTTATCTTTTTACTTTTTTGATGGTTTATGTTGTTATAAAAAAGGCTTAAATTTTGATGACTTTCAATTTATTTATTTATTCATTTATTTATTTTTCTCTTATCTTTTTGACATATTAAAAAAAAACATTGTCTACAGCAAGGTAATAACAATTTAAGCCTATGTTTTTCTAAAATATTTAGTTCTAATATTTACGTCTACGATTCATTTTGTCTATATTTATGTTTTTCATGTGTCTATGTTTTGAGATACCCTTGTCTTTAATATATGTCAGATGTCAGATTCATTCTTTTCCATATTCTTCATTCTTTTGGATATCCAGTTGTCCCAGCATCATATATTGAAAAGATAATTTTTCTCCATTAAAATGCCTTGGTGCCCTTGTCAAAATCAATTGAATATGTGTTAGGGTTGATTTTTGGACTGTCGATTCTATTTTATTGATCTAACCTTAGACACTGCCTACTGTATCTTTCTCTTAATTTCTTTCTACACTGTCTTGATTACTGTATTTTTATAGTAAGTTAAGAAAATAAGAAGTATGATTCTATCAACTTTATATGTTTTAAAGATAGTTTGAGTGTTCTATCTTCCTTGAATATCCCTATGAGTTTTTGGATGAGTTTGTCAATTTGCTTGTCAACATGCAAGGAGTCAGATTGGAATTTTGATAGGAATGAAATAATTTCCTTAATGTCATTTTGGATAATTGCTTGCTAGAATTATAGAAATTAGAAATATAATTGATTTTTATATTTCTTTTACGTACCGAAACTTTGCTGAGTTCATTTGTGACTTTTAGTAGCTTCTTAGCCAATTGTTTAGAATTTTTTGATGTTGAAATCATGTAAGTTACAAATAGAGATAGTTTTACATTTTCTTTTTTTCAACCTGGATAGCCTTATTACATTTTCATGCCTAATTGCCTTTGCTAGATCTGTCAGCACAATGTTGAATAAAAATGGTGAAAGCAGATATCCTTATCTATTCCAGATAACTAGGGGAAAATACTACCATGTGTGATATTGGCTGTGGGGGATTTTGTCTATTCTTCATCATGTTTAGGATATTGCCTTTATTACTAGTTTATTGAATGCCTTTATTAGAAAGGGATATTGGATTTTGTAAAATGCTTTTTTCATATGTCTTAGTCTATTTTCTATTGTTATAACTGAATACCACAGACTTGGTAATTGATAGAGCAGAAATTTATATTTTTTTGGTTCTAGAGGCTGCGATAGCTGAGTTTGAGGAATCACATCTGGTGAGGGCCTTCTTGCTGCATCCTAGGAAGGGACCATCAGGTGAATGGAAGTGTGGAGTGTCAGCTCGAGTTTGCTTCCTTTTCTTACAAAAACACCAGTCCTGTTTTGAGGGGCCCTACACTGATTACATGATTTGATACTAGGTACCCAAAGGCCCCTCCTCCAATCAACATATGAATTTGGGGATTAAGTTTTGAACATGTGAAACCTGGGGCGATTTCAAACCATAGCATGCATTTATTGACATGATCATGAGGCCTTGTCTTTTCTTCTGTTATGATAGTGCATTACATTGATTGTCTGATGTTAAAGTAACTTTGCATTTCTGGAATAAATCCCATTTGGTCATGATATGTAATCCTATCTGTATTATATATGTTCTTGGATATAGTTTGCTAGTATTTTGTTTTGAGTTTTATGTCTTCTATTCATCAGAAATATTGGTCTGTATTTTCTGATCATAATAAATGTTTGCATTTACTAAGATCATTTGTTACTAGTGCCTTACATTCTTCTGAGATTCTGTTGATAATTATTCGTTATTTTTCTCTCTCTTCTTCAGATTATGTGATCTTTTTGATCTATCTTTAAGCTTGTTAATTTTTTCTTTTTTTCAGCTTGAATCTCCTGTTAATCCCTCTAGTCAAATTTTCTTACTTCAGGTATTGCGTCTTTCCATCTTGTATTAGTACTCGAGAATTTCCATCTTGTATTAGTAATTTCTAACTCTTTGTAGATATATAGACATTCTTCATTTGCTGAGACATTGTCATCATACTTTACTTCTCTGGATAGATTTCTCTTACTTTTTTGAACACATCTGTGATGACTGCATTGACATCTTTGTTAAATCCAACACCTAGGACATATTACAGGCAGTTTCTTTTGCCTGCTGTATTTTTCAGTGTGTAAATTATATTTTTCATGTTTTTTTGTGTGTATGTCTCTTAATCTTTTTTGAAGACTGGCTATTTTAAAATAATATACTGCTCAAATCTACTGCTCAGTGTTTTAATTGGGTATTTAATTGTTGCTGAACTCTATAAATTTCAGAATCACTTCATTGATACCTATACAACACTTGCCAGGATTTGATTTACAATGCTTTTGAATATGTAGATAAACATTGAATAATTTAATTCATGAAAATAATGTATGTCTTCATTTAATTAGATATTCTTCAATTTTTTTTTTTTACATCTGTGTATTATGTAGTTTTTAGCAAACAGACCCTGCACACATTTGGTTAAGTTTATATCTAAGTGCTTGATTTATTTTGTTGCTATTATATATATGTAGGATGGTTTTTATTTCAAATTTTAATTGTTCATATGCTACATATATAGGAATATGATGAACTTTTGTATACTTGTATACTGAGACTTGCTAAACTTACTTATTAGTAAGTACAGTAAACTTACTTATTAATTCTAGGAATTTTTTTTGGTAGATGTGTGGATTTTGAAATGTGATTTCTAGATAGTGTAATTGGTGACATTGGTAGATATGAAATAAGTAAAAAAAGTTCTTGTTCCTGTTTTTTATAGGAATAAGAAAATCTGGTGCTTATTGAGTGTGAGGTGTCCTTTGAAATACTCATGGAGATAAACATTCCAGAGCACACTGAAGATCTTAGTCTAGACCTCATCAAGGACATCCAATTGGAGATGACAGTCTGTAGATTCATCAATGTAGAGAGGCTACTAAAATATAAAAAAAAGCCCAGAAAGAAAGCTTTCTGAGGAAAGTGGTAATAGTTTGCTCTCATGTTGTCCTTTCTATCTACACAGCTGCTTAATGTTGGGAGGGCGAGGGTAGACTAGAACTGCTCTCTATTGTCTGTCGGTATCTGCCCTATGAGAAGGTATGTGGGGAAGAGTGAGCAGGCCTGAGACCACTGTCCTTAGAAAGGCCTCCTTACCCAGATGTCAAATTGGGCCTTTGGAAGCTTGGATTTGGTAGTATTTGCACTGTTTTCTGACAAGAATGACTTGACTCATTGTACCTCAACTATCTGTGCGAAGGATGTGGTTTCTGCTGAATACCTGCTTTCCTTGTGAGAATTTTGGCACATGCTGGGCAGAGGAGAAGCTTCCCTAGAAGACATCTTCACACATGCTGCCTTATCATATATGCTGAAGTAACTAAGTGCATCCTCTGTGACTCGGCTGGGACAGGACTCATGGAAACCTGCTCCTACTGCCCTGTGGACTTTTCCTCCTGAGCTTTCCCCATGCCTCGTTTTGCTTTGTATCCTTTGATGTAATACATCCATATAACTACTTGCTAGGTCCTGTGAGGTGAATCACAGAACCCCAAAATGCAAGGGGGTTGGGAACCCATGATACAGAAGGCTTTTGTCAATTCATTACCATTTCTTTGTACATGCCGCTTGTATTTTTCCTTAATAGTTTTTAGAATTGTCACCTCATAGAGGTCTACTGTTTTGTTGTTGTGTGGCTTCATACGATATTTTTTTTTACTAATCGACCTTACGACTTGAGGTAGCTTTTCAACTGGAGGACACGTGGGTTTTCTCACTGCTCCCTGCTGTGCTGCCCATGCCCCTTTCTTGTTGCTCCTCCACGGGGCCAGTGCCTGGATCCTGCAGCTGCTGGGCTGCGTCCACAGCTGCTTACTTTCTGTCTCTTCTAGCGTCTCTTCATTCCTGTGACCCGGATTCTGAAGGATTTCCCCAGTTGTTTCTCCTAATTTGCTAATTCTTTATTCAGTTGTGTCCCATGTATTACTTGCTCACATCTATGAACTTTCTAAGTATAAAAGGCTATGGTTTTATTTCCTAAGAACTCACTTTTTACCCGACAACCTGGGTTTACCGTATAACGTCTTGTTCCTGCTACATGAGTCTTCCTTTACTTAAGGATTATTATAATTATTGGAAAGTTCAGATGGATCTATTGAACCATTGTCTTTGGGTATAAATTCTCATCTTTGGAAATGCCATTCCTCATATGGTTTATAATTGCTTTCCGTGAGATCATATTCTTTGGTAATTACTGTAAGTGAGAAGATTTTCCTTCTGAGGTAGGGAGGCTTCTCTGGACAGGGAGTCACTGTTGCCTCTTCTCGGCTTCTTTAGGCTTATTTTGCCTTTATGCAGGTTTGTTTTTACGTGGGTACCAGGAATTCAGGTTCAGCACTCTCAAAATGCAAATTTGGGTTTCTGATTTGTGGGATTTTTTTTTCTTCCCATGGTCATAGTTGGTAGCTTGTCCCAGGAGTAACTTTTAGGCCAGTTTCCAGGCAGGTGTATTTTCGCCACTCTCACCTCCCTGCCAGGCAAGGGCTGTGGCTTTGGCATCTCCTTTGTAATTTCACCGGAAACCTGACTATTCTGACCTCTACCTAGTCCTGACACGCCAAAGCCACTCAGATTGGCTTATCACGTCTTTGAAATCTCGCTCTGACTCTGTTAATTTATTTTTATGTTATTGAACATTTCAGTAGCTTTGAGTGGGGATGGGGGATTAGCATGTGTGCTCTCTGCTGAGTCATCAGTCTGAACTCGGAAGTTCAGAATACATATGCTTATGACATAGATCACAGAGGAAGGTATTTATAGTCATAAACCACAATGTATTTTACAAAAACTTGCCAAGATGGAGAATTAATTTTTATAAAAAACACCGAGTTGGTTAGTGTTGTAATTTTGAGTGTGAGTCATTTAGGATGAGGTTGACTTCAACCTTGCCTCCCATATTGCCCTAGATAATCATATAGTATTGATAATGTCAGATTGTTGCTGGAAATTGTTTTTTTGTATGCGGTATACGACAGTCTGAGACGTTGCTTTTGGAAATGTTTATGGCTTTGGACTATTTCTCTACCTTTTGTTCATCTCTCCAATAGGTGCCTGCACAAGAGGAACATTTGTTGTAAGATTTTTTTTTTTCTCCTAGTGCCATCATTTTTCATGGCCTTGTGCCACTTGGCACATAACACAGGAACTAGTGAATGACCCAATGTTTTAACTGTCAGTCACCATGAACTACTTTATGAAACAGGCTTAACAGCTCATAAACTGAAAGCAATCCTGTTTACTGCCATCTCCAGATTCATAGATTGTTTGTAGCCTGTTACTGTTCTAGCAACACCTAGGGGCCACGCACCTAATGTATTCTGTGTATTTCCTGATATTTCTTAGGAAGGGCTGGTCTGGTGAGCATCACTGTATTTTTTTTTCATCTCATATAATAGGATTAGACCTTTGAGTGAGTATATCAGAACTACTGACAGCTTTCTAAAACAGTCAGTGCATGAATACGTTTACCACCATATCTAGAAATTTTGGAAGAGAAATAGTCTCACAGAAACAGTATTTGAAGGTGAATAAATGGATTCACCGCTTTTTTTTTTTTTTTAAGTCTATCTCTGTAGGTTAATTGACACCTCTTTTCTTTGTTTTATTGGCCTGTCAGCAGGTTTTGGTCTTAGTCTTGAATTGCTTTACTCTCAGCTGAAGGTAGATGTATATTCTGAAAATAAACTTGAATCTATTAAAGCGGCTAACATATAGTGATGTCCCTGTTTTGTAAATTGAGTTCAGATATAGGCTATCTATCTGTTTGGCAGTACCTTTGGTCTGAATTTTACTGTTTGAGATGGTAGAGTTGCTTTCTAAGGTGGATAGGGGTCAGGGTAGTATCAGATTCACACATTACTGTCTTTACTGAATTTATATGAATGACCTCCTTTGAAGATTGAAGAATCCAACACGAGTATGCATAAAGCTCCTTTCAACCTCAGAATAATATTTCACCCCCCCCCCTTTTTTTTTTATCATAAGAGATGTTATTGCCTTTTGACATATACTGACTTTTTAAACCTTGAAGAAAAGCCACGAAATAGTGAGAGAATATTGACAATCACAAATGTATAAAAAGAGAATTTTGTTTCAAAATTTGCAAGATGAAAAATTTATGATTTTCTTCTCAATGTGTAAGATAATTTGGCTATGTTGCTAATAAAACTCAGCCTGTGGAAATCTCTAGCATTCGTATTTAATATTACAGCACCCCTGTGAGGAAGATAAGTATTATTGTCCCTTTCTTATGGAAACAAAAAAGGGAAATGACTCCCGTGGCAACACTATCCATAGTAGACATAAGTATAACGCTGCAAAATGTTCAACTTCTGTTCCTGAACTATAATTACTGCAATATAGGTGAGGCAAAAACTAAGCAACCATAAGCCTCGAGGGAAACAGCCACATAGAATATAAATGTCAAATATGTATTTTATTCTATTCAATTTCAAGTTCACCCATCATCTTTTAAAATTATGAAAAATATTTGGAATTCATGTTTTTTTTATATACCTGTACCAGGGGAGAAGATTTTCATCTTATAAATAAGATTCCTTATAGGAAGAAGAGAATCTATTTCTCCTATAGGGTGGTAACCACTCTATGAGGTCACCCCATAGCAGCTGGACGTTTTAAAGGATTAATGTGACTTAAAACTCAGTATCCAATTGATTTCAATTTCCTATAACTATTTTGTCAACTTTATCTCTAATGGATTCTGTGTCCCAAACATCTTACGTAAAGGCACTAACATATGGCACAATCAGTAAGCTGGTGTGTGAGGGCCCAGAGCCAGATCTGTATAAGATGTTTGCATGGGCCTGCCTACCCTCCTTTTTTTTTCTTTCCTTCCTCTCTTCTTTAACTGATTTCTAACTTAAATTTTTGAGTTAGCTAGAAAAGCCCTAGTATACTTTCCAGAGAAATTGACTGTCATTACTTACATGGGGAATGGCTCTTAAAATGATGAAGCAGTTCCATATTTGATAACATAGGAGGAAATTTATTTGCTATTTTAGTAACTTCTTTGTCTCCATTGGCTGAGATCCAGCACAAGTGATTAAATGTTAGGATTTTTTTTTTGTTTGATCTCACTAAAAAGGTATCAAACACTGGACTTTTTAATAATTTTTTAAACGTTTCCATGAGTTTTTCTATCAGTTTATTGCTATTTCGCTAAAAAAGGAATGGAAAGGTTTAGGGAAATAATTTTGTGACGTTTTCAGGCCTATATTTTAATTCATACTCATATATATTTATATAAATAAAATATATGAACATCACAGTTCTATTGTGTGACCACACACACACCCCCACATGCATTTATTTAAAATTACCTAAATAAGTCTGTTTATGGATCCATAGTAATACTGTGTTAAGAAGTTCTGAAGAAATAAGGTATTGGTTTCCATGAACCACCTGCCCCAATATCTACAAATGCTGCTCTCAAATATTTATCTTTTTCTTCTTGATCTGTTTCAACTTTTCATTCTCAGATTAAAATTCAAACTTTTATTAAAATGAGAGAAGAGAAAGAGGAAGTAGCTATTTTTCCTAAAGTGGACTACTTGGAGTCTCCCTCCCTAAGAATGCCATCTAGCGTTGTTCACCACCCCATTTTGGACTGTGTCGGTTAAAGGCAATCTCATAGTTATCTTTTTGTCTGTCTTCCTGCTTGTGATGTTTATTTTTTATATTTATACAATGACATTTAATTTTTCTATGTAAGTACATGTTTTGTTTCTGCTTTTGAGTGGCAAGATTCTAATGGTATGAGATGGTCCGATCTTGGCCCTTTGTCACAATCCTCATCCAGAAAGCTTTAATCCAATTGGTGCTCAATTGATTTTTTAAATGATTCAACTTAACATTGCTCTTGAGTAGTGCTGCCATTTCCATTGTCAACATCCTGATGTAACTAACGTTTATGAGCCCTGCAGCTGTGAAGGTTTCTCAGGAGTTGCAAGTGAATTATCTCATTTAATTTTCAAAGCAACCTGGTGAACTAAGCATTTCAATATTAATGCACTTGGCTGTATTCCATTGGCTAATCTGGACTGCTGCATTCACGGACCATCTGTGAATGGAGGGAAAACATTCTGCCCCATCAACTAGATCACTGATTCTTTTACTTCTTAACTTTATAATATATATTGATGTGGGTGACTAAGATGCACAATTATTTCTGAAATCAGGGAGGATAAAGAAAATGCCTTCTAATACAAATTTTCATATTTCAATAATTTATCACAATTACCCCACAAAAGAAAAATATTCTAATTAAAATACTAATATTTATGATCAGCCTCCAAGATAATGTCACAGATCTGAATGTCTCAAATTTCTTAACATGACCTTTAAATATATATAAAAAGAACAGTTTAAACAATTCAAATGATGCCTCACACATACTAAGCAGAACCATTTTTTAAAGAGAAAAAAATATGTCAACTGTACAAACCCTTTCCTTTTTAGTCTGTAACGCAATAATGTTACAAAAATCACGTATTTAGTTTAAATCATTATATGTATATTGATTTTTAATTGGTATTTTACAAAAATAAGTGTGCATATGTAGTGGTTTTGTATTAAAATAACTTTCAATCATTTATAGTCTGAGATGTACATAACACCCATAATAATTTTGTAAAATACAGAAAACTATAAAAAATGTACTAAAATTGTAAATATGAGGGAATCTCTGATAACATTTTGATTTCCCTCTCCTCTCACACACTTGTGTATCTACTTATGTACAAGCACATATACATGTCTGTATATATGTATCTTTATGATCATTATAGTGGTTTTTTAAATAAACCTTATTTTTTAGAAAAGTTTTAGGTTCACAGCAATTGGAGCCAAAGGTACAGATATCTCTATTTCCTCTATCCCTCCTGCCCCTGTTACGCATAGCTTCCCCTGCCATGAGCAGTAGTGGTACAAAGGAAGTACAGTACATTTCTTAAAATCTGCAAATGTACACAGACACATCATTATCAGCCAAAGTCGGCAATTTACATTGGGGTTCATGAAGGGCATTGTATGGGTTTTGATAAATGTATAATGATATGTATGCACCATTATGTTGTCTACAGATGAGTTTCACTGCTCTAAAAACCATGCTCCACCTATCCATCCTTCCCATTCCCCAACCCCTGGAAATCCCTGATCCTTTTATTGTCTCTGTAGTTTTTTAGTGTTAATTTTCTTTTATGTGAATAATTTCTTTCTCAGATACATTCCACATCATTAAAGAATGGTTTTATAAAATTGTATAATATTGTATTGAAGCACTATTCCACTATATTTTGCCAGTTAGTATTTAGTCATTCTGATATTGTCAGATATTTAAATAGTAATTTTA